>NC_138776.1:71355385-71870385 GCF_965119305.1 Pelophylax lessonae
TCCGTTAGTCTACCGATTGAAGGCCACATCTGCTGGCTCGTAAAATTTTTAATATCAACTTGTCCTGTTTCCCACAGTCTTCCTGTTTCCCACAGTCTTTTAAAATGCTGTTTCTCTAGGCCTGGGCTAAATTTGGGATTTCCCAAAATCGGATATAATAGAGATTCCATCGAGGTTAACCCTTGTCTCCTAGTCTGTTGAAACCCTATGCTTATTGTGTTTCCCAGTAAGGGATGTGATTTTACAGATTTAGGGAGTGTTTCATAGCACCAGATTGCTCTCTTTAATGATACCGTCGTTTGTGCTTGTTCCATTTGAACCCATCTTTTCGATTCCCAATGATGCCACCAGTCCAATATTCTATTTAAATGGATGGCATGGTAATATCTGCGCAGGTGGGGTATAGCCAGCCCACCCATATTTTTAGGGAGCGTTAGTGTATTGTGCGCTATCCGTGGTTTTTTACCAGCCCAGATATATCCTCCGAACACCCCTTGGGTGATTTTAAAAAAACTATTAGGTATTTTAACTGGGAGTGCTCTCATAATATATAAGTATTTTGGCAAGATGTTCATTTTAATTAAATTTCCCCTTCCGAACCATGACTGGAGACCTCCCCTCCATTGTTCCAGGGTTTTCTTTGTTTCTCTGATCAGGGGAGTAAAGTTTAGTTCGTAAATCTGATCTAGATTTGCAGATATATAGGTCCCTAAATATTTTACTGCTTTCTCTACCCACGAAAATCCGAAGTTACTCTTTATTGTGTCTTTATTTGTTTGTGATATTCCCACTCCCATTGCTTCAGATTTTCTATAGTTTATTTTAAAATTTGATAACTCTCCATATTGTTTAATTTCCTCTAACAGGACTGGTAGCGATATTCTTGGTTCCGACAGTGTGAAACATAAGTCGTCTGCATAAGCCGCAGTCTTGTATTGTTCCTTCCCTACTGTTACTCCTTTTATGTCCTGATTCAATAGTACCTTATTCAGAAAGGGCATGCCCAGAAGCTTTTTAGCAGGGAATGACGCGCCTGCACCGGAAGTGACGAGCAGGGCCGGTGCAGGTGCATTGACTCCTGGGAGCGATGACGCTCAGCTCCCAGGAATCAATGCAAGCAGGAAATCACGGGGCAGGCGCAGGGGCAGGCCACTGCCGCAGAGGGAGGAAGTGGAAGGAAGGTAAGTATATTTTCTTTAAAAAGAAGGTAAGTAAACCAAAAATGTATAGATTATCCAATTCTTTTTCAGATAACTTAGAGCAAGCAGATGGCAAAATTTCATTTTGAGGCTGGAACTCCACTTTAAATGGGTTGTAAGCCTTGGTTCACATCTACGTGTGTTGCATGTAGGGCAGATTTTATTCTTTTAAATGGGCTGCCCTACCCACAAGAAAGACTCTTTTTTTACCACTTCGTATCTGGGCCAATTCTGACACTTCACTCCTTGTAAAATATACTTGTTTTTGCAAGAAAATTACATAGAACCCCCAAGCTTAATATATATTTTTTTAGCAGAGACCATAGAGAATAAAATGGCAATCCTTGCCATTTTATATATCACATGGTATTTGGGCAGTTGTTTGTCAAACACAACTTTTTTGGGAAAAATACATTTTAATGAATTAAAAATAAATAAAAAAAAAAACAGAAAATCCCACAATAGTTACCTCAATGTTTTGTATAATGTGAAAGATAATGTTACGCTGAGAAAATAGATATATCATGCTTTAAAATTGCGTCTGGCCGTGGAATGGCGGCAAACTATGGCGCTTAAAATTCTCCATAGTGTCATTTTAAACTACATTACAGGTTACCGGTTTAGAGCTGTACAGAAGGTCTGGTGCTAGAATCATTGCCCTCGCTCTAATGTTTGCTGTGATACCTCACATGTGGGTAGCCATAACCGTTTACATGTGCATGCTGGAGTAAAGTATGTGTAAGCACTGACTGGGGGGGGGGGGGGTGGCGGTGCTTTAATATTTTATTATTTTATGTTATTATCGATTTTTTTTTGGATTAACTTTATTGCTATCACAAGTGATGAACAACATTCCTTGTGACAGCATGGGTCATGACAGGTCTTCTTTATAGAGAGATCTGTAGTCTTTTAGACCCCAAATCCCTCCTCTGGCCTCCAATGCAGCCGATCAGATACAGATCAATCTGATTGGCTGCTTTCCTGGCCACTAGCGGCCTGGTAAATAAACAGGTGGAGCAGGAAGTGACGAGATAGTCATTGCTTCCTGTTTCCAGGGTCACAGGGAGAGAAGAACAAGACCGGTTGCATCGCTTTTGGACTCCGCGATCGGATGGTAGAGCCCGGGAGAGGTGGCAGTGGGAGGGGGATGGGACCCACTTTCACCACCCGCAGAAGCATTTGAGGGGCTTTTTAGCCACTCTAATCACTTCTGCTACAAGGGAATTGCCGGCTGAAAAATTAAATACCGGTGTTCCGTGAAAAAACCCTACCCGTGATTATTCCCTACCCTCGTCACTTCCTGTGCACATACGTCATTAAACAGCTGAGCAACTTCCCACTGCGCATGCTCACAGCTGCGGAGGGTAGGGAATTTCCACGGGGTAGTGTTTTTTAACGTTACACCACATCAGCTGTTGCCGCGCATACTTTAAATCATCTCTGCTCCAACCCCTCAGACTTCCCTGATCTCGGCTTCAAAATGTAAAAGCGGCGGCAGGTCTATGAAAATATAAATCACGGAGCCGAGATCAGGGAAGTCTGAGGGGTTGGAGGGGAGATGATTTAATGTTGGAGCGGAGATAATTTAAAGTATGTGCGGCAACAGCTGATGCAGTGTAACGTTAAAAAACACTACCCCATTAAAATTCCCTACCCTCCGCAGCGCTGTAAGCATGCGCAGTGGGAAGCGGCTCAGCTGTTTAATGACGTATGTGCACAGGAAGTGACAGGGTAGGGTTTTTTAACGTTACACCGGGACGATGCCTGTAGGTGCAGGCATCATCCCGGTATAACTACTGCAACCCCAGTAAATCCATGGACGTCCTACAAGTGGCAAGTAGTTAAAATCTGCTTTGCTGATACATTTATTCTTGATGGCACTCTTGGGCATCTGCTAAAGAGCAGCGTGTTACTCTGCGTGTCAGTAAAGCGAGGGATTTCAAACACGTTCCTGAGACGTAGTGATGGGAACCTAGTTTAAGGATTTCTGGAATATTATCCATATTTTTTTCACAGACTAAACAGTAATGTTCATATAAAATAATCCAGGGAATTTTTTACTTCATACATATTACTTTCCATATCATCTCTGGGAAATGTCAGCATACTGGAAATGACATGGGAACATTTTGTAAATAGCTAACATTTCCCAGAAGTCTCTGCTGTGCCAAAATGTCTTATTTGCTTATAGCTCATAGGGATTATCTAATACTTCTCTTATCCTTGTTCTTTGGTGCTTTGATGAATTATGACATCTGCAATGATCTTTCACAGGTGGCTTGTGTCTGCTGATCAGAGTATGAGAAGACAGCAAGAATAGTATGTTGTCTCTTGTAACAATATACAGAAACAGTAACATTTTTCTATGTACTTTTTGTACTATTTTCATTTCTTTTTATGTTCTTTTTACATTACAAATAATTCCTTAACCACTTGCCTACTGGGCACCTTCACCCCCTTCCTACCCAGTCCAATTTTCTGCTTTCAGTGCTTTCACACTTTGAATGACAATTGCGCGGTTATGCCATACTGTACCCAAACTCAATTTTTAAAAAAAATATTTTGAGGCAGATGGAGCTTTCTTTTGGTGGTATTTTTTCACCACTGAGCTTTTTATTTTTTGCTAAACAAACAAAAAAAGAGTGAACATTTTGAAAAAAAATGTTTTTCTTAATTTCTGTTATAACATTTTGTAAATAAGTAATTTTTCTCCTTCACAGATGTGCACTGATGAGGCTGCACTGATATGCTGCACTTATAGGCACTGATAGGTTGCATGGATAGGCTGCACTAATGGGCACTGGTAGGTGGCACTGATGGGCACTGATGAGGAGGCACTGATGAGGCTGCACGCATATACAGCACTGATAGGCACTGATAGGCGTCACTGATAGGCACTGATAGGTGGCACTGATGGACACTAATAGGCATTGATAGGTGGCAGTGATTGGCACTGACAGACATCACTGACAGGCACTGATTGGCAATACTGGTGGGTACTGTTGGGGCTGCACTGATCATCAGGACACTGATGATCAGTGCCCTGATTGTCAGTGCAGATGTCCCCTGTGTAGACTTGCCAGTTTTGGGCCCTCCTCTCCTCACACACTGTCAGCGCGTGGGGAGGATTGCCGATAACCAGCAAATCCTGTTTACATCTGTGATTAGCTGTGATTGGACATTGGAGCTGATCACTTGGTAAAGGACCATCATGATTGGCTCTTTACCCCGATCTGTGATCAGCTGCATCTGAAGCAAGGCATCGCAAGCATGGGAGGACGTCATATGACGGCCTTCCGGCAAAGTGCAGCCACACTGTAGCTGTCATTCCACTATAGTGCATTCATGAAGGGGTTAAAGTGTTACTAAAGTCAATTTGTTTTTGTTTTTTGTAAAATAACAAACATGTTATACTCGCCTGCTCAGTGCAATGGTGTTGCACAGAACAGCCCAATCCTCTTCTTGGATCCCCCACCAGTAATCTTGGCTCCTCCTCTGCTTCATGTGTCTCCACAGCAAACCATTTTCTAGGGGGCACATGGTGTCTGCTAGCCTCCGAGCTGAGCGGGACTAAGCTATGCCCAGTGGCGTCACTAGGGTGGGGCCAGAGGGGGCCATGGCCCCTCCAAAATTAGTCTGCGCCCCACCATGTGCCCCCCCCCCCAATTAATTATGAGCACAATTTACACACTGACTCTGTCACACACAAATTGAATCTTCTGTCCCGCCGCCGCCACGCAGCGCCTCTAACACACAGCAGGACGGTGAGCGGGCTGGGCGGACTGGCGGCGGCACTCCGACGAGCGAGCGGAGGGGGGCGGTGCAAAGCGGAGCGGCATGACGCCAGGGAGAGATGCGGGTGCGGGCTGTCCAGTGTGTCCACACTGTGTGTCTGTCCTGGCTGTCGGGAACTGGGACGGGACGGACGGGAGTCGGGACTCGGGACCAGACGGTGAAGCGGCCGAAGGCAACTAGGCAAGACACACTGGCGACGTCTCTCTGGAGTCTCTGGACTGGCAGCCAGCAAGCATAGTCCTAAGGGCAGCCCAGCAAGTGAGTCAGCAAGCCAAGGCCAAGCACTGCAGAGGAGTGGAGGATTCAGAATGAGGAGCATGCAGGAGTGACTGAGAAGCCGACTGAGGAGCCAGCCAGGCCAGCAGCCATCAGCACTGCAGCAGCAGGACACCAGGAGCAGCAGCAGGCCAGGCCGGCATCAGCCTGCCTGGGAGGTGAGTCACTGCCCAGCCATGTAATAATGCATCATACCACCCTCAAGCACATCCAAAAATTGTCAATGTGGAGGGACAGTGCTTGACTTGCCAAGCTGACAGAATTTTACAGCTGAACAATGCTGTAAAATTCTGTCAGCATGTCACTGTCAGCCCACATTGTCATTTTCAGGGGTATGAGTGTGGTATGAGATGCAAATGTGCAATGGACTCACATTGAGTCCACTGCACATTTGCATCTCATACCACCCTCACCCCTGAAAATGACAATGTGGGCTGACATGCTGACTAGGGTTGAGCGAACACGGACTGTATTATTCGTGTTTGTACCGAATAATTGGATTTTTGTTACCCGAACACGGACCCGAAAACTTTACTGTATATTCGGGTAAAAATCCGTGTTCGGTCGTTTTATTTCCGGGTTTTGCATGCATTGGCGCGCTTTTCATTGCAGGCTTTCAACAGCCAATCAACAAGCGTTTAACTGGTGTGCCTAAGCCATCCCAGCCATGCCTACAAATGTATTAGTAGCTGTGATTGGCCATCTGAAGCATGTGACCAAGTCTTTATAAGTTCGAGGCAGCGCCGCTGCGGCGTCATTCTGCTGTTTAGTTCAGGGACAGAGCACACATCAACGTGCTGGCTGCTGATTAGGGACAGACAGGCAGGCAAAACTCATTTGTGTCCGCATAGAATTGAGGGACAGGTCGGAGTGTGTTAGGCAGGGCGAGTTGTAGGCATTTTAGGGCGAGGCTGCTGCTGATTTTTAGGGTCAGACAGTGTGTTCTACAAACTACAATCGATATTGCTGTGTGGGGTGGGGTTTGCAGTCACCCGATCTACGATCTTATCAATCCTTTTAGGGAGAGAGTCTGCTGATTTTTAGGGTCAGACAGTGTGTTCTACAAACTACAATCGATATTGCTGTGTGGGGTGGGGTTTGCAGTCACCCGATCTACGATCTTATCAATCCTTTTAGGGAGAGAGTCTGCTGATTTTTAGGGTCAGACAGTGTGTTCTACAAACTACAATCGATATTGCTGTGTGGGGTGGGGTTTGCAGTCACCCGATCTACGATCTTATCAATCCTTTTAGGGAGAGAGTCTGCTGATTTTTAGGGTCAGACAGTGTGTTCTACAAACTACAATCAATATTGCTATGTGGGGTGGGGTTTGCAGTCACCCGATCTACGATCTTATCAATCCTTTTAGGGAGAGAGTCTGCTTATTTTTAGGGTCAGACAGTGTGTTCTACAAACTACAATCAATATTGTTGTGTGGGGTGGGGTTTGCAGTCACCCGATCTACGATCTTATCAATCCTTTCAGGGAGATGCTGGACATAGGCAGGTGTCAGTGGTCCACATCCATTTTGCTGTGTGTGGGGTGCAGTGAACACAATCTTTTTGGGGTGCAGTGAACACAATCTTTTTGGGGTGCAGTGAACACAATCTTTTTTGCCCACTGAGGAGGAGGGAGAAAAGTATTTTTCTATCAGTCACTGTGTGCAGCATTTTTCCTTCAGCTGTGCTGTGCTGACTGATCATACACTGCTGTGTTCAGTTCACATGTGCTATTATTGAGTGGTTTCAAAAATCATACACTTTTTTCTATTCCACTATTCAATATACAGCCTTGGGTTAAAAAAATTAAATTGTGGCCTGCATACTTCTGAAGATTTGAGGGTGCAGCCTGTTCCAAACTCCTCCTACTCCTCATCCAGCCTTTTAGGGGTACAAACAATAGTAATTGGGGCCTAGTGTGGTTTTGTACGTGTGAGATACATACACTTTTTTTGATCATATTTTCTATTCCGCTATGCAATAAAAACCCTTGGGGATCAGTTAAATTGCGGGATAGTCTGTGTTGGTACGTGTGAGATCCACCTTTCCAAGTTTTTGGGGTTCATCTCATACTTCTGAAGATTTGAGGGTGCTGCCTGTTCCAAACTCCTCCTACTCCTCATCCAGCCTTTTAGGGGTACAAACAATAGTAATTGGGGCCTAGTGTGGTTTTGTACGTGTGAGATACATACACTTTTTTTGATCATATTTTCTATTCCGCTATTCAATAAAAACCTTTAGGGATCAGTTAAATTGCGGGATAGTCTGTGTTGGTACGTGTGAGATCCACCTTTCCAAGTTTTTGGGGTTCATCTCATACTTCTGAAGATTTGAGGGTGCTGCCTGTTCCATACTCCTCCTACTCCTCATCCAGCCTTTTAGGGGTACAAACAATAGTAATTGGGGCCTAGTGTGGTTTTGTACGTGTGAGATACATACACTTTTTTTGATCATATTTTCTATTCCGCTATTCAATAAAAACCTTTGGGGATCAGTTAAATTGCGGGATAATCTGTGTTGGTACGTGTGAGATCCACCTTTCCATGTTTTTGGGGTTCATCTCATACTTCTGAAGATTTGAGGGTGCTGCCTGTTCCATACTCCTCCTACTCCTCATCCAGCCTTTAAGGGGTACAAACAATAGTAATTGGGGCCTAGTGTGGTTTTGTACGTGTGAGATACATACACTTTTTTTGATCATATTTTCTATTCCGCTATTCAATAAAAACCTTTGGGGATTAGTTAAATTGCGGGATAGTCTGTGTTGGTACGTGTGAGATCCACCTTTCCAAGTTTTTGGGGTTCATCTCATACTTCTGAAGATTTGAGGGTGCTGCCTGTTCCATACTCCTCCTACTCCTCATCCAGCCTTTTAGGGGTACAAACAATAGTAATTGGGGCCTAGTGTGGTTTTGTACGTGTGAGATACATACACTTTTTTTGATCATATTTTCTATTCCGTTATTCAATAAAAACCTTTGGGGATCAGTTAAATTGCGGGATAGTCTGTGTTGGTACGTGTGAGATCCACCTTTCCAAGTTTTTGGGGTTCATCTCATACTTCTGAAGATTTGAGGGTGCTGCCTGTTCCATACTCCTCCTACTCCTCATCCAGCCTTTTAGGGGTACAAACAATAGTAATTGGGGCCTAGTGTGGTTTTGTACGTGTGAGATACATACACTTTTTTTGATCATATTTTCTATTCCGCTATTCAATAAAAACCTTTGGGGATCAGTTAAATTGCGGGATAGTCTGTGTTGGTACGTGTGAGATCCACCTTTCCAAGTTTTTGGGGTTCATCTCATACTTCTGAAGATTTGAGGGTGCTGCCTGTTTCAAACTCCTCCTACTCCTCATCCAGCCTTTTAGGGGTACAAACAATAGTAATTGGGGCCTAGTGTGGTTTTGTACGTGTGAGATACATACACTTTTTTTGATCATATTTTCTATTCCGCTATTCAATAAAAACCTTTGGGGATCAGTTAAATTGCGGGATAGTCTGTGTTGGTACGTGTGAGATCCACCTTTCCAAGTTTTTGGGGTTCATCTCATACTTCTGAAGATTTGAGGGTGCTGCCTGTTCCATACTCCTCCTACTCCTCATCCAGCCTTTTAGGGGTACAAACAATAGTAATTGGGGTCTAGTGTGGTTTTGTACGTGTGAGATACATACACTTTTTTTGATCATATTTTCTATTCCGCTATTCAATAAAAACCTTTGGGGATCAGTTAAATTGCGGGATAGTCTGTGTTGGTACGTGTGAGATCCACCTTTCCAAGTTTTTGGGGTTCATCTCATACTTCTGAAGATTTGAGGGTGCTGCCTGTTCCATACTCCTCCTACTCCTCATCCAGCCTTTTAGGGGTACAAACAATAGTAATTGGGGCCTAGTGTGGTTTTGTACGTGTGAGATACATACACTTTTTTTGATCATATTTTCTATTCCGCTATTCAATAAAAACCTTTGGGGATCAGTTAAATTGCGGGATAATCTGTGTTGGTACGTGTGAGATCCACCTTTCCACGTTTTTGGGGTTCATCTCATACTTCTGAAGATTTGAGGGTGCTGCCTGTTCCATACTCCTCCTACTCCTCATCCAGCCTTTTAGGGGTACAAACAATAGTAATTGGGGCCTAGTGTGGTTTTGTACGTGTGAGATACATACACTTTTTTTGATCATATTTTCTATTCCGCTATTCAATAAAAACCTTTGGGTATCAATTAAATTGCGGGATAGTCTGTGTTGGTACGTGTGAGATACACCTTTCCAATTTTTGGGGTGCATCTCATACTGCCGAGGAATTGAGGGTGCTTCAGTCTGCCTCCTGCCTGTTCCGAACTCCTCCTACTCCTCATCCTGCCTTTAGGGTACAAAAAATTGTAATCGGGGCCTAGATTGTGTTTGTACGTGTGAGATACACCGTTTTGTAAAATTTGTCCTATTCTGCTATTCAATATACACCCTGTTTGAGTGTAAAAAATTAAATTGCGGGATAGTCTGTATCGGTACATGTGAGATACACCTTTTTAAATTTGTTTGGCGCATCTCCTTCTACCGCCGAGGATTGCAGGGCGCTTCAGTTTGGCTCCTGTTCCCAACTCCTCCTACTCCTCTTCCTCATCCTGCCTTTAGGGTACAAAAAATTGTAATCGGGGCCTAGTTTGTGTTTGTACGTGTGAGATACACCGTTTTGTAAAATTTGTCCTATTCCGCTATTCAATATACACCCTTTTGGGGTAAAAAAACATTAAATTGCGGCATAGTTTGCATATTTGACTGTCAGATACACCCGTGCGATACTGTTGTTGTTTTGTTCCGCTATTCAATAAACACCTTTCTAGGGCAAGATCATAAATTACAGAAATATGAGGAGACCGTCAAATAGGGGCCGTGGCCTGGGTCGTGGTGCTGCTGGTAGAGCTCCTGCTGCAAGGAGAGGACGTGGTCGATCTGTGCCAGCTACACGCACAAGTGAAACACCTTCCACAAGTGTGAGTAGGCGACAGAACCTGCAGCAGTATTTGGTAGGGCATAATGCTCCTCTAGACGTGATGAGGCCTGAAGAAGTACAGGCGATAGTAGATTGGGTTGCTGACAGTGCCTCCAGTTCCTTCACATTGTCTCCCACCCAGTCTACTGCAGAAAGGTCAGAGTTGGCACCTGCAGCCAATGTCCAACCGTCTTTCACCTCACCCCCTTGGAAATCAGGCAAGCAGTCTGAGCCCCAAGCCATACAGCAGTCTCTTGTTCTTTTTGAGGACTCTGTCAGCAGGTCACCATCCACCTAGCCCTGCCCCAGAAGTGGAAGAGATTGAGTGCAGCGATGCCCAACCACTTATTTCTCAAGATGAGTACATGCAAGGACCATCGCAGCACGTCTCCGATGATGACGAAACGCAGGTGCCAACTGCTGCGGCGTTCAGAATTGTGGAGACCGACAAGGAGGGCAGGGGTGAAGACTGGGTGGAAGATGATGTGGAGGACGATGAGGTCCTCGACCCCACATGGAATGAATGTCATGCAGGTGAACTGAGTAGTTTGGAGGAAGAGGCGGTGGTCGCACAGAGCCACCAGCACAGCAGAAGAGGGAGCAGGGTGCAGAAGCGGAGCGGCCGTGCCCTAGACACTACGCCTGCTACTGCCCAACGCAGCAAGGGAACGAGCGCACCAAAGTCAGCTCAAAGGAGTTCTCTAGCGTGGAAGTTCTTTAGAAAATGTGCTGATGACAGGACATGAGTGGTTTGCACCCTGTGCAATCAGAGCCTGAAGCGAGGCATAAACCTTCTCAACCTGAGCACAACCTGCATGATCAGGCATCTAAGTGCAAAGCACAAGTTGCAGTGGAGTAGACACCTTCAAAACCAAGAAACGTCTCTGGCTCATCCTGCTTCCTCTTCTGCTGCAGTCTCGGCCGCTCCAGCCACATCTGTAGTGATACCGGCACCTGCCACCCTGCAGAGGATCTGTCAGCAACACCACCACCTGGGTCACCAACCATCTCCACAATGTCCCGTGGAAGCGTTCAGCTTTCCATCTCCCAAACACTTGAGAGGAAGAGGAAGTACCCCCCTACCCACCCGCGATCCCTGGCCCTGAATGCCAGCATTTCAAAATTCTTGGCCTTTGAAATGCTGTCATTCCGTCTGGTGGAGACGCACAGTTTTAAAAACCTTATGTCGGTGGCTGTCCCACAGTACGTCGTGCCCAGCTGCCACTACTTTTCCAGGCAAGCCATCCCTTCCCTGCACAACCAAGTGGGGGAAAAAATCAGGTGTGCACTGCGCAACGCCATCTGTGCCAAGGTCCACCTAACTACCGATACGTGGACCAGTAAGCACGGTCAGGGGCGTTATATCTCCCTAACGGCACACTGGGTAAATGCAGTGGCAGATGGGCCTGAGGCGGATAGCAATTTGGCGCATGTCCTTCCACCACCGAGGATTGCAGGGCGCTTCAGTTTGCCTCCTGTTCCTAACTCCTCCTACTCCGCTTCCTCATCCTCTACCGCCTCCTCATCCGGACAGCGTAACACCTTCACCACCAACTTCAGCACGGCCAGGGGTAAACGACAGCAGGCAGTTTTAAAACTTGCCTGTTTGGGGGACAAACCACACACCGCGCAGGAGTTGTGGAGGAGCATGGAACAGCAGACAAATGAGTGGTTGCTGCCAGCGAGCCTCAAGCCCGGCCTGGTGGTGTGCGATAACGGGCGAAATCTCATAGCAGCTCTGGGCCTAGCCGGTTTGACGCACATCCCTTGCCTGGCGCATGTGCTGAATTTGGTGGTGCAGAGGTTCCTTAAAAACTCCCCCGATATGTCAGAGCTGCTGCAGAAAGTGCGGGCCGTCTGTGCGCACTTTCGGCGTTCTCACCCTGCTGCTGCTCGCCTGTCAGCGCTGCAGCGTAACTTCGGCCTTCCCTCTCACCACCTCATATGTGACGTGCCCACAAGGTGGAACTCCACCCTGCACATGCTGCAAAGACTGTGTGAGCAGCAGCAGGCCATAGTGGAGTTTCAGCTGCAGCACGCACGCGTGAGTCGCTCTGCGGAACAGCACCACTTCACCACCAATAACTGGGCCTCCATGCGAGACCTGTGTGCCTTGTTGCGCTGTTTTGAGTACTCCACCAACATGGCCAGTGCCGATGACGCCGTTCTCAGCTTAACTATCCCACTTCTATGCCTCCTTGAAAAAACAATTCAGGCGATGATGGAAGAGGATGTGGCACAGGATGAGGAGGAGGAGGATTAAGAGGTAACATTTCCAAGGCTTTCAGGGCAGTAAATCGCAAGGGGCTCCGAGGACGGGTTCCTGCACACACAAACGCCAGGGACACAATTGTCCAGCAGGGGCACAGTTCTGGAGGATGAGGAGGATGAGGAGGAGGAGATGGAACCATGTTCACAGCAGGGTGGCACCCAGGCCAGCTCATGGCCATCACTGGTGCGTGGCTGGGGGGATACAGAGGACACGGACGATACACCTCCCACAGAGGACAGCCTTTCGTTGCCTCTGGGCAGCCTGGCACATATGAGCGATTACATGCTGCAGTGTCTCCACAACGACCGCCGAGTTGCCCACATTCTAACTTGTGCTGATTCCTGAGTGGCCACGCTGCTGGATCCCCGTTACAAGGACAACGTACCGTCCTTAATTCACTCACTGGAGCGAGATCGCAAGATGCGCGAGTACAAGCGCACGCTGGTAGACACAATGCTGCTGGCATTCCCACCTGACAGCGGGGCCACAGTGGAAGCACAAGGCAGAGGAGGAGGAGGAGGAAGAGGTCGTCAACGCAACCAGGGCACCGCCAGCACCTCAGAAGGCAGGGTTAGCATGGCCGAAATGTGGAAAAGCTTTGTCAGCACGCCACAACAAACAGCAGCACCAGTGTAACGCTCCTGCGTTTTTGTAGTAGGCTGGATATGCAGCTGCAAAATCTCCACTCAGTAGTCATGTAGAGATGTGTTGAATAACCAGATCCAACTCTCCAGACTCATCACTGTGGGCCTGTCAGCTTCAACATACAGATATATACACACTCAATAAGATGTTCCTGGAGTGGTAGAATGTATATGACAGTATGAAGGTGATGTGCTGAAGGGACAGGTGTGAACAGTGATAGAGATGGTAAGCACTTGATAGGTTTGTTCAGGAGAGTACTAGATGGTATTAGGTAGAGTGCAGATAGGTTAGTAATCGAGTATGGTAACAGGTGGTAAGGACAGCAGATGACAATTGCAGGATAGACTAACCCAGTGTAAGGATAAATGGTAGTAGACTCAAGAGCTAGCAATCTATGTAGCAGTGCAGATGATAGATGGTAGTAGACTTAAGAGCAAGCAATCTATGTAACAGTGCAGATGATAGATGGTAGTAGACTCAAGAGCTAGCAATCTATGTAACAGTGCAGATGGTAGATAGTGTAAGTAAGGTTATGGAGGATTCCCCTGTGGGGTACTTATCACTAGTAAATGTTAGTAGTAGAGGGGTCCAGTAGAGAGGGAAAGATCCGGTAGCGAGATACAGGGATCAGTAGCGAGGTTCCGGTCTGCTCCAGGTAGAAGTAATTAGCTGGAGGTTCCGACAGCAAGACAGGCTTGAAAGCATGTGGATACACAAGGCAGGTTGAACGAACGATGTGAGTGAGAACGCCGGCGGTTGAAATAGCCGCTCTGCGGCGCTCAGCGATGACATCATCTGTCTTAAAGGTGTATGCGTACCACCTAGTAAGAAAGGTGGGACGCATATTTGGAAGGAAATAAATTATTAAGGGTACCAGAGGTACCAGAATCTTACAACCAGCAGCTCATATGGAACGTCTTAGCAGGAGGCAGCATTTCACCAACATGGTGGAGCAGTATGTGTGCACACGCCTAGACATACTGAATGACGGGTCTGCCCCCTTCAACTTCTGGGTCTCCAAGTTGGGCACATGGCCTGAGCTTGCCCTTTACGCCTTGGAGGTGCTGGC
The DNA here is from genome assembly GCF_965119305.1 of Pelophylax lessonae. Classification (NCBI taxonomy): domain Eukaryota; kingdom Metazoa; phylum Chordata; class Amphibia; order Anura; family Ranidae; genus Pelophylax; species Pelophylax lessonae. The sequence continues at coordinate 71,369,635 of NC_138776.1, forward strand.
GTGCCCTGCAGCCAGTGTATTATCTGAACGGGTATTTAGCACGGCTGGGGGCGTTATCACAGACAAGCGCAGCCGCCTGTCCAGAGACAATGTGGACAAGCTCACGTTCATTAAAATGAACCAGGCATGGATCCCACAGGACTTTTCCGTACCTTGTGCAGAATAGCGATGGATACCGACCTTACCCAGCCATTGTTCTATTTTTGCTCTTTCTCACTCTTTTGGGGTGTACCCTCATTTAAAATTTCTGAAAAGAAGCAGTGTTGGCTACCTCGTCCTCCTCAGGGCCAGATTAACGTAGGAGCTATTGGAGCTGCAGCTCCAGGCCCCTACCTTTATATAGGCCCTGGGTTGGCCATATTCACTGTTACCGCTCTTCTGTCACTTGTAAACACAGAAGTCTGGCTTCTATGCTCGCTTCCCCAGGCAGCTCCCTCAGAACCTCCCCACACAGCACGAAGGCCGGACAAGGAGGGACAGTTGCCGATGCATGGATGTGTTTATGGGCTTCAGAGACAGCATCCCATGTTGAATTTGGCATGCATGGCTGCACCCTTCCTCCTCTGGGTGCATGCCAAGGCACGGCCCTTAAGGCCCTTCAAAATCCTCAGCACCAAGCCCATGATGCTCTTAATCCGACCCTGGTCCTCCTCCACCGCCGCTTCCACCTACACCGCCCATAGGTGTGCGCAGCCTATTAGGGTGTGCACACCAAAGTTTAAATACACATGCATGTGTTTGCCTACATGTACATGGCCCCGATACATTACTCTCCCTGCAGGCAAAGTGAAATAGAGCAGAGCAGGTCCGAGGGAGATCTTTCCCATCTCCTCACTGGCAAACAGAGCGATAATGCTAATGTGCCCTAGGTGATTAGGGTGTGCCCAGGTACACCCGCCACACCCTGTGTGCACGCCTATGACACCGCCACATCCACCACCACCTCAACCTCCCTCCTACTCCATATGGGCCTCGTCCTTCAGAGATGAAGAACATTGTTTTATTTTTCTGTTTTTTTTTTGTTGTTTTAAGTTATTTCCCTATCCACATTTGTTTGCAGAGCACTCACCATGCTCTTAACTACGTTTTGCTGCCATTTGCAGCACTCTAGCCCTTTCCATTGGTGTTTTAGAGCCATTTTAGTGCCTGAAAGTTTGGGTCCCCATTGACTTCAATGGGGTTCGGTGTCCGGGAAAAGTTCGGCAAAGGTCCGGGACACGGACCCGGACTTTTTTTTAAAGTTCGGCCGAACCCGCCGAACACGGTCATCCAGGTGTCCGCTCAACTCTAATGCTGACCGAATTTATTTTACAGCTGAGCTGAACTGCTCCACTAGTGCGAGTGCCACCTCTAAAACTGATGTCCCCGGGTCTGCTCCTTGTGTGCTGGCTCGCTGTGTCTGGTTCCATTGCTGTGTACTTCTGCCTCGCCTTACAGGTGACTCCGCTAATGCTGTCCGCATGCTCTGGGCCTATTTTTCACAAATGTTTCATGTTTTATGCTATTGAAGGCCCAGAGTGTGTGGACAACATGAGTGGAGTCTCCGGTAAGGCGAGGCAGCAGCACGCAGCAGAGGAGCCAGACACAGCCAGCACGCAAGGAGCAGGCCGGGGGACATCGATTTTAGAGGTGGCAGGTAAGTGGAGCAGTGAGTCCACTGCACATTTCCTTTCTTGTACCGCCCTCACGCCCCTGAAAATGACAATGTGGACTGACCCACTGACAGAACTTTACAGTTGAACATGGCAAACATGTATAATACATGTCAGTAAGTTTGCAATGTCCAGCTGTAAAATTCTGTCAGCGTGTCAGTCCACATTGTCATTTAATGTTTTTGCTTTTAATATCCATTGTCAGTAATATTTCATGTTTGTCTTTATTTGGTCAATTTTTCACAAATGTTTCATGTTTTATGCTATTGAAGGCCCCGGGCCTGCTCCTTGTGTGCTGGCTCACAGTGTCTGGTTCCATTGCTGCGTACTGCTGCCTAGCCTTACAGGTGACTCCGCTAATGCTGTCCGCATGCTCTGGGCCTTCAAATATATAAACATGAAATATTCGTGACTGATGCCCATTGTCAGGAATATTTCATGTTTATGTCTTTCTTTGGCCAATTTTTCACAAATGTTTCATGTTTTATGCCATTGAAGGCCCAGAGTGTGTGGACGACATCAGTGGAGTCACCGGTAAGGCGAGACAGCAGCACGCAGCAGAGGAGCTAGACACAGCCAGCACACAAGGAGCTGTCCCGGGGACATCGGTTTTAGAGGTGGCAGGTAAGTGGAGCAGTGAGTCCACTGCACATTTGCATCTCATACCACCCTCACCCCTGAAAATGACAATGTGGGCTGACATGCTGACTGAATTTATTTTACAGCTGAGCTGAACTGCTCCACTAGTGCGAGTGCCACCTCTAAAACCGATGTCCCAGGGCCTGCTTCTTGTGTGCTGGCTCACTGTGTCTGGTTCCATTGCTGCGTACTGCTGCCTCGCCTTACAGGTGACTCCGCTAATGCTGTCCGCATGCTCTGAGCCTTCAAATATATAAACATGAAATATTCGTGACTGATGCCCATTGTCAGGATATATATATATATATATATATATATATATATATATATATTGCGTTTTATAGTTGGCCCCCCTACTTTTGTCCCTGTCCCCCCATGTGCCCCCCTAAATATGAAAGCTGGAGACAACACTGGCTATGCCCCCACTTCCTCCTCACTGCATTTCAATAACAGCAGCAGCCAATGGCTCCTGCTGCTGTTGTTTGAGTCCCTGTATGAAGTGGAAGAGAAGGGAGAAGAGATGCAGAAGTGCACAGTGCTGGATCTCTTCTCCCCTCCCTTCACACAGGGAAGGGGGAGTGTAATGGCTATGCGCACTGGGCACATGGATAGCTATATGTGTAGCAGACATTTTTTTGCCTCACAAGTCTCCCCTGCCATTTTGTCATAAGAATGCATAGGCACAATGACCTTTCCCCTCTCCTTCCTTCACTTTATACAATCCCCCATTTTTTAATGGCAACCTTTTCCTGGCATTTACTGGCAGGAGAAAAGTGTCTGTTTTTTTACTGGCTGCCAGTAAAAATACTGATGGTTGGCAACACTGCCGCAGACCCCCACAACCAGAGCCCATGGTTGTGGGGAAGAGGCCCTTGTCCCCATCAACATGGAGACAAGGTGCTTTGGGGTGTAAGTGCAGAGCCCTCCTCACCCCAAAGCACCCACCATGTTGAGGGAATGTGGCCTGGTATTAACTATAGAGGGGGCGCTCACTCGTAAATTTTGGCGTGGGGTTAACTTTAAAATCCCCCACAAAATTCCCAAAGGCTCCCCAAGCCATTTTTTTAAACATTTACATCTATTGCCAGCAATGGGTTTTTTTTTTTTTTTTTCATTAAGCTGTCAGCGAGTTTAGTTTATTGGAGCTTGAAGAGAAAGAGAAATGTTCAGCATGGGCAGGCTTTGTTTGATCAACTAGGGTCGGTGTACCCTGTGTCCGCCGTGTCCTAGAAAATGATAACATTTATGTTGAAGACTACTCTCCTAGGATCTGCCTGAGTTAATGGGGACAAGGGATTGTCAAAGCTTGTAAAGAGACATTGAGAGAACCAAAGTAAACCAGCATATGGACTGCTCAGAATGTCCTGGGGGAAGGGCTTCCCCTTACAATGAACATACCTATGTTAATGTCTATTTAGCGAGTTGCAAGAGAAGGCCTTTTGCAATTTGGAACTGGACAGAACCCTCTGCCCTCTGTGTGTTATTCACTCCTGGCCTCTGCCCTCTGTATGTTATTCACTTCTTACCCTGCTTACCCCTGCCCCTGTGTGTTATTAATTCCTGACCTCTTACCTCTGCCCTCTGTGTGTTATTCATTCCTGAATTCTGCCCTCTGTGTGTTGTTCACCCCTGCCCTCTGCCCTCTGTGTGTTATTCACTCCTGACCTATGCCCTCTGTGTGTTATTTACTCCTGGACTTTACCCTCTGTGTGTTATTCACCTCTGCCCTCTGTGTGTTATTCGCTGCTGACCTCTGCCCTCTGTGTGTTATTCACTCCTGACCTCTGCCCTCTGTGTGTTATTCACTCCTGGCCTTTACCCTCTGTGTGTTATTCACCCCTGACCTCTGCCCACTGTGTGTTATTCACTTCTTACCCTCCTTCCACCTGCCCCCTGTGTGTTATTCATTCCTGACCTCTGACCTCTGTGTGTTTTTCACTCCTGCCCTCTACCCTCTATGTGTTATTCACTCCTGACCTCTGCGTGTTATTTTATCCTGGCCTTTACCCTCTGTGTGTTATTCACCTCTGCCCTCTGTGTGTTTTTCACTCCTGGCCTCTACCCTCTGTGTATTATTCACCTCTACCCTCTGTGTGTTTTTCACTCCTGGCCTCTACCCTCTGTGTGTTATTCACTACTAACCTCTGCCCTCTGTGTGTTATTCACTGCTGACCTCTGCCCTCTGTGTGTGTTATTCACTCCTGCCCTCTGTCTTCTGTGTGTTATTCACTCCTGCCCTCTGTGTGTTTTTCACTCCTGGCCTCTGCCCTCTGTGTGTTATTCACTTCTGACCTCTGCCCTCTGTGTGTTATTCACTACTGACCTCTATCCTCTGTGTGTTATTCACTTCTACTCTCTGTGTGTTATTCACTGCTGACCTCTGCCCTCTGTGTGTTATTCACTGCTGACCTCTGCCCTCTGCGTGTTATTCACTGCTGACCTCGGCCCTCTGTGTGTTCTTCACTTTTTCTTCACTCCTGACCTCTGCCCTCTGTGTGTTTTGCACTCCTGATCCCTGCACTACATACTCCTGACCACCGCAATCCTTATGATATATCATATAGCAATTGCTGGTTGTTCAATAGTCAGTGAGCATGTTAATACATAAACACATAACATAAGCAATACTGAAGCGCCCCTCCAGTTCCCAATGCCAGCCTACACTGTTACAATAAAGAATGCCTCCTTGGCTCCCGTTCCTGTTCTCCAGAATAGTCTTCCCCAATTTGAAGAGCTTTAGGTGAGAAGCAGAAGATTTTTGAAGCTCAGGTGCAGAGAAGAGAAGAATTATTGAGTTGGAATATAATTAGGGTTTTCCCAAGCACCGGGTCACATTTCACTGCTTGGCACCACATTCCCATATACAAAATATAATGTTCTCAATAACCTAATATCTTTTTAAATGCAGTGCTCAGTTTCAAAAATTGATTTTGACTGAAACAAACTATAAATCATGTAAGCAGAAAAAGCTCCAGGCTATCATATACAGTACTTGCATGAATGTTTAGTTAGAGTGACATTATGTGAGCGGTGTATTTAAAAAACTTTAAAGGGGACCTTTTGGTTACTCTGCAAGTCTGGTGGAATACATTCCTGACATGTCACAATATACAGCAACAGTATAATTTTTCATAAAAGCTGCAAATTTCATCAAAAAAAGCTTTTATTGAGCTCTTGGTACAGGAAGTAGATTTACACTTTGAATAATAAACAAGCAAAAAGTTGGGGGAGTACTTTGATGTAGTGGTGGGCTTGAGCACGATATGGCCATATGGTGGGACCAAATCCCCATTTTTATTTATGGATTGTCTTCATATTTGATAGTCATTTATTTTGCATGTGTGCGCTATTCTTTTTTAATATACACTTTGAATAATGCCTGAACAAAAATGGCTGCTTCTTCCTAGCAGTGGGGTCCTTGGTTTGGATCCTGCCCAGAAAACTATGTGCATGGAGTGAATATATAGGGGTAGGGGAATGGCGCTGCCCAATGGGGGTAATTAAGGTAAGGTGTACTCTAATGGGTGTCACAGATGAAATTAATATATATATATGTGTGGTTCATCAACAAGGAATAAATAAGCAATCTATACCACAGATGGAATAAATATATGTGTGGCTCATCCACAAGAAGTAAATAGGCAATCTATACCAGTACGTACATAGAGCTAATATTTAACCATAATATAAATAAATAAATACATAAAAAATGATAAGTGTTGTGATCTATTCCAAATAAAGTGACTCTGTGATATAAGGTGCAATCAATAGGGTGATAAAGTGACTTGTGAGAAGTAAACCTCGATAACAATATAAATGGTGTTAGTAATAATTCAATAAAATAAGTGACAATATGGATAATAAATACCAAAGATTTTGGTGTTAAGACAATAAAACTGGTGACAATAGTGGATGAATATGATTTTATTTATCAATAAATAATATAGTGGTGGGTGTAACAGTGGTCACCTAAAGTAGGTGTATACACTGGGAAAAGTGCCAAGTGAGTGGTAGATAAAAGAAGGAGGGTATATAAATAATATCCAGTGAAAAAAGGGTGCAGATTGAAATATGCACAGGGATCTCTTGTAAATTATTAAAATATGAAAAATAAAAATGGATTAAAGTTCATAAGTGAAAGTGCTTGATCTTCAGGTGGCAATCCCAAAACTCTTTGTGCACAAAGGAAGGGTGCCCCAGGTGGTTATGAAAAAGAATGCACTCACCAGAGTGCCCAACCCCACACAGGGGTATTAGGCAGGTTATATTACAGCTGTACTGTATACCACAGCGTGGAGGTCACTGCTCCTATCCGTCCTCTACTTCCGTGCTTCTCTGTACCGGGGGGGGGAAGGAACGATGCTTCTCTCCAGTATTCAGCTTGTTTTTAGATTAGGCTCCGGTGGTGGTGTGCATAAAATGAACAAGGGGGGACATATAGTGTGATACCGTAATGTAATTTTATTTGTAGTGCATAAGAAAAGGTACTCACATTTTTGTGGTAAAATTACAGCATTAAAAGTTTGTCCCTCTGCGGGGAGAAATCGTGCAGGTAGCCAGCCGAAATGTTGTGCATGGAGTTTGCATGCTCTCGCTGTGCTTGCATGAATTTCCTTCCACACTCCAAATACATGATGGTAGCCTCCTATGGCAGACCCTGGTAACAATCTGTTGAGTGGCTAATACAGCTCTGGCAGGGCCACCAATAGGGGGGTAGAACTGGCCCCCCTGTACGAGGCCTGGGCCCAATAAGTTCAGCAGAGAACCTGGGGGCAGAAAAGGGACTATTTTTTGGGATCAGGTGGTGTAATCCTCCATGCTGTGGCTCCAAACAAGAAAATTTAAAGTTGTACCTCTTCTGGTATAATCAATCCACTGTGGCAGCCCAGAAGGAGGATTACACCACCTAATACTGAAATGAGTAAATATTCCCTTTTACATCCCGGGCCCCTGCTTTTGAATTGATGGGACCCATGGATATTTTACTCAATTTCTCTATGTGGGTTCCATTAGTCAGCAGGCTGCCACGTACAGCAGGTTAGAAACACTGAGAGAGGACGGTAAGAGGGGACAGTCAGGCCAGCTGTATGGGGCCCCACAATTAAAAATGGCAGCCTTGTGCTCTGGTATGCATTTCAGGCGTGGAGTCACAGCGAAAATTAGGTTGGAAGTTTAGAAGTTCACCACAGAGTGCAATGCAACCATGATAGTGGGGAAAGTGTTACTAATATACATTATAACACTTAAAATAATTGTAAACCCTCGCCTTGTAAACAACCCATTCAGTTTAAAATATAAATTAAAGATAAAGGTAAAGTGTAAAGATATATACAACATTATAAATACATTTTTTTCTCTTTTCCCACATTCACTCTGTTCTCAGCTGCATAAGAGCTATGGGAGGAGGAACAACAGTACACTGGTCTTCCAAGTATATGGTTGTGCAGGGGGGGGGGGGGTGTAGGTACAAGTCTGATCATTGGAGGAGAGCAGGATGAGTTCCCAGCACATGCCTAATGTGATCAGTTTTTATTAGGAAAGCGCACAAAGGAAGCAATACAAAGAGAACAGGATATTTTGTCATACAAGTACATGGTAGAGCAGGCATATATCAGGAATATGAAATGTTGGGTTTGCATATTCTTTAACATGCATTCACCTAGAAGGCAACATATGCCTGATGATAGAACCCCTCTAAATGCATATACTAAAAGGCGCATCTTAATATGTCTGTTAATGGATACAGGCAAGAGGCATGATAAACACTGAGCGACATTCTTCCTAACGCAGTAAGGGTAGGTTCACACTACTGTGATGTGATTTTGATCTGGATTTCAGTGCAATTATGTAGTGCATTTTGGATGTGGCTTGCATATTCTATGGGACCAAAATTGCACCGTTAATAGCACCACAGTAGTACAGGAACCTTTTCCAGAATCACAGAACAGAGAGCTGCATTGCTGAGAATGGACACCATTGAAAACAATATGATTCCCATTGTCATGCAAATCTGAAATCACACCTGAAATTGCACTGGTGTGAACCAGACCTAAATTCAGAATGTAATTTTGTACCTTCTGGGGTTCCATTCCATGCCTACACCCACCTATTACTGTCTGTATTGCCTGTGTGTATCAGGGACATTATATTATACTGCACAGTGCTCATTAGCTAATTACCACTAGAATTGATTCGTCCGCATAGAGGCTTACTTTTCCCACATAAGACCTATAAAAATCCTATTACTAGAATTCTCCTGACACAATTTTATGGCTTCATCCTCTTTAGGAAAAAGTAATTCCACACTTATATGCAGATCAAGCTGTCCAGAAAGTATGATAATGCCCTCAGACTTTGCAAAGTCTTTTTTAGCACATCAATTTGACTTTGTCATTTGGTGCATTTATTTTAGATATGTGTGATAAAAATGTAATTTTTCACAGCAAACATACCAATGACAAAAGTTGGGACAAGTAATAAAACATGATGTAGAAACATGGGCAGTAAGGCTCCTTTCAGACAGGTGGTAAGCTTACCGCCCTCTGAAAAGTGATCTGCAGTGAATCCTTTTTCAGAAGCTGATCACTCAGTTCTTTGTCTTTACTGAGCAGAGAGCCAACGACTGTCATTCACCAGCTCTATGCTCTGCTCATTGGAGCACTAGACTGTGGAAAGGGAGCAGCTGGCTCAGTCTCCCGCCGACTCACTGAGAGGTTGAGCCAGCTGCTGGTCCAGGCATCCGGGTGGATCCCAACTGTAAAGTCTGGATTGATCTAGAGCAGTGATGGCAAACCTTGGCAACCCAGATGTTTTGGAACTACATTTCCCATGGTGCTCATGCACTCTGCAGTGTAGTTGAGCATCACGGGAAATGTAGTTTCAAAACATCTGGGGTGCCAAGGTTTACCATCACTGATCTAGAGCCTGGACCAGCTGAGTGACATCTTGTGATCCACAGAAGTACAGCCTTGGCCATACTTCTCCTTTAATCAAAAGCTCCATATATTTCTATGGGAAGAAAGATGTAAACCAACGTGCCTCAGGTCCAGAAAACACATGAAAAAGCCTTAACGTGACAGATTGGCGGTCATTTTCATCCAGATGTCCATAGATACAATGTGCGTCTAGAAATCTCCGGTTTGTAAATCCAGAAAAAACTGAATGGATACAAATGTCACAAATCCTGTTATGTCCTGATTCAGCAGATCTGTTCTCAGATGTCCTGTTGACTGGAAATGACTGTACCTGTGTGAAAATGGCCTAACTTTAAATCAGCTAAATACATTCCAGTTGCATAAAAATTTAAGGTGTGCAAAGTCTCACAGTCCATTTTGGTTATAAAGCAGCCACAGCCTGGAAAGGAAAGCCTGTGTCCTGCCAACATGCCGCAGAGAAAAACTCTTAGGGATTGATTTACTAAAGGCAAGCATACTGTACACTTTGCAAATTGTAATTGCACTCTGCAAGTGCAGTTGCTCCAGAGTTCAGTAAATTAGCAGAAGCTCTGCTGACTTCCATCATCCAATCATGTGCAAGCAAAAATGCTGTTTTTTTATTTTCCTTGTGCATGATTGTTTGCAAAGTGAAGATTTACCTAATTTACTAAGCTCTGGAGCAACTGCACTTTGCAAGGTGCTCAGTCTTCTTGCCTTTAGTAAATCAACCCCTACTCTCTGTGTGGAAGCAGTGGTCTCTCTTCAGAGATAAAAAAAAAAACACCTGCTAAGTCAGACCTTTAACTCTGCAATCAGAAATGCTCCCTATTAGCCTTAGCTCTGAGTCAATAGGGGGTTGTCAGACCTCGGCAGGAAGATCGTGGCTTCCAGACAGAGAGCAAGACACTGATTTACTAAAGGCAAATAGCAGAGGCGGCTGTTGCTCGGTCGGTCGGTCAGTCAGCAGGCAACACATGCCTCCTTGCCTCCTTACCTCCTCCTTCCTCCTGTCCGAGCCTTGGAGTGCTGGATGGCTGAGCCGCTGCGCTGCTCCTCCAACCGTGTGTCTTCTGCCTCTTCCTGGCCACTGGCCAGTAGGATCGCTTCTCCTTTTGGCCAATTGGGAAAGGGGTCTCACAACCCTCTTCCTGATTGGCTGGGAGGAGAGTCAGTGTGACAATAGCGAATATTTATTCGCTATTGCCATACAACTGGGTGGGCTCAGGGCGCAGAGCTCTGCGCCTCAAGCCCTCCCTTTTTTGAAGCCTATTAGAGCCTCTGGCTCTAATCACGTGCTTCAAAAAAAAAAATCCCCTATTGGAATCCATGTGTCCGGCGCCCTGCATGTAGATTAGGGGGCCGGACGCATAGATAGGGGGGGCAGCGCCCCTGCTCTCCCAATGGACGGGCTGCCACTGGCAAATAGACTGTGCACTTTGCAAAGTGCAGTTGCACTCTGCAAAAGCAGTTTCTCCAGAGCTTAGTAAATGACCTAAAGCTCTGCTGACTTCCATCATCCAATCATGTGCAAGCAAAAATGCTGTTTTTTATTTATTTTCCTTGCACGCAATTGGGTATCCTTTTCTTATTGAAGCTTTTCTCATCATTTACTAAGTCCTGGAGCAACTGCAATTTGCAAAGTGCACAGTCTATTTGTCTTTGGTAAATCAACCCCCAAGTGTCTGCTATTTAAAGAAAATAATCTGTAAAACCTTGAATGTCTTTGGAAATAAATGGTTTGTCCCAACACTGTCACCTTAGCTAGACAGCTTTATCTGCATGTAAATATGGAGAATAATACAAATAAAAAATGTGAAATGTTAAAAAAAAAAAATCAAACACTGAATTCTGTCATTACATCTATTACCTGCATAAAGTTATTGGAAAACAATATTATCGTGATAGAGATCCTTTTATGAATGAGTTGAGAGCAATAATAATCCATCGATTTGAAGCTGGCACACTATACAGGTTTAAAATGCACTCAACAAAAGAATTACTGGAACCGCATTTGTCCAAAGTTTTTCTTTACAATAAAATAACAAAGAGCAAAGAATTAGAACATCTGATGAAGTTTAAAAGCTGGGGCAATGTTCAGCACAGCATGGTACGTCTCATCTAAAACCTCTCTCCAGACTACATTTCAGTCATTATGGTTTTAGTGATAATTAAAGTCATTGTATAGACGAAATGAGGACGAAAAGAACCTGCTGTTATTTGATTTTCATGTTATTTACAAAAGAAAATGTTGTTTTTCTAGATAATGATTGTCCACAATTAGCTATTCTATTAATGATGACTTCATCTGGTGTGATAAAGAAATAATAATGTCCCACGCTCAATGGCCTTTCCATCATCCATTGGTGTTGGCAGGAATAAGTCCATGACATAGAAGACGGAGGGTGAGCGGAGGATATTAGCAGATAGTGTCTGTATACGGAAATGTCTGAAAAAAATCCTGCCACCACATCTAAGGGTTGGTAAGCTTCAACAAATCTAACATTTCTTTTCTTGAGGTAAGATATACTTTACTGGAGCTAGAAAATATGTATTACAAAACTGCTTTGGAATTAAAAAAAGATGCCCCCCCCCCCCGCCAATTACATATATATAAGTAATCAGAACTCAACAAATGCTCTGTAAAGCCCAAATCCTGAGATGTTCTAATTTACATGTTTTGACTTTCTGGAGAAAGTCAAAGGCTGACCAAAATCCCTTGATTTTCCAGCAGCTATTAGTCACGGAGGCAAACCGTCACGTGTTGAACAACCAATAGCAGTCCAAAAAGTGGAGAGGGGCACCAATCCAGCACTCAACTTTTTGAGAAAGTTGAGAATAGCATATTAGAGTCTCCTTGGCTTCAGGATTCCCTGGGTACTTGGGAAGCTCTCGGGATTTACAAGCAGGCACTAAGGAGTTACTGTTTTTTATTTTCTAAGATCACTTTAAAGGCAAGGTAAACATTCCTACCTACACCTTGTGCCTGTAAACAAGTGCATTGATCATTTAGTTTAATGGTGTCATTTGTTGCCCTGTATATACAGCCTATAGTAGTAAATCTTCAGATTTTAGTATTAGCAGTTTCTGTTTGCATTGAAACATGAGGCATGCCACTGCATAGGTTAAAGTAATATTAAAGTCTCATTTTTTTGGTTAAAAATAAACTTGTTATACTTACCTACTCTGTGTAGTGGTTTTGCACAGAGCAACCCAGATCCTCCTCTTCTCGGGTCCCTCAATGGCACTCCTGGCCTCTCTCTCCTGTTGAGTGCCCCCACAGTAAGCAGCTTGCTATGGGGGCATCCGAGCCGAGCTGCAGCTCTGTGTGTCCATTCAGACACTGAGCCACAGTTTGGCCTGTCCCCTCTCTATCCTCATTGGCTCACTGACTTTGATTGCCATAGGAACCTGCTGCTGTCTCAGTCAATGAGTGAGAGTCCCCAGCCAGCCGAGGTTCTCGTGTGCAAAATCCCTAGATTTAGATGGGGGTCAGGTAAGGATTGGGGGGGCTGAGGGGGGCTGCTGTACACAGAAGTTTTTTTTATCCAATGCATAGGGATAATAAAAACCTTATGCCTTTAGAACCACTTTAATGCATGACCTCTGTGTGTAGTCCAAGAACTGACACTTCCTTTGAATAAACTACAAGTTCCACAATCCCTTGGTCTATCAGTATAGTGCTCACTTTGCAAAGATTAACCCATCACGTGCAAGGAAAAATAAAATGCATTTTTACTTGCTCATGATTGGACGATAAAAGTCAACAAAGCTTCTGTCAATTTACTAAGCTCTGGAGCAATTGCAGAGTTCCCTTAATACATAGCGACCAGCTAGCTGAAGCAATAAATGGACACAGGGGAATCAATCAGCCATGACACTAATAAATTCAACCACAACACATGAGCCCATCCAGGGCCTGATTTAGATCATGGGGGGCCCAAGGAACTTCAGGTTCGGAGGGGCCATTATAATCACATTGCCAGGATAGAACAGTGCTCACCTCCATACTTGATCTCTTACCCAAAACTGCACACCTTCCTATAACCCCTAGAAAAAAACACACTACTAGTAATTGGAGTTTAATGGGCGAATCAGCCTTTTAGTAAATATAAGCTTATAAATAACAAAACATAACAATAAACATATCAATCCCATTAACAATGGTTACAAGTCCTTGACGGTACTATAAAGCTAAAGCTTTGTGTCTGTGGCACCAGTTAGCTAAGTTATGACCCCAGCCGTCAAACACCGCCTTGGGGACTAACCCAGCTGACCTCAGACACCCATAGGTCTTACCATTACCTGGTCACTATGAAGAACAACAAAATAAGTATAAGAGTACTACCCGAAAAAATAGGGTGGGAAGGAAGGACATTCTTCTGATGATTTCTTCTCTGCAAGGGAACCTAAACCACTCCTACCTAGCACTATACTCTCCTGCTCCTCCCAAACACCTCATCTACTTGACCAATCAGATAAGCGTCAGTACTGACCACACCACTTAACTACTTCAATACAGTGTACTTTCACCCCCTTCCTGCCCAGGACAATTTTCAGCTTTCAGCGCTGTCACACTTTGAATGACAATTGCGCGGTCATGCTACACTGCACCCATATGACATTTTTATAATTTTTTTTCACACAAATAGAGCTTTCTTTTGGTTGTATTTAATCACTGCTGGGTTTTTTATTTCATACAAAAAAAAAAGACAACATTTTTTGAAAAAAAAAGTTTTTCTTATTTTCTGTGAGTAAATTTTGAAAATAAGTAATTTTTCTCCATCACTGACGTGCACTGATGAGGCGGCACTAATGGGCACTGATGAGGTGGCACTTATGGGCACTGATGAGGAGATACTAATATGCCGCACTGATGGGCATTGATAGGTGGCACTGATGAGCACTGATAGGCAGTACTGATGAACAATGATAGGCGGCACTGAAAAGTGGCACTGATGGGCACTGAGAGGTGGCACTGATGGGCACTAACGGGCAGCACTAATGGACACTGATGGGCAGTACAGATGAGCAGGCACTGACTGACAAAACTATAGGCACTGATTTTGGGCACTGTGGGCACTGTTTTTAATTTTTTCTATAATCATGGCACTGATGATCAGTGCCCTGTTTAACTTTTCTAGGTTCCCCTTTGAGGAGAAGCTGCTGATCTGCTCTCCTCGCCACACACTTTGAAAGTGTGAGGCGAGGAGAGCCAGTAAACGGCACTTCTTCATTTACATGTGACCAGCTGTGATTGGACACAGCCGATCATATGGGTAAAGAGCCAAGTCATTGGCTCTTTACCAAGATTGGGGTCACGGCGTTTCCTAGCAACACGGCGCGGCCATGATCGATGCACTGCACGCCCCGCGGGCGTGCAAGAGAGGCTGTTCTAGTGAGCCATCATATGACGGCATCCTAGAACAATGGCCGCACTGCTCCGCCGTCATTTGACGGTGGGCGGGTGGGAAGTGGTTAATATAGCTAACCCCTTCTGCCCGGTTCTCCTTCCACCTAGTCATGTATGCCCTCTGCCTATTTATATATTTATTTCCTTCTCAGCCCCAGGCATACCTTTCTTGATGACAGGCACACAACCCAGCGTCATTCTGAGGTCACACGTGCGCACATGCACGCAGTCATAGGCCACCATCCTTAAGAGCGCAAGTGCTCGATGTTTGAGCAGCCAAAATATCTTTTTAAATACGATACAATATACCAGTCCAGAGTAAAACCTTTTACAGAGGATGGCCAACAAAATTATACTTTTTAAGATACATTTAATAAAAGACAGGATTTTTTATTCTATTTTTTATATTTTATTAATATATTTTTTTATAATTTTTATATTGTTATATATTATTTTTTGTATAGAGGGGGCCCCCTTCTGGCAGGGGGGCTCAAGTTAGTTCTCCCTTTTGCCCCCTTATAAATCGGTCACTGAGCCCATCATTACAAGGTAAGGGAAACAAACAACACAGGGAACATAACTACACCAATACCTTCGTAAAATAATGAAAGCATTTCAAAGTGTACAATGACTTTAACTATTTCTTAT
The DNA here is from genome assembly GCF_965119305.1 of Pelophylax lessonae. Classification (NCBI taxonomy): domain Eukaryota; kingdom Metazoa; phylum Chordata; class Amphibia; order Anura; family Ranidae; genus Pelophylax; species Pelophylax lessonae. The sequence goes on from NC_138776.1 coordinate 71,384,919, forward strand.
TGACAGGCTTGTTTTTTTTATTCTTTCACATGTACCTAGGAACAACTATGGCAAATGGAGACATTGGTGTTGATCTAATAAAGGTAAATAGACTGTTCACTTTGCAAGGGAATTTGTGCTTTGCAAGGGAATTGTCCCCAGAGCTTGGCAAATGAGGTTATGCTCTGGTGACTTCCATCATCCAATCATGTTCAAGCAAAAAGGCTGTTTTTTGTTTTGTTTTTTTTTCATTTTCCTTGCACATTTGCAAAGTGAATTTTCACCACATATCTAAGTTCCTGGGAAAATAGAGAGGTGAGCAGCTTGCCTTTAGCAATTCAGAACCATTCTGTAGCTTGCAGATTTGTAAATTCCTGCTCATGTGATTGGCTCACTGCTTAGCTCAACAAATTTTCTCAAGTTATAACACTGCAAGTGATCATGTGACAGACAGACCCTCCCACTTCACCCACTGAGATTAGAATGCAGCTTTGAATTTCCACCAAACTACAGAAGGTCGGACTCTGCAATGAAATGTGCTAAAATCCTTGCAATGAGCATACATAACTGGAACAGAACAGGTAATGAATATTAATTTTAAAAAAATAGTTTGACCGCCCTGCCCTTCCCTTTCAAAGAAAGATACAATCAGTCAGCCTTTGTGCCTTCCTATATTCGGCACAGTTGTGATGTCAAGAGGTAAAGTTTATTTTTAAATACGATCAGTTCTGTTGAGAAGAGAAGCCCCGGGTCATCATGAGTTTATTACTTGTATAGTCAGTTAATCTGTTATTGTAATGAAACAGTTTCCGGCATACTGCATCTCATAGTGATTAAATCAGCAATTAATGATCCCAAAAAGCCCACAGCAAAGCATTACCCTGTGCATATTACGGGGTGGAGGGGTGCCTGTTTTCTCATCACATTTTTCAGGCATGGTTAAAGAGATCTGACTTAAACCACTTGAGTACTAGCCTGCAATACCCCTTTATTACAAGGCCATTGTTCAGTTTTTAGTGCTGTAATACTTTGACTGACAATTACGTGGTCATGCAAAACTGTACTAAATAAATGTTATATCTTTTTTGACAGATAGAGCTTTCTTTGGGTGGTATTTAATAACCGCTGGGTTCTTTAGTTTTGACTGTGTATATGTAAAAAAAGGCTTTCTAATAAAAAAAAATGCCAGGACAGGGCGAACACCCTAAAGATGACTATGTTTTGGACAGTAGACACGGCAAGGTGATCAAATTTGTTGTGGACATTTTTGGTGAAAAATCAGAGCTAGTATGGTGGTTACACATTTAGCATGGTAATGGTGCACTAGATACATTAAATGTACAGTGGGTACGGAAAGTATTCAGACCCCCTTAAATTTTTCACTCTTTGTTATATTGCAGCCATTTGCTAAAATCATTTAAGTTCATTCTTCTTCCTCATGAATGTACACATAGCACCCCATACTGACAGAAAAACACAGAATTGTTGACATTGTTGCAGATTTATTAAAAAAGAAAAACTGAAATATCACATGGTCCTAAGTATTCAGACCCTTTGCTGTGACACTCATATATTTAACTCAGGTGCTTTCCATTTCTTCTGATCATCCTTGAGATGGTTCTACACCTTCATTTGAGTCCAGCTGTGTTTGATTATACTGATTGGACTTGATTAGGAAAGCCACACACCTGTCTATGTAAGACCTTCCGGATCACAATGCATGTCAGAGCAAATGAGAATCATGAGGTCAAAGGAACTGCCTGAAGAGCTCAGAGACAGAATTGTGGCAAGGCACAGATCTGGCCAAGGTTACAAAAAGATTTCTGCTGCACTTAAGGTTCCTAAGAGCACAGTGGCCTCCATAATCCTCAAATGGAAGACGTTTGGGACGACCAGAACCCTTCCTAGAGCTGGCCATCCGGCCAAACTGAGCTATCGGGGGAGAAGAGCCTTGGTGAGAGAGGTAAAGAAGAACCCAAAGATCACTGTGGCTGAGCTCCAGAGATGCATTCAGGAGATGGGAGAAAGTTGTAGAAAGTCAACCATCACTGCAGCCCTCCACCAGTAGGGGCTTTATGGCAGAGTGGCCCGACGGAAGCCTCTCCTCAATGTAAGACACATGAAAGCCCGCATGGAGTTTGCTAAAAAACACCTGAAGGACTCCAAGATGGTGAGAAATAAGATTCTCTGGTCTGATGAGACCAAAATATAACTTTTTGGCCTTAATTCTAAGCGGTATGTGTGGAGAAAACCAGGCACTGCTCATCACCTGTCCAATACAGTCCCAAAAGTGAAGCATGGTGGTCGCAGCATCATGCTGTGGGGGTGTTTTTCAGCTGCAGGGACAGGACGACTGGTTGCAATCGAGGGAAAGATGAATGCGGCCAAGTACAGGGATATCCTGGACAAAAACCTTCTCCAGAGTGCTCTGGACCTCAGACTGGGCCGAAGGTTTACCTTCCAACAAGACAATGACCCCAAGCACACAGCTAAAATAAAGAAGGAGTGGCTTCACAACAACTCCGTGACTGTTCTTGAATGGCCCAGCCAGAGCCCTGACTTAAACCCAATTGAGCATCTCTGGAGAGACCTAAAAATGGCTGTCCACCAACGTTTACTATCCAACCTGACAGAACTGGAGAGGATCTGCAAGGAGGAATGGCAGAGGATCCCCAAATCCAGGTGTGAAAGACTTGTTGCATCTTTCCCAAAAAGACTCCTGGCTGTATTAGATCAAAAGGGGGCTTCTACTAAATACTGAGCAAAGGGTCTGAATACTTAGGACCATGTGATATTTCAGTTTTTCTTTTTTAATAAATCTGCAACAATGTCAACAATTCTGTGTTTTTCTGTCAGTATGGGGTGCTATGTGTACATTCATGAGGAAGAAGAATGAACCTAAATGATTTTAGCAAATGGCTGCAATATAACAAAGAGTGAAAAATTTAAGGGGGTCTGAATACTTTCCGTACCCACTGTACATGCTGCTGGTTGGCGTGGCTTGCGCGCACACTGAATGGCAGCCGAGAACTCTCTGCCAGCATCGGGCAAGCTAAATCCGCTGCAAAGCTACCATCCAGCACAACTAACCCTCCACAGCAGTAGGAGATGTCATCCCGAAAGAGAGAGGAGGAGAGGTGCCCCGAAAAAGCTCACAGCTTTTTTACACAGGCCTGCCTTACAAAACAGCAGAGTCCAAGATGGCGCCGCCGGAGCAACAGCACAGCAGGAATCCGCAGCCTACATGGATCATCCGGATGCCAATCCAAAAGAAATGGAAGGGGGGATGAACATCATCATCCCCCCTCAACTCACCTCCTTCAACACCAATATACCAGAGCCCAGCCAAGGCGAGGATGCAGATGGATTCTCCCGACCAGGACAAGGCCACAGTGAGTACAGGCCAGCAACACATGCAATCTGTCTCATCCTTACAATCATCTATAGCTGCATTCCCTACTACAGGACAGCCTGTCCTGGACACCACTATGAAAGAGATGCTTTTATCACCAGGGATGAGCTTCGAGTTTGAGTCGAATGTAAGAAAAAATGACACTTTGCTACAATGTAAAGTAGTGAGTGTACAGCTTGTATAACAGTGTAAATTTACTGTCCCCTCAAAATACCTCAACACACAGCCATTAATGTCTAAACCTCTGGCAACAAAAGTGAGTACACCCCTAAGTGGAAATGTCCAAATTGGGCCCAAAGTGTCAATATTTTGTGTGGCCACCATTTTTCTCCAACACTGCCTTAACCCTCTTGGGCATGGAGTTCACCAGAACTTCACAGGTTGTCATTGGAGTCCTCTTCCACTCCTCCATGACGTCATCATGGAGCTGGTGGATGTTAGAGACCTTGTGCTCCTCCACCTTCCGTTTGCGGATGCCCCACAGATGCTCAATAGGGTTTATGTCTGGAGACATGCTTGGCCAGTCCATCACTTTTACCGTCAGCTTCTTTAGCAAGGGAGTGGTCATCTTAGAGGTGTGTTTGGGGTCTTTATCATGTCGGAATACTGCCCTGCAGCCCAGTCTCCGAAGTGAGGGGATTATGCTCTGCTTCAGTATGTCACAGTACATGTTGGCATTCATGGTTCCCTCAATGAACTGTAGCTCCCCAGTGCTGACAGCCCCAGACCATGACAATCCCACCACCATGCTTGACTGTAGGTAAGACACACTTGTCTTTGTACTCCTCACCTGGTTGCCGCCACGAACACTTGACACTATCTGAACCATATAAATTTATCTTGCTCTCATCAGACCAGAGGACATGGTTGCAGTAATCCATGTCCTTGGACTGCTTGTCTTTAGCAAACTGTTTGCAGGCTTTCTTGTGCATTCTCTTTAGAAGAGGCTTCCTTTAGGGACAAAAGCCATGCAAACCAATTTGATGCAGTGTGTGGCGTATGGTCTGAGCACTGACAGGCTGACCCCCCACCCCTTCAACCTCTGCAGCAATGCTGGCAGCACTCATACGTCTATTTCCCAAAGACAACCTCTGGATATGACGCTGAGCATGTGCATTCAACTTCTTTGGTCGACCATGGCGAGGCCTGTTCTGAGTGGAACCTGTCCTGTTAAACCGCTGTATGGCCTTGGCCACTGTGCTTCCCATTCACATCTTAGACCTTGTAACACTAACAAGTCACATGACACCGGGGAGGGAGAATGGCTAATTGGACCCAATTTGGACATTTTCACTTAGGGGTGTACTCACTTATGTTGCCAGTGGTTAAGGCATTTATTGCTGTGTGTCGAGTTTCTTTGAGGGGACAGCAAATTTACACTGTTATACAAGCTGTACACTCACTGCTTTACATTGTATCAAAGTGTCATTTCTTCAGTGTTGTCACATGAAAAGATATAATAAAATATTTACAAAAATGTGAGGGGTGTACTCACTTTTGTGAGATACTATATATATATATAGGGCAATTGAGTATCTATCGGTCAGTTCAGTATAGACCATATACGTACATTCCAATTGAGTATCTATCGGTCAGTTCATCAGTATAGACCATAATCGATATCTATTTATATATATATATATATATATATATATATATATATATATATAGGGCAATTGAGTATTGATCGGACAGTTCAGTATAGACCATACTTTGTTATCTACACACATATATATATATATATATAGCAATTGAGTATCTATTGGTCAGTTCAGTACTATCTATCATCTATCTATCTATCTATCTATCTATCTATCTATCTATCTATCTATCTATCTATCTATCTATCTATCTATCTATCTATCTATCTATCTATCTATCTATCTATCTATCTATCTATCTATCTATCTATCTATCTATCTATCTATCTATCTATCTATCTATCTATCTGTCTGTCTGTCTGTCTGTCTGTCTGTCTGTCTGTCTGTCTGTCTGTCTGTCTATCTATCTATCTATCCATCTATCTATCTATATATACAGTGCCTACGAAAGTATTCGGCCCCCTTGAACTTTTCGACCTTTTGCCACATTCCAGGCTTCAAACATAAAGATATAAAACTGTAATTTTTGTGAAGAATCAACAACAAGTGGGACACAATCATGAAGTGGAACGAAATTTATTGGATATTTCAAACTTTTTAACAAATAAAAAACTGAAAAATTGGGCGTGCAAAATTATTCAGCCCCTTTACTTTCAGTGCAGCAAACTCTCTCCAGAAGTTCAGTGAGGATCTCTGAATGATCCAATGTTGACCTAAATGACTAATGATGATAAAGAATCCACCTGTGTGTAATCAAGTCTCCGTATCAATGCACCTGCACTGTGATAGTCTCACAGGTCCGTTTAAAGCGCAGAGAGCATCATGAAGAACAAGGAACACACCAGGCAGGTCCGAGATCCTGTTGTGGAGAAGTTTAGTTCAATCTGAGTTTATTAAGAAAAAGGAGTTTTACAGAATATGGGTGAAAGCTAAGGAGCAAGGAGCAAACAGAAAAAATTCACAGCCATGTCACACAATGAATTTCAAGTAAGTGCTTAGTACAAACAATATCAATCAGTGTTGAGGTGAAACAGAAACTACCAAGTCCATTGGAGTACGATTGTATCGCAACATGATATACAGCAGCTTGGTGTAACCTGGGTCAACATAAACAAGGGAGAGAGCAAATAAAGGATAATACTGTTAGAGACACCGCCACATCTGGTGTCGCATTAGAAAATGGTGTAAAGTTTGGGAGGCACTAGTAAATACTCAGGTTTTACGCTGCGAAGCACCCAAAAACAACAAGGGAGCACAAAAAGGATAGCCGTATGGTGCCAGTGGTATAGCCAAAGAGGTAGAGAGAGGGGAGGTGGGGTAAAGCAGGAGAGCAAAAACAGAGAGAAGTCAAGGGGGTGAGGAAGACAGAGAAGATCATGAGGGACCGCCCACGTCCCACTACTGTTCCCCATCACCCGGCAGTACAGGCGCTTCGATCCAGGACTGAAAGGCCTCCGAACACCGAAACACGTCCCAAGACATCCATGCAGCAGAGAACCGTTCCTCTTTGCCCCCTTCTCGCGCCAGCAGGTTTTCCATGTCTCTAAGCCTGTCTAGTTCCAAAGCCCACTCAAGTTTAGAAGGCACGTGCCGGGTCCTCCAGTGTCTGGGTATTACTGTCCGTACAGCCGCCAAGAAAAAACGCAGAACGTCTCTCTTGATCGACCGGAAGGAGCCGGGTAACAAGGACAACAAGGCCAACTGCGGTGTCGCGGACACTGTAGTTGCCTGGAGCCTGCAGTAAAGAGCAATAATTCCAGTCCACAATGCATGGATCTGCGGGCATTCCCACCAAATATGAAGGAGCGTCCTCCTAGATGACGTGCATCGCCAGCATTGGTCCGACTGAAGTGGATCAATATAGGTAATCGAGGAAGGGCACCTGTACCATCTGCTCAGGAGTTTGAACCCCTTCTCCTGAACTTGCGTAGCAGGAGACAGCGAGTGAGTCAGCGCGAAACATTTGTACCAGTCGGTAGACGAAAGGGCTCGCCCCAGGTCCCTGTCCCAGGCAGCAGTATAAGTCGGCAGGTCAGGGCGAAGGGCACGTAGGAGTAATGAATATAAGAGAGATACCGTGTGCGTGGGGGGAACATCCTGGAGTAGGATAGAGTCAAACTCCGAAGGGTCTCCCCTAACAGCAGTCAGTGAGGGCAGGGAGCGTATATAGGAGAGAGCCTGGCCGCGCTGCAGCCAGCTCACAAGAGCACCGTCGGATGTGGTGGAAGTAGGAGTCGTCAACAAGGACGAGTCAGTTCGGAGAATTTGGGAAACACGTCGATGGTCCGTCGCAGTCCAGGGTCCAAATCTAGAACACGAGGCTGCCGGGGGGAACGCCGGGGTGCCAAAGAAGAGCGTCATGGGGCCCTGAGGACCTGAGAGACGGCCCGATTTATTCAGGCAATCCCAAGTCCGCAGGGTCTGGCCCGTTAACATGTTGAAAGAGGAAACGTGACCACGAAGATGCACCGGAGTCCAGGGAAGTGCCCTGAGATCAAAGGGGGCAAGAAGATGTTCAAGTTGCACCCACAGTTTAGTGGGGGCATTGTGAAACCAATCCACCAAGCGCGTCAGGGTCGCCGCGCGGTGGTAGAGAGCGAAGTCCGGGATACCGGTGCCCCCTCTAGACTTCGGAAGGGTGAGAGTCGCATACTTTAGGCGGGGTCGGCTATGAAGCCATACAAATCTTGAAAGCGCTCTACGCAGCTTGTCAAAGAAGGAGGCAGGTATGTGAACAGGAAGCGCTTGGAAGAGGTACAAAAAGCGAGGTAGAACGTCCATTTTCAGAACATTGATCCTCCCAAACCAAGACAAGTGTTTCGTGGAGTAGGTAGACAGGTCAGACAGGGTTTTAGTGAGGAGTGGAACAAAATTGTCAGTGAAGAGGCGCGTCGGATCAAAAGGCAGATTGACGCCCAAGTAGCGAACGGAGGAGGATCCCGTCTTAAAGGGGTATGTGTCCGAGATACGCTTAAGAGTCGATTTAGGCAGGGAGATATTTAATATCTCCGATTTAGAGTGATTAACTTTAAAGTTGCTCACAAGGCCAAAGTCGCGGAACTCGGCCAAGATCGCAGGGAGGGACTTTTGAGGAGAAGTGACGTAGAGCAGTAAATCATCTGCGAATAGCGCTAGTTTTGAATGTATGGGGCCAATGGTCAGTCCGCAGACATTGGGGTTGTCACAAATAGCAACGGCCAGATGTTCCATTACTAGGACATAGAGGAGCGGAGACAGGGGGCAACCCTGGCGCGTACCGTTGTGGATGCTGAAGGTAGGAGACAAGGAGCCGTTAATCCGGAGCCTAGCGGAAGGTGACTTGTAGAGGGCCATAATTCTAGCCAGTATCAGCGGGCCGAGACCGATTTGTTCCAGGGTAAGACGCAGAAAATGCCAGTCAACACGGTCAAAGGCCTTCTCCGCGTCCACTGTCAGCAGGCACAAAGGTATATCGTGGGAGCGGGCATAATCAGTAAGCAGGAGGGTTTTCAAGGTATTGTCCCTAGCTTCTCGGCCTTTGGACGAAGCCCACCTGGTCCATATGAATAAGGTCTGGCAATAACGGTTTCAATCGGGTCGCTAGGATCTTAGCATAAAGTTTAAGGTCGATTCCAATTAAAGAGATAGGTCTGTAATTGGCACACGATGCGGGGTCCTTCCCCGGCTTTGGAATTAGAGATATGTGGGCCTCTAACGTTTGAGGAGGAAAATCCGAGCCGTCAGGAATCGAGATAAAGACCCGAGCCAGAAAAGGGGCCAGCAAAGTGCTGAACACCTTAAAAAATTTGGCAGCAAAGCCGTCGGGACCAGGACTTTTGCCGGAAGGGATAGATGCAATAGCTGCCACAACCTCGTCGACTGAGATCGCCGTTTCCAGGTCCGAGATAGTCTCAGCAGGTAGGCACGGGAGGGCAGTCGCCGACACATACGCAGCTTTGTCCTCGAGGGAGGCTCCCGCAGCACCCTGGGGCAGGGACGCAGACAAATGGTAAAGCGACTGATAGTAAGTCGCAAAGGATTGACCAATCAGCTTCGGGGTCATCACCAGGGACCCTGTTGGGTCACGAATCCGGTCAATAAATGTAGAGGCAGCGCGTGGGTGGAGTGCGCCAGCCAATGGTCGACCACATTTGTCTTGAGACTTGTATCTGTGTAGAGCCAACTTCTGGTCGTACGTGCGGGCGGAGGCCACATATAGGTCTCTAAGTTGGGACCGAGCCGTAGAGAGGTCGGCTAGAGTGGCAGAAGAGGGGGTCCGGCTATGTTTTGTTTCTAGATCGCGTAGCTTTAGAGTCGCAGCCGTAATAGAGGCCGACCTTTCCTTTTTAAGACGGGAACCCATCTGGATAAAGGAACCCCGCAGCACTGCTTTGAGCGCTTCCCATTGCAGAGGGAGGGACGTAGGGTCCTCAGCGTGTTCTAAGTAGAAATTGTTAATGACAGTGGAGATTGCGTCCACGCAGCCCGCAGTCGCCAGTATAGAGTCATTAAGCCTCCAGGTCCATTCTCTCATCGGAGTGTCCGGGGGGGAAAGCGTGAGGAAAATCGGGGAGTGGTCGGACCAGACCAACGTCCCAATGTCTACCTCGGGGGACCAGTCAAGACAGGCATGGTCCACGAAGAAATAGTCTATCCGGCTGTACGACTGATGGGCAGACGAAAAGTGAGTGTAGGTCCTAGAGGTCGGGTGGAGGATTCGCCATACATCAACGATGTGCAAGTCATGAAGGACACGCTTCAGGGCACGCAACTTCGTATAGGAAAGAGCTGAACGAGAGGAAGAGGTATCTAGTGTAGGGTCTAATGGAAGGTTGAAGTCGCCGCCTAGGAGGATCCTCCCCTCCGCAAACCCCGCGAGTAGCTCAAGGTACCGCAAGGCCCAGGCAACCTGATTAGCGTTAGGTAAGTAGAAGTTGGCAACCGTGTATGTCGTCCCCCAGAGAGCAAACTTAACCAGCACGTACCTTCCCTGTGGGTCTGCAACATGGTCAATCATGATGACAGGCAGGGATTTATGAAAGGCCACAGACACCCCTTTGGACTTCTGAAGTGGGTTAGAACTGTGTATCCATCGGTTGTAGTACCTGTTGGAGCAAGCAGGGACAGAATCGGAGCAGAAATGCGTCTCTTGGAGTAGCAGGATATTGACATGGCGCTTATGCATATGGTATAGGATTTGGCCCCTCTTAGAAGCAACATTGAGGCCCTGTACATTATAGGAGCCTAGGATCAAACGGGGGCGAGTACTTATTGTGTGGGCCATAGTAGGACGCGGGCGGGTAGGCAGAGGAGAGGAGGCCTCCAGGGGAATGGAAGCCGCGATCAGAAAGAAGGAAGGACAGCAGAAGAAGAAAAAACAAAGAAGAGAAAAAAAAAAAAAAGAAAGGGGGGGGGGGGGAGAAGACACAGGAACAGTGAATATAGAAAGGGAGTGGGAGAGGAAAGAAGAAAAAAAAAAAAAAAAAAAAAGGGGGAAAGAGCAACAAAAGAAGAAGTAAAAAGAGAAAGAAAAGGGGGGGAAGGGGGGGGGGGTGGAAGGCTAAGTAGTACACTGAGTAGTAGACAAGGGGGACTCCAGGAGGGGAGCCAAGGAAACTATGGTGCCTGAGTACAGGACACCGCGCGTAACACACGATACGAGCACAGAACCGTGCTCAACCTATGGGGGGGTGGAAGTGTGAAGAGGGAGATAGAAGCACATGAGCGGGTCCGGCAACCCAGCAGATTTAAACAAAAAATCAATTATGTGTACACCGAAGAAGAACAACAACATTAGAGCTCAATATGGGGATATTGGTAAGGACGCAAAATTGCGACCGTCAGGGGAGAAAGCAATAAAATCATAAAACATGTTAGAACAACAATATAAGAGAAATTGAAACATTAAGCTGTGGGCTAGGATCTATCAGAATCATGGAGCGTCAGGCGACCCCCCCAAACCCCAGCTGGACTGGACAACAGCAAGGGGCAGGGGTAAGGTCACACCGAGCCAGTAAGTACATGAAGCCGTGGGGCAGCGAGCATTAAACAGAGAAAAAGGAAAAATTGTCACGAATTAGAGGAAGCATTAACATTGTATAACAATACCAATAACATGAAACATAAGAGACAACTCAAGAGCCGGCGGACCCCAAAATCTGTGGCGTGAACGGTCACATAGCGACCCCCTCAAACCCCAGCCATTCATAGCAATAGCAAAGGGCAGAAGCAAAGTCAGACCAAGACGGATGAGGCCGGTAACTGTGGAGAGAAGCATGTTATAGCAGGAGAGGGTAAGCAGGGGGTCAACAAATAGGGTCCAGTCGCACTAGCACAGTCAGAGTGGAGTGCGGTATATGCAGTCATCAAGCTTCCGGAGACTGAGGGCGGCTAGGCCTGTGCCTGGGTAAGGCAGATCTTGAGCGGGAGCGACGACTTCTCTGAGGAAGGGGACCAGATGACTGTGGTCGCGTCCATTCAACTGAAGGATCCAGCCAATTCGGAATGTCCACCGGAGCATGACTCAGGAAGGAGAAGAAGTCGGGTAGTTGATCAGGATCCGCTAGCACGAACTTCCGGGAGTTGAAAGTCACTTTGATGCTGAAGGGGTGCCCCCATGTGTAAGTGGCCCCAATTTGACGTAACAAGTCCAGTAAGGGACGGACCACTCTTCGCATATGTAGAGTATTGCGGGATAGGTCGGGGTAGATGTGAATGGAGGAGCCATCGAAGTCAAGAGATCCCAGCTGCCAAGCCTTTCTCATAATTTCTTCCTTTAGGGTATAGTAGTGAACCCTACATAACACATCACGGGGACGGCCTTCTCCCCTACCTCCCGGACCCCCCACTCTGTGCACCCTGTCCAGTTCGATGGCCGTGGTCGGGGCTCTACCGAGAATCTGATTGAGAATGGCAGTCACTGTGGGTTTAAGATCCGTACCAGAGGTGGCCTCAGGGAGGCCCTGAATCCTTATGTTGTTCCTGCGACTCCTGTTTTCGCCGTCATCTATGCGGAGTTGTTGCTGGCGCAGGCGGTGGAGGTGGTCCCGGGAAGCAGTCTCCAAAGCCGTAATGCGGGACTCATGGGCTTCCTGAGTAGCGGTGACAGCGGCAACAGTGGAGTCCGTAGCGGAGACCTGCTGGCGGATCGCATTCAAGTCAGCATGCAGCGAGAGCTCCATTTTAGAGGCCCAGGATTCGAAGTCCGACCGGAAGGCAGAGAGAAGGGAGGCCGCCTCCAACCTGAGGGTTCCCCCACAATCCCTGGAGTCAGGGCCCCCATTCATTGAAGAAGAGCTGGGCAGGGGAGGCGAGGATGAGGATGCTGCTGGAGAAGGAGGCCGCACCGCGCCTCCCGTGGCCCCATCAGGAGGAGTAGGCAGAGATGGCGGAGGGGGAGGTTTGGTTTTACCCACTGTGCGACTGGGCGCCATCTTATCAGGTCTGGGGGAGCGGGGTTCCGGTAGCGCTGTGCGCAGCAGGTAACGTTGTATGGAGCTCTGTTGCAGGTCTGCAGGGTCAGCGAGGTGGGAGCTGCCCGCAGACATGCGTATAGTAGGTGTAGTTTGGCTAAAAGGTAACTGCTGGAGCCGGACAGTCCCGTGGCTCAGCACCGCATTACAAGCGTCTTCAAATCAGTTACAAGAAGATGCACATGGGCTGGAGGTCACGGGCATATAGTGCAAGTTTATTAATGTAGGAAAAAATTTGATCAGAGCAATGCACAGCAAAAAGGGATCAAAAGGACAGGGGAACTGTTGCAGGGATTTGTAATATAGTCAGTGAGGGCCTGGTGCAATACTCTGCAGCTGTGAGTATAGGGATTTGCAAGAAAGTCAGTGAGGGCCTGGAGCAATACTCTGCAGCTATGAGTATGTAGCTGGAAGACTGCACAGCAGCAGACAGGCACCTGGCAGGCTGATGGATATGCTGCAGGAGTTGTGAGGGACACTCAACAGGGCTGAAGGATAGCAGGCAAATAAGGATGGAAGTGGACAGGGGGTCAGCCAACAGTCCACAGAACCCCCCAACTCACAGAGTCCGCAAAGCAGCAAAATCAGAGCCCAGACTGTATCCCCCCTCAGCACTGGAGGTCCGTAGCAGCAGAGTATGATCCCGGCAGCTTCCCAAGGAGGATGAGGATGGGACCCCAGGTATCCCTCCGTAACAGGGGGGCACCCTAGGACTCCTAGGTGCAGATGATGGATGTAGGGGGGGCCGGCAAGATGGCGGGCAGCGGCGGCCAGGGGCCCTGGGAAAACGGATGGCGGAGGTCCCCAGACTTAGGGCAGGCCAGGCAGACAGTGAGGGGCGTCCTGGGGGGGGGAGACTGGGAGGATGGAGAGGGCTGTACCGCTTACCGTCCCGGGCGGCAGATCGCGGAGGTCAGCTAGGCCGCAATGGCGCGGGTAGGCCGCAGGCGCCGGTCCGGTGCGATCCCCTGGAGGAGCTGCACAATATGCGGATGGGCGGCTCCCCGGTCACCGGCGACGGTCAGAGAAGGTGTGGATGCCGCGATCGGGTGGTCAGGAACGGGGATGATGGTGGATTCGGCCGTGTCCCACACGGAGCTCCCTCTTCATGCGGCCATCTTGGCCAACGTCCGGACACGCCCCCTGTGGAGAAGTTTAAAGCTGGATTTGGATACAAAAAGATTTCCCAAGCTTTAAACATCCCAAGGAGCACTGTGCAAGCGATAATATTGAAATGGAAGGAGTATCAGACCACTGCGAATCTACGAAGACCTGGCCGTCCCTCTATGGCACAAGAACAGGCTCAGGGGAGCTTGGCTTTTTTTCGCTATGCCAGTGGCTTTGATAAAGGATGCATGCACCATCCTGTCACCATTTGAGGAGGCCACAAGGATGGTGAGCCGGGATAATGCATGCATCAATGACACTATCTCTGTAGCCTACCTTCTGGAGCACACGCTTCATGGAATCATGGACAGGGCACTTGAGACAGAACAGCGGGAAGAAGAGGAAGACTTCCTTTTCTCACAATGCACCCTTTAATGCAGATATCATTCCTGTGGGGACACAAAACACACGGGGGGAAGAGGAAGAGGAGGAGGAGGATTGTGGCAGCATGGATGTAGAGGATAGCATACAGAAGTCTTCAAGGGATGGTTTTCTTTTCCCAGAAACCCCAGGAGTTGTACGTGGTTGGGGAGAGGTTGCTCCTGACAATGTCATCCTTAGTGACCCAGAGCCCATGCAAACTTATATTGCATGGGCTCCCTGATTCTGCCAAGCCTGTGAAAGGACCAGTGGATTTGTGCTATCAAGGGATAATTACTGTTTGGCACCCCTTCTTGATCCACATTGCAAAGGTAAAGTTGTAGAGCTCATCCTGCCTTCGCAGAGGGAGCAGAGGATGAAACATCTTGAGGAGGCCTTGAAGAAAAATTTGTGTAACACCTTTCCAGACACTGGGAGGCTAACATTCTCTGGACGTGTTTCAGAGGCATTGTTCAGCCAAAGGAGGAGCGGTGGAGAAGGCGGCCGGCTGACCGATGCCTTTAAACAGTTCTTTAGTCCTCAACAGCACCCAGGGCTGTTAGGTTTAAGCAACCATCGGCAGCATCTCCATCATATGGTGTGGTGCATGATTATCTAGGGGCAAGAGCAGACTTGGAGACCTTTACAAGTGAGCATCCATTGGGTTACTGGGTCTTGATGATGGAACACTGGCCAGAACTTGCTCAATATGCAATGGAGCTACTGGCCTGTCCTGCTTCCAGCGTGCTTTCCGAACGGTCATTCAGTGTTGCTGGAGGTTTTGTGATGGACAAAAAAGTGTGCCTATCCACAGACTCTGTTGACCAGCTGACTTTTATCAAAATCCGTCCTGGATCAACAGCAGCTATCAAGCCCCTGATGCTGATGTAACTTATTGAATTTGCTAGGGGTCTGCCATCCATTGAAGACTGCATATGCTGCCTATCCTATTCCTCAACTTTGATTCTGCTAGCTTCCAACAGTGTTTTTGGTTTAGGTCTCCACCAACCCCCAAGGCCTAATTTTTCTGCACTTGTGTGACAAGTGCTGGTTACATGATGGTACATTTTGTATGTCATTTTTAACAGCAGGCCCTGTCCCTGTGCCCTGCGCCCAGCAAGAGTAACTGTGAGGGGTTGCAGTGTTCAGGCACCACCAACACCCAAGGCCCAATTTTTCTGCACCTCTATGACAAGTACATGCGATTTCAAATTTGTATGGAATTCCTACCAGCAGGTCCTGTTCCTGCGCCCAGCAAGAGTAACTGTGAGGGGTTACGGTGTTTAGGCACCACCAACAACCAAGGCCCAATTTTTCTGCACCTTTATGACAAGGTCATGCAATTTTAATTTTGTATCTAATTTCTAATGGCAGGGCCTGTCCCTGTGTCCAACAAAAAAGTAGCTGTGAGGGGTTACGGTGTTCAGGCACCACCAACACCCAAGGCCTAATTTTTCTGCACCTCTATGACAAGTACATGCGATTTCAAATTTGTATAGAATTTGTATGGAATTTTTACCAGCAGGGCCCGTTCGTTCACCCTGCAAGAGTAAATGTGAGGGGTTACGGTGTTCAGGCACAACAAACAACCAAGGCCCAATTTTTCTGCACCTCTATGACAAGTACATGCGATTTGAAATTTTATATGTATATTTGTATATGACAATTTTTCCTTTAGAAATGTCAGTATTACTGCAGCAGGTTACATACATCGTACAGATGCGCTATTTTACAGGCACATTAACCGGTTGCCGACCGCCGCACGACCAAATACTGCGGCGGTCAGCCCCGGCCAGGCAGAGTGACGTATCGGTACGTCACTCGCCTGTCACTGACTTGCGAGCCTATCGCGGGCGGGCGCGCGCCCGCCGAGGCGCGCGCCCGCCGCGGCTCGTTCACAGACAAGTCAGTGCGTGTGACCGGCGGACTCGATGTCCGCCAGTCACACTGCGATCGCTCCTGTGAAGGGAGAAAGACAGAGCGGCTTGTGTAAACAAGCTGCCTGTCAGTTCTCCCTGTGTAAAAGTGAAGATCTGTCCGTTCTACTATGTAGAACGGTTGATCTTTGCTTTTACACCAATAGGAATGTCCCTACACAGTTAGAATCACGCCCCTAGGACACACTTAACCCCTCCCTGTCCAATAAAGTTAACCCCTTCCCTGCCAGTGTCATTATTGCAGTAACAGTGCATATGTATAGCACTGATTATTGCAGTAATGTCACTGGTACCCCCAAAAGTGTCAAAAATGTCAGTCAAGGGTCCGATCTGTCCGCCGCAATGTCGCAGTACCGAAAAAAAATCGCAGATCGCCGCCATTACGCGTTAAAAAAAAAACACCAAAAATGACAAAAATCTTTCCCTTTGTTAGTAAACGCGATAACTTTTGCGCAAACCAATCAAAATACGTTTTTTGCGATTTTTTTTTACCAAACATAGGTAGCATAAAACAAATTGGCCGAAAAATGTTAAAAAATTTTGATTTTTACTTTTTTTTTGGGGGAATTTCATATAAAAAAATGTGAAAAATATTGTTATTTTTGCAAAATTTACGCTCTTTTTTTGTTTATAGCGCGTGATCAAAAAATTGCACAGGTGATCAAATACCACCAAAAGAAAGCTCTGTTTGTGGGAAAAAAGGACGTCAAATTTGTTTAGGTACAGCATCGCACCACCGCGCAATTGTCCGTTAAAGTCACGCAGTAAAAAATCGCAAAAAAACCCCTGGTCCTTTAGCAGCCAAATCCTCCGGGGCTTAAGTGGTTAAGGGGACCCCCAGGCACAGTATTTAAAGGAATTTTTCATTTTTATAGTTTCACTTTAAGCCTCATTAAAATCAGTAAATCACTGCTCCTTTAAAAACTATTGTTTTTTAAAAATGTTTTGCATTGGTACATGCTCCCCAGGTCAGTACCCAGACCCCTATACACTTTTTTGGGCAATAACTTGCATTTAAGACTTTAAAATGAGGAGTTTGTTTGGTGCGAACCGAACAGAGGGGTGTTCGGCTCATCACTATTTATCACTACAATCCTCTCTTATGGCCAACCTAATACATACATTTTCATGCGATATGAAACAGATGGGGGATAGAGTCTTATATATAAAAAACAAAATGGAGGAATGCACTTACACCATAAATGACCCTGTGGATGACTACACAGAGCAAAAAGAGGATAATACTTGGATCAAGGCTAAACTAGCAGACCTTGAAGATAGATCTCGTCGTAATAACATTAAAATCCGCGGCATATCTGAATCCATCCCGCCCACAGATTTAATCAGCTTTGCAAACAAGTTGTTCTCCTCACTGTTACCTGGTTACAGCTTTAACCACTTGCCTACTGTGCACTTAAACCCCCTTCCCATCCAGACCAATTTTTAGCTTTCAGTGCTCTCACACTTTGAATGACAATTGCGCGGTCATGCTACACTGTACCCATATGAAATTTTTATCATTTTTTTCACACAAACAGAGCTTTCTTTTGGTGGTATTTAATCACCTCTGGGGTTTTTATTTTTTACAAAAAAAAAGAAAAAAGACAGAAAATTTTGAAAAAAATTTTTTTTTTCTTATTTTCTGCGAGTAAATTTTGAAAATAAATACATTTTTCTCCTTCACTGATGTGCGCTGATGAGGCGGCACTGATGGGCACTGATAGGCTGCACTGATGGGCACTGATGAGGTGGCACTTATGGGCACTGATGAGGTGGCACTTATGGGCACTGATGAGGAGGTACTAATATGCCGCACTGATGAGCACTGATAGGCGGCACTGATAGGCGGCACTGATGAGCACTGATAGGCAGCACTGATGAGCACTGATAGGCGGCACTGCTGGGCACTGAGAGGTGGCACTGCTGGGCACTGAGAGGTGACACTGAGAGGTGGCACTGCTGGGCAATGAGAGGCGGCACTGATGGGCGGCACTGATGGGCACTGTTAGGCGGCACTGATGGGCACTGGTGGATGGCACTGATGGACACTGACGGGTGGCACTGATGAGCACTGATGGGCGGCACTGATGAGCACTGATGGGCAGCACCATCAGTGCCCACACTCAGTGCCCATAGTGCTGCCAGTCAGTGCTCATCAGTGCCTAGATGAGCAGGTACTGATGGGCACTGACTGGCAGCATTATGGGCACTGATTGTGGGCACTGATGGGGGGCACTGATGGCAGGCACTGATGGGGGGCACTGATGGCGGGCACTGTGGGCACTGATGGTGGGCATTTTGTGTATGTTTTCACCTTGTGTAATCAGGGCACTGGTGATCAGTGCCCTGATTACATTCTTCTGTGTCCCCGGCGGCTGATCGGCTCTGCTCCTTCCTCACACTGCAATCTCTGTGTGAGGAAGGAGCGCTGGCGATGAGAGATGATCTCATATGTTTACATATGAGATCATCTCTCATCGCATGGCCCGATCACGTGGTAAATGGCCGCTGTGATTGGCCATTTACCATGATCTGTGATTGGCTGTGTCGAAGGGACACGGCCAACACAGATTTTCCCCGGTGCGTGCTCGCGGGAGCGCGCGGGTAGCCTGTGTCTGGGAGGCCGTTTAAAGGCCTTCCGAAAATGTGAGTCCGCGCTGCAGCCGTCTTTCGGCTATAGCGCGGACCGGAAGTAGTTAACAAGAGAGGTTCCACTCAGAACAGGCCTCGCCATGGTCGAACAAAGAAGGTGAATGCACATGCTCAGCGTCATATCCAGAGGCTGTCCTTGGGAATTAGACACATTAGTGCTGCAAGCATTGCTGCAGAGGTTGAACGGTGGGGGTCAGCCTGTCAGTGCTCAGACCATACGCCGCACACTGCATCAAATTGGTCTGCATGGCTGTCATCCCAGAAGGAAGCCTCTTCTAAAGATGATGCACAAGAAAGCCTGCAAACAGTTTGCTGAAGACAAGCAGACTAAGGACATGGATTACTGGAACCATGTCCTGTGGTCTGATGAGACCAAGATAAACCTTTTTGGTTCAGATGGTATCAAGCATTGTGGCAGAAACCAGGTGAGGAGTACAAAGACAAGTGTGTCTTGCCTACAGTCAAGCATGGTGGTGGGAGTGTGATGATCTGGGGCTTCATGAGTGCTGCCCCATCACTGGGGAGCTACTGTTCATTGAGGAAACCATAAATGCCAACATGTACTGTGACATACTGAAGCAGAGCATGATCCCCTCCCTTCGGAGAATGGGCCGCAGGGTAGTATTCCAACATGATAACAACCCCAAACACATCTGCAAGATGACAACTGGGGTGGAGGGAGAGGTCCTTAGCCTTGTAAGCTCCAATAAAGGTCAAGACAAAGGTTACACAGAACTTCCTACTCTGGACTGCAGTGGGTGAATGGGACAAAAGGGGAGCATGAGGAGAGGGAGTATTAACAAAGCTTCTTGTGTGCTCAATACTGGGATAGAAATTGAGGGAAATCTCTTTAACAGAGGTACAGAGAACAATTATTGCACCTGTTTGTGGAAGAAACAGCCAGCACTTCTGTTTTTTCTTTATTGGGGCAGGTCCAGGATGATCAAGGCTCAGAGATGGTGGATTGAATGATGGTGGCCATCAGACTGAGGACATCTGGTGGTACAAAAACGTATAGCAGAATAAATATATGGAATGAAGGGGAACATCGCAACAACATATGTTTTTGGTATTTTATATTTTAAAAGGGTAATTATTTTTATCTTTTTATTTTTACATGGAGTTCAAAGTGAAGTGAGATGAAATTTCAACAAAATGGAAACAGAAAGCAACAAAAATGAAACGTTCTAACTCCTCCCCAAGCTAAGCAAAACTAGGGATACTAATCATATTAAAAAGCATATACTACTTATTTGGACACCGTTGTGTTAAGTTTCCCTGTTGCCTGCATTTTCTTTTCCCATTCATTAAATGCAGGTTGCATCATGGAGCCTGTGGCTGGAGTAGAGGCCAGTCATGTGACTTTGAAATGTCATGTGGCAAGGCTCTTTTTTATTTCCTTTCATTTGTACAGCATGCAACGTGCTTTGGAGTTCCAAAGCAAGCAGAGAGGAATGTATATCACCGTGCTTCGGAAATATGCGTTTTTTTCTTTTTTTAAACCTCTGATTTATAACTGAGACTTAAAATGTTTCATCCATAGATCTGTTTTTAATAGAATGCTAATTTTTTTTTGTAAGAAAAAAACAGTTTTATGGATTTGTTGTTCCAACAAATCAGTAGTTATTTCAATTTTTAATATGTTTAAAAATGCCGTTTTTAATTTTTTATAAAATTCCTTCTATACATCCTTTATTTTTCAACATGAGATCACAGAAATTCAGTTTAGAGTGTCTGCGTGAAATGGTAATTGCCATCCTTAAAGAGGCGCCATATTTGGCTTTCTCACTTATAGCCTTTTGCCCCACAAATATTTCTGAACCTCCCTCTCAGGACACATAGTGATTTACGACCGATGTATCTAATCCTAATGGTTGTATTACTCTTATAGAAAAATAGGATTTATTTCAGGCAGTGTGATATACTCTGCGGAAAAACATACAATGTACACCGACCATAACTAATCTTAGTAAAGACCATCTGTCCATCCAAGGACAAAGCATGTATCAAACAGGCTAAACTAAAGTAGAGGACGGGGAAAAAGCATCAGGTAATAAATCACATATAATAAATCGCAGCTTCTGATTTTTAGCTCTTATGTGATGTGAAAATTTTTGCGAAGTAGTATGGCAAAGATTTTTTTCTGTCTCCTTTCATTTATTCAACAAATCCTACATCATTTTAATATTCCTGTAAAAAAGAGTGTACAAGTTCAGTGCTTACACCAAGGGCTATTTCCCATTACAACACATTATGACGTGGATTATAATGAGCCTTATAATGTGTATAAATACAAGAGGGTTTGGAGGACCTTGCTCATAAGAGTTTACAATCTAAAAGGATGGGGTAAGTGGTGCAAAAAGGTTATAACTGTGGAGAATGAGCTGATGGAAGATTTAAAAGTTCACTTGTTAGTTGGAGGCATGATAGGCTTTCCTGAAGAGATGAGATTTCAAGGATCGCCTAAAGGCAGCCAGAGTAGGAGATAGCTGGACAGACCAGCTGAGGAAGAGAGTTCCAGAGGACGGGGAAGGTCCTGGAGAAATCCTGGAGACGAGCATGGGAGGAGGGGACAGGAGAGCTTGAAAGCAGAAGGTGTTCGGAGAAGTGGAGAGGATGGTTACATGAAGATGTATACATTGAAACACACTGGGTTGTGTTTGTGAATGAACCCTAAATTAACCCAACCAATCTAAATTATTTAAACAATAAAGTGACATCAAGTTAATATGAACTCCTGGTGACCACATATATAATGTTTCTCCACATCAATCTGTTTTATTTTTGGGTCTTAAGTTTTTGCAATGATACAGTATGTTTATGTGATTGTATCCAGCCACCATGAACATGAATTCCAGCGTTCCTTTTAGTCTTCCACAATTTTACAGATTGCTCCGCTGTACTGAAAATGCTTATTCCGATTTCCCAGCATACAAACATATAAGTAGATTGCACCTTATCTTTAATGCTGGTAGCCTGTTTTTTTTTTCCTCCTTACCTTTTCAAAGTATAATTCTAATTACCCCTGAGTTGGTTCTTCCCATAATATATCCAAAATAAGACAGCTTCCACACCCTCTTCTACACAGGGCAGGCTCTGTTGGAGTCTGCCTTCTCAAGAGGGAATCTGTCCACTGATACCCACTGAGCTGGCAGATGGCTGGTATGTGTCCACTCCACTTATGCAGAGCGGACACAGACACAGCCCGCTCTCCTCTATGGGCAGTCGGTTGTAAATGTACCGCCTGTCCGTTTATACCAACTGACATCCGATCTGCCAGGCGGATGGGGAACTGTCAGGGAAATGGCCATAGTGAGACTGGCATTTACGCCAGTACTAGTAATGAGCACATCAGGCGCATTCCCACTCGCATGTGCACTGGCAGAAGATTGGCGAATGGGCACACGCAGGTGCGCCATGTCAGCGAACACACGTGCGCAATGCATGATGTAGATGATGAGACCATTTGCTGGCCTATATGACACTTCTTCTGATCCCCTCAAGTTGCTGGAGTGTCGTTAGCCTTCCTGTGTCCTGAGCATCTGCATACCTATCTTTGATTTCCCGTTCTCGGCTTGTTCCTGATCTGCCTGCTCTCCTCTCCCGGCTCTGACCCCCTGGTTTGTCTCACCTACCTTGCTCCAGTTTTGCTCCTCAGTGTATGACCTTGGCTTAGCCTATGGACTTGCAACTTATCTGCCTGCTCTTCATAGTATGACCTCGGCTTGTTTCACAGACTCCGCCATTGCCTTCTACCTGCCTTCCTGTTGTGACCTCAGCCAAGTTCCTGTTTCCACTACCTGCCCGTGCCCCCAGACGAATTATCTGTGCTTGACCCTCAGCTAGGCCTCTACACCTGTTTCCTGGTTGCA
Source organism: Pelophylax lessonae (assembly GCF_965119305.1). Classification (NCBI taxonomy): domain Eukaryota; kingdom Metazoa; phylum Chordata; class Amphibia; order Anura; family Ranidae; genus Pelophylax; species Pelophylax lessonae. Next base: position 71,407,350 of record NC_138776.1, read on the forward strand.
CAAGTTTGCCTAGTTCATCTGGAGCCTCCCAGAAGACATCTGCCTAGCATCCTCCAGGTGATCACCGGTCCAACTCCACTGACCCTGTTGGCAACCTGTGCTTCTTTGGACGCTACACCTCCTGTCCCATTTTCAGGGGTGTGCCACACTCAGCCCTCTCTGCTCTGGATCAGGTACGTGACAGTACAATCCAGCCATGTCAGAGGCCAGCAGAGGTGCTTCCCCACTCGAGGCTCTGTGCCAGCAAGTCACCACCCTTACAGAGTACAGACACTTTAAGAAGGCTACTTTCAGTTAGAGGGTCGACTATAACATCTGACAGTTTCACCTTCTTCTGAAGACTCCAGGCATCTGTCTGCCAGCGTTGCCTCAGCCTATTCTTCACAGGAACATACCAGCTCCCCCAAAAGAGTGTTGGTTCCTCCTCCCCAACCACCTGTACCTACGCCTAAGGGATTCCTCGTGAATGGAAACAATTCAGGGCCTTTAAATATATATGTCTACTGTATTTGGCTCTGTAACCCAGGACTTTTTCTACAGACACTGTAAAAGTGGTGTTCATCATTTCTCTGCTATCCGAGGAACCCCAAACCTGGGCCCATACCCTTCTGAAGCAAAAGAGCCCTGTTCTGAACTCAGTGGACTCTTTCTTTGAGGCAATGGCTCAGCTTTATGATGATCCCCACCGCACAGCCACTGCGGAGTCCACTCTGCATACCCTGCAACAAAGGAAGCGTCCAGTAGAAGACTACACAGTTGATTTTTGCAAATGGTCCGCTGACACAGGTTTTAATGAGGCTACCCCTAAGCATCAATAAAGTTTGAGTTAAAGACATCCCACTACTCTTGAGGGTCTTAGTCAACTCACCATCCAGCTCAAAAAACGTCTGCGGATGCGGCTGTCTGAACGCCTCCAAACCTTTCGGCCTACTTGGATGCTGCCTAAAATTCCTCCAGCTCCATTATCACCTCCGGTATCCTCCTTGACTACAGTCTCTGATGGGGAACCTATGCAATTGGGCTTGGTCCATTCCTCCCTGACTCCTGAAGAAAGGCAACATCGCCGGCAGGCCAATCTCTGCCTCTACTGTGACGGGGCCGGATATTTTCTAGGAAGTTGCCCCGTGAGACCCAGTAAGCCTTATTCATGGATCCCTTCGAACTGCCAGGTTTCTGGGCCTTCTCTTTCTCACCTTGTTCTCCCTGTCTCCCTACCAGTGGTGGAAGGGGAGGTCCGGCTCCAAGCAATCGTTGATTCCGGGGCCTGCAGCTGTTTCCTGGACTTATCTTTGGCCAAACCATTTCGGCTAAGAAAAAACCCTTTTTTTCTGAATATTGTCAGCGGCATTGTTTCCTCCCCGGATCCAGTAACTCTGCTAACTGCCTGACTGTTCAACCAGTATCCGATATACTCCTGAATGTCCTAGCTGTCTATCAAGAATTCATGGACGTATTTGACAAGAAGAATGCCGAGGTCCTCCCACCTCACCACCCTTACGATTGTCCAATAGAGTTGCTCCCTGTATCTGAATCCCTTTGGGAAGGATATTCCCTGTATCTGAAAATGAACTAGAGGCCCTACGAACCTATTTTAATGAGAATCTGGAAAAAAGGGTTCACCTGCCCTTCTTTCTCCTGTGGGGGGGCGGCATATCCTTTTTTGAGAAAAAAGATGGCACTTTGAGACCCTGTGTGGACTATAGGGAACGTAAAAAGTTCACTATAAAGAACAGGTATAGGCTCCCCCTTATTCCTGAACTTTTTCTTTTTTTTCAAAACAGTGAGGTTTATTGAAATTTTTGGTACAATACAAAAATAAACCGTGCATTGAAACTGCAATCAGGTTCATAACACATTGGGGTACAAAAATACAAATATACAAAATGATCAGCACCGAGAGACAGAACAGACATAGTAGAAAACAAAACAGTAGTCAGTGGCTCTCCGTCGATCCAACCCTCGAACAGAAAATATTGATTTACCAGGGGCGGTCAACATAAAATAGTTACCCACTTCATTACCGAGCCGTATCAGGGCACTGCACCCATTTGTCCCAAATCTTGTTGAACTTCTGAGGGCACCCCCTATGTTTATATAAAAGTTTATGAAATGGGATGACACTATTAACCTCCTTAATCCACAAACCTAGAGTAGGAGGAGTAGGTCTCATCCACCTCCTGGCTATCAGTTTACGTACTATAAACAAAGTTTCCTGAAGAAATATGACAGTGGATTTGGGCATCTCTCCATCTGGGTAAACCCCCAGGAGACACTCCTTAGGGGAGAGTTGCAGAGGAGACCCCATCTTGTCATGGAGGAATGTGACTACTTGTTGCCATAGAGTCTGTAATTGGGGACAGCTCCACAAGAGATGAAAGAAGGAGGCGTCAGGGTCTCCACACATAGGACAAGAAGGGACCAAGTCAGGGTGATATTTGGACAGTCTAAGTGGGGTGAGATAAGCCTGGTGTATTATAAAGGTCTGAGTTAGGCGATCCGACAGTTTTGGCGACACTCTGCGGCACGTCTCCAGGGCATCCTCCCATTCCTCATCCTCCATGGCCCCCACACTGCGCTCCCAGCGGGTCTTAAGTGCAAAAGCCAAGGTGGTCGAGGAAGGTGTGTGAAGTTCAGAGTAGAACATGGAAATAAGGTGACTGGGCGCTGTACTTTTAACAATCTCAAGGGTGGTAACCGATTCTAGCTCAGGAGGGCCATCAGGGAATTGAGATCTATAGGCATGGGAGAGCTGTAAGTATCTGTAGTGCATGGGGCCCTGGATCGCAAACTGATCCTGCAAGGCCTCGTAAGACCGCAGACCAGTGGTCGTGGAGATATGGCTAAGGAGAAGAATACCCCTCCCGCTCCATATCGACAGGTCAGGGATGGAAAGGAATTCGCGTAATGCGCTGTTATGCCACAGAGGGGTGAATGTGTGAAATGGAGGGCACCGAAGCCTGGACGCTACCACCTCCCAGATCCGACAATAGTGGTATAGAAGAGATCTGGGGCACAAGGGCTCCGGCGAGCCCCTGACACCCCTAAGGATAACTAGGAGGGGGTCCCCGAGGGGATGAGCCCACCCAGGGCAGAGCAGGGTCAAAAAACGTTCTCTATCTGTTTTATCTATGTGAAAGAACTGGGACAACTGAGCTGCCAGATAGTACAGATTAAAATCCGGCAGGGCCAATCCCCCTAGGTTTGTAGGATTCTTGAGTTTGCGCCAGGAGATCTTGTGCCGGTTAGCACCCCAAACAAAGGTCTTGAGGAGTGATTCCATCTGCTTAAACAGCTTGAGTGGCAGGTAAATAGGAGAGTGCCATACAACATAAAGTATTTTGGGAAGGAGAATCATTTTAATTAAATTGACTCTACCCATCACTCCCAGAGGTAATTTGGACCATACTTGAATTTTAGCCTTAAGCAGAGGGAACAGGGGTTGAACGTTATCCGGGACATAATCTGCTGAGTTAGCTGTCACTTGAATCCCTAAGTATTTAATGCGGGATACACATTGTAGGGCTGGGCTTGCGGGGGTGATTGCCTGTGGGCTCTCGTCAAGCGGGAGAATTTGTGACTTATCCCAGTTTATCTGAAAACCGGAGAATCGTCCATACCGTTCAATTAAAGAAAGGGCCGTGAGTAGGGATTCCCGAGAGTCTTCCAAATATAACAAAGTGTCATCTGCATACATGCTGATCTTCTCCTCCAACGGTCCCTTACGTAGGCCTCGAATCCCGGGATGTGCTCTAATGGCCATCGCCAGAGGTTCCGCGGCCAGGGCATACAGCAGGGGGGAGAGGGGGCACCCCTGTCGAGTGCCACGGGATAAAGGGAAGGCGGTCGACTGCCAGCCATTTGCCAGGACCCTAGCTACCGGGGCGCTATATAGAAGTTTGACCCACTTAATAAAATTAGGTCCAAAGCCGTACCGGTCCAGACAGGTCCACAGAAACGGCCACTCTACCGAGTCAAATGCTTTAGCCGTGTCCAATGAGACCACCACCCTGCCACCCATTCCGTCGTGCCGTGCCTGGAGATTCATAAATAACCGGCGAAGGTTAAATGAGGTGTTCCTCCCAGGCATGAACCCGGCCTGGTCCGAGTGTACGAGTGAAAGGATCACCTTGTTAAGGCGGAGGGATAAAATTTTCGCAAGGATTTTAGTGTCTACTGGGAGCAAAGAGATGGGACGGTAAGACTCTGGGGCGTGTACATCCTTGCCCGGCTTGGGAATGAGCACAATTAGCGCCTCCCGCATAGAAGGGGGTAGGGTTGCATCTTTGAATAGAGATTGAAACAAAGCCAATAATTTAGGAGAAAGGAGTTCCGAATATTGGGAGAAAAATTCAATCGGGAGGCCGTCCAGGCCGGGGGCCTTAGACCTAGGGAACTTGGACACGGCTGCTGCAATCTCTTCCACAGAGATGGGTGCCTCGAGGGTCGCCAACTGGTCGGGTGTCAAAGTGGGAAAGTCAATAGAGTCCAAAAAGTCATGCATGTCAGTGCAGTCAGCGGGAGCCCTAGAGGTGTAAAGAGTACTAAAAAATGAGCGGAAGCACTGTGTCACCGCAGCAGGATCAGCGATCTCATTACCCAGGTCATCCTTCAAAGTAATAACTACCGGGGGCCTATCCTCACAATGAACTAAGTATGCGAGGAGTTTCCCCGCCCGCTCACCATGTGCAAACAGATTCTGCTTCTGAAAAAACATCTTAGATTTTGCCCTCTCGTAGTCAAGTTGGGAAAGGACTTTAGAGGTCAATTTATACTGAGATTCATGTGCCGGAGTCGGGTCCCCCATAAAGGCCTGTTCAGCTTCAATTAGATTTGTCGTTGCCCTGGAGATCTCCTCGGCAGCCCGCGCTCTAACAGCCTTGATTTTGGAAATCATAGTGGATCTGGCGAACAGTTTAAACGCCTCCCACACCGCAGCCGGGGAGGCAGTGCCCTCATTGTCAGAAAAGAATTGTGTCCAGGTCCCCTCAATGTCGTTCCCATCCGACACCAAGGGGAGCCAGGCGGGATTCAGGCGCCAGGCCGGGGGAGGTCTATTGCAGGGCAAGGACAACAGTATCCAATAAGGGCAGTGATCAGACAGAGTCCGTGGGGCGAAGCCTGCCGTCAGTAACCTGGGGAGCAGGGTTCGAGACAGCAATATCAGATCAATGCGTGACATAGAGTGGTGTGCAGCCGAAAAACAGGAGTACGCGCGCTGCGCGGGGTATTTGCTGCGCCAAGAGTCGGCCAAACCAAAGCTCTCCAACAATCGGGAGAACCTGGTCGGGGACGACCCCGGCGGCACCTGGGAGGCGCCACCGGACCTATCCAGACCCGAGTCCATCACATTGTTAAAGTCACCCAGCCAGATCACCGGGGCCCCTGGGCTCTGTGCCATAAACGCCAGTCCCTCCATAATAATCACAGCAGAGTAAGGGGGGGGCACATAGAAAGCCATCAGTAACATCAATTCCCCATAGACTGACGTTTTGAGAAAAACATATCTACCCATTGGGTCGACCTGAGATCCTAGGAGCTGGAAATGTACCGATTTGGCCACCAGTAGCGCCACACCCCTGGAGTGTGAGCTATAAGCAGAGTGCTGCACCCAACCAACCCAGGGACGTTTGAGGGACTGTTGTACACGGCCCTCCAAATGTGTCTCCACCAGAACTATAATATCAGCCCGTACACGGCGTAGGACATTAAAGACAGCCGTTCGTTTAATCTTATCACGCATACCCCTGACATTCCACGTCAACAATTTCAATGCGGCCATGGCAGGGGTAGTACAGAGCGCGGAGCGGAGGCTCCCAGGATCTCAGGCAGTAAGGCCACGGAACCAACAAGTCCACGGTCACACACCAGCGGCGATAAACGGCAGCAAAAGAGCAAATAATTATTACTTGAGGTCAATGTGCATAAAACAGAAACAGTATAGAGATTGTACCAAATATAAACCATAAACAATGGTAACACCCCAATCCCCCCTCCCTGCCCTGCACCAACCCCAACTTGTGCGGGCATGTTCCCAAACAAGTGCCTCAACCAGAACAGGCCCACATGCGACTGGGAAAGAGCAAGATCAGGAGGCCAGGGACCCCCAAGGTATGCAGCAAAAATACAGCAAAATACAAATAGAATAAACAAGGGGGCCCGGGGGCCCAGGTCCAGCAGAAGTCGCAGGGGGCAACAGGGGAGTTGGGCACAAACACACGCCTTAGCGGGTGTAGGGGGCGAAAACCAACAGGTGTATCGCTGGGTAGCAAAGCCTATGGGCAGGTGGAAGTCCATAGGAAGAGAACAGAGAAATCAGTTCCATCTGTGGAGCTAGGGCGCTCCGCCGGTCAAACACAGGAGCAATAGTGCAGGAAAATGAGGGGGGAGGGGGGGGGGGAAGGGGGATGCAAAGTCTTGAGTTCCACAGGATCTACAAAACCCCTCCTCCACCCTTGCAGCAGCTTAAGGTATAGGCCATCAGGGAGAAAGTATCATGAAGTCGCCAGGGCAAGGTGGTCAGGCTCTAGCTTCCAGTCCTTCTAGCCAGGAGATGGCGGCTTCCGGATCCTCAAAGAAGTGGGCTCGGTCCTCGCCCTCCACTCTAAGACGGGCCGGATACAACATGGAGTATTTGATATTCTTGATACGCAGTCTGCGCTTGACCTCCAAAAAGCTCTTGCGGCGCCTCTGGACCCCAGCAGAGAAGTCGGGGAAAATCGCTATTTTGTGATTTCCAAATGGAATGTTCCCCTTAACCCTGGCCAGGCGCAATATGGCATCTCGGTCCCGATAGTTCAGGAATTTAGCGATGAACGTGCGGGGGGGTGCACCCTGAGGGGGGGGGCGCCCTGAGAGGCGATGTGCACGTTCCACAACAAAAGTGGGTGAAAAGGATTCTCTGCCATAAGTCTGAGTGAGCAATTGTTCCAAATATGATGAGGGGTCAGCACCTTCAGAGCCCTCCGGGAGGCCAATGAACCGCAGGTTACAGCGGCGCAGCCTATTCTCCATGTCATCTTGTTTTTGGAGGATAAGGTGTACTTGTTGCTGCAGCCTGTCTGAGGAGCTTTGCAATGGGGGGAGGGAGTCTTCCACCTCACTAATTCTGTGTTCAGCCTCACCAACTCTGTCCCTCAGCTTCTGCATATCCTGACGCATCAAAGATATATCTACCTTCACCTCCTCGATTTTAGTTGTCAGCATGGTCTGGCAAGTAGCAATCGCTTCCAAAACCTTGGATGTAGCAGGGCTCTCAGGCTCCTCCACCACGAGCGACGGGCCGGCGCCATCTTGGATCGGGGCCTCCTTCTCCAGCCTCCGGAATGCAGCCAGTTTTGCCGCAGCTTCAGAGCCTTTCTTCGGCGGAGACATGCGGAGGTCGGTGCCGCGGGTGTGCGGGAGGTGAAGGAAGGATTATCGTGCCCGAAGGGCTGCAGGATTAGCGGTGAAGGATATCGGTCCGGCGGAGCTCCCCTCACACACGTCCTCTCACATGCTGCGCCAGGCCACGCCCCCCATTCCTGAACTTTTTCAGAGGTTCTGGTCCTCCCAGGTCTTCACCAAACTACACCTGCGGGGGGGGGGGGGGCTACAACCTTGTTCGTATCCGGGAGGGGGACAAGTGAAAAACGGCGTTCAGAACACGATTTGGACCCTTGGAGTACCTGGCCATGCCTTTCGGACTGTATAACGCCCCAGCCACATTCCAAAATCTGGTGAACGACATATTTTAAGAACTCCTCAATAACTTTGTCATCGTGTATCTCGAGGACATCCTAATTTTTTTCTGCCTCACTGGAACGCAATCGAACTCACGTAAAGAGGGTGCTCACAACCCTGAGAGAACATGGGCTTTATGTTAAGGCAGATAAATGTGATTTTGAGAAGATTTCTATCAAGTTTCTGGGGCTTATTATCTCCACAGATGGAATCGCTATGGACCCACAGAAACCAAAGGCGATTTTGAAGTGGCCAGCTCCTTTGGATAAGAAAGGGATTCAGCGGTTCGTAGGCTTTGCCACTTTTACAGACGTTTTGTCAAAGCTTCTCCGCCATTATCTCACCCACACTCAGTTCTCACTCACTCACTCCCTCACTCAAGGGCCTAAGGCTCTTCTCCACCCGGTGGCTTTTTTCTCCCGGAAGATGACTCCACCTCAGAGGAATTACGATGTGGATGATCGGGAACTGTTGGTTATTAAATTTGCCTTGGACGAGTGGAGATATTTGCTGGAGTGGGCCGCTCATCCTATTATGATCTTCACCAATCATAAAAACCTGGAGTACCTCAGAACAGCTAAACGTTTAAGACCCCGGAAAGCCTAATGGGCCTTGTTCTTCTCCAGGTTTAACTTACACATTACAGGCTCCAAGAATGGGAAAGCAGATGCCCTCTCCCAAAAGTTTCCAGATACCCCAGAAATAGTGGAACCAGGTACCATCCTTTCTGCTCAAAATTCTTTGCTGTAATGTTCTGGTACCTCTGGTACCCTTATTTCCACATTTCTCTCTTAATATTGCGTCCCATCTTGCTATCCAAATGGAACGCATACACCTTTAAGGGCAATGACGTCATCGCCGGGCACCGCTATGAGCGGCTATTTCAATCGCCGGCTTTCTCTCACTCATTGCTCGTTCAAACCGCAGGTTGCCTTGTCTTGTCCAATGCTGCCGGAGCTTCAAGCTATTCCCCTTGCCTGAACAAGACCGGAACCTCGCTACCGATCCAGTATCTCGCTACCGGATTACTCCATTACTCTTGGACCTTGCTACTACTAACCCATCTAGTGATAAGTACCCCGCAGGGGATTCCTTCCTCAACCTAACTTTCACTATCTACTACTGCATACTAAAGGGACTATTACTATCTAAGCTATTTCTATCATCTGCATAGATTGCTAGCTCTTGGGACTACCATCACCTATCATTGCACTAGGTTACTCTCTCTTGCATACTTCATCTGCTGTCCCCTACCACCTGTTACTATACATGATTGCTAAAACCTATCTGCATACTATCATCACCTACCACTCTCCTGAATACTACTACTAAGTGCTCACCATTCTATTGCCTGTCTCTCACCTCTATTCTATCATATACATTCTATCACTCCAGGAACATCATATTGAGTGTATGTATATTTGCATAACAGGCTGTACACAGTGATGAAGTCCTGAGAGTTGGATATGTTGTTCAACACATTCTCTACATGACTACTGAGTGTAATAATTCTGCAGCTGCAAATCCATTCACTAACAAAAATTGCATGAGCGTTACATTTGCTCATCCAGCCTGACTTGAAGACAGCAATCAGACAAGCTTCTGTTCATTGCACAGACCCTGAAGTTTTTTCCTTGAAAAAGCAGGAGGGGTTTCTGTGGTGTCAAGATAAGATCTTTGTCCCACCTCAAGTAAGACTTCAAGTTTTAAAAACCTTCCATTAACATAAGCTTGCTGGGCATTTCGGGTTGCGGAAAACTTCTGAACTCATTCAGCGCTCCTTTGGGTGGCCCAGCCTAAGGCAGGACTGCAAGGATTACATCAGCTCCTGTATCATCTGCCAATGCAAAAAGGGGTCCAATGCCAAATCTTGGGGTCTGCTAAGACCACTTCCGATTCCTGAGCAGCCCTGGAGAAAGCTATCCATGGACTTTATTGTAGATCTGCCTCCCTCGGAAGGATGTTCCATCATCTTGGTGGTTGTGGATCTTCTTTCGAATATGACTCACTTTCTGCCCATGGTTGGTACATCCTCAGCTCTAGACACAGCCAACGTATTTATCAAAAAGATAGTCAGGTTACATGAGCTACCAGACAAGATTATATCTGACAGAGGAGTGCAGTTTACTTCCGGGTTCTGGAGAGATCTCTGTAAATCCTTATCCATAGAAGTATGTCTATCCTCAGCTTACCATCCAGAGAGCAATGGGCAAACAGAGAGGACTAATCAAACCTTGGAGCAGTACCTACAATGTTTTTGCACCTGTTCCCAAGATAACTGGGTTTCTCTCCTCCCTTGTGCAGATTTGGCTTACAACAACTATTGGCATGCTTCAACCGATCAGTCTCCCTTCTGGGCTAACTATGAGTTCCATCCCTCCTTCTTACCCTGAGGCATCACTTCTTGCAGTCCAGGATCAAATTAGCTTTATAAAAACGAATTATCAATTGCTTCAGAAAGCCATGCGAAAAGCTCAAAATGACTACAAAAAGTTTCATGACAGTAAAGCCTCGTACACACGCAATGATTATCGGCCGACCGATCGTCCGACTTTTGTCCAAGTTGTGTTTTGTTGGTTGGAATGTGCCTAGACTGCACACTAATTTTCTCGGCCAAGAAAATTCTACTTCAGAAGTGATGTCATGTGTTGGTTTGTTTTCTTTGTGTTTTTTCTTCACTGAGCATGCCCAGACTTGCTCATCAGATTTTTCCCTGTGAAAATCTGTATTGACTGCACGAAAATCGGCCATTGTGTTGACGGCCAACAAAAATTTTATAGCCTGCACACCAGATTTTATTCGGCCGAAAAGTCGGAGTTGGTTGTCGGAAGCATCATACAACAAGCCGAAAATCGGCAGATCGGACGTTGGCCGAAAATTCCCTGCCAATTTTCGACGCATGTGTACGGGGCATTAAAGAAAAGAAAACCTAGAGTTCAAAGTTGGAGACAAGGTATGGCTTTCAGCTATGAAACTTAAATTCTGGTGCCCCTCCAGGAAGCTTGGGCCAAGATTCATTGGCCCTTTTGAAATCAAAAGGGTAATAAACCCTGTGGCCTTTGAGTTGTCACTTCCCGATTCTTTCAAGATTCACCCAGTCTTCCACACTTCCTTACTTAAGTCATTTATATCAAGCCTGTTCCCTGGGAGAGATGAGTTTCCCACACCTCCAATCTCGGTGGAAGGAGAAACAGAATATGAAATTAAGACCATTATGGACTGCGGGAAGAGAGGTAGACAGATTCAGTACCACATCAAGTTCAAGGGTTACCCCCCTGAAGATAATTTTTGGGAGCCCACCAGTAACCTGCATGCCCCCCAGGTTGGTGCGAGAATTCCATAGCAGATACCCAGGAAGCTTGGTCCGTTTGGGCACCTGGAGGCTGTCCCTTGAGGGGGGGGGGCACTGTCAAGGAAATGGCCGTAGTGAGACTGGCATTTCCACCAGTGCTAGACATGGGCGCATTAGGCACATTCCCGCACGCATGAGCACCGACAGAAGATGCGCAGGTGCACCAAGGTGTGTGTCAATGAATGCGTGTGAGCGCATACATGACGTAATAGATGAGACCATTAGCTGGCCTTTATAGGACCTCTGCTGATCCTATCAAGTTGCTGGATTGTCGTCAGCCTTCCTGTGTCCTGAGCATCTGCATACCTATCTTGGATTTCCCGCTCTGACTCGGCTTGTTCCTGAGTCTGACCTGTCTGCTCTCCTCTCCCGAGTGTATGACCTCGGCTTGCTTCACGGACACAGCCATTGCCTTCTACCTGCCTTCCTGTTGTGACCTGGGCCAAATTCCTGTTTCAGCTACCTGCCTGTGCCCCCAGACTGATTTGCCTAGTTCATCTCCTAGCAAATCTGCCTAGCATCCTCCAGGTGATCACTGGTCCAACTTCACTGACCCTGTTGGTAACCTGTGCTTCTTTGAGCGCTACATCTCCTGTCCCATTTTCAGGGGTGTGCCGCACTCAGCCGCAAGGAAAGCCTTCTCTGCATTTAAGCCTTGGATCAGGTACGTGACAGGAACAGATCCCATCCATCTATTTTTAGCTTTCAAATGTTGTCAGGTGTCCATTGACACCTGTCGCTCCATAGAGGAGACTGGAGGCTTCGATTGGGTCTGCCTCAGAAACTGACTGGCTGGCCCATTCGGTCCACTAGTGTGAAAAGGGCCTTAGTCATCTGAGCCTCTAGTGAAAGGTTGGGCTTCATTTGTTAAAGGATCTGTTTGTTTTTCTTGCTGTCCAGGATATTCTTAAAAATATTCGCCAAGACCAAAGTTCAAAGATATCAAGCATTTTCCTATTTTGTTTTTTCATTGTCCATAGAGAATGAAAGGAATCCCAACATGATTACTAGCCATGTATAATGTATGTCCTGTGCTATTAGGGTAACAGTTGGCCATAGACATGTTAGATATTTTACCAAGAATCGACAGGTAGGGAGCACCTGGATCTGTCCCATCCTCACGATAGTCTGCATTAGAAGGAAGGACTGAGACCTTTATATACATTTTCCAGTGGGTTGCACAGTATTTCTGGGTTATAACAAATGTATGCCACTTCATGTGAAGCTTGTTAAGGCCCTTTAAATAGTTTATAAAAAAAATGTTAGAAAATTAGAATCTCTTTTGTCAAGAGGTCCATGGAGAGTTCAGGCATAAGCAGGCCAAGAGGAAAAATCAAACTGGCCATCCCCCATAACAATTACAAAATGAACAATCAGGTAGCTAAATTAATGAATATTAAATACATCTTAATTTATTAATAATTCAATAATAATTTACCATGTAAGTATTTAATAAATATCTAAGAAAAGAGCAGTATGAGAAGAAGAGGACAACTGTCATGGTTTCAAAGATACAGATGGTTTAGGTTTATATGATATGTTTTAATTTAGAGCGGAAATATTATATCTCTGTTAGCCCAATCTCTACCTATTTGTTTGATCTATGTCTTGCTAGGATTGTCGGAATCAATAGGCAGTTGGCCCATTTTTTTGTTTAACAAGTAAAGTTCTAGAATTATATTGATCTAATAACTTGAAAGAAGAGATTATTCTTTTTTGCCTCCTTGATTCTGGAAGGTAGGATGTAAGTATTTTCTTGGTATTGCAAGAATTTTCAATAGTATTGCACAGAGCAGCCCCGAATATCCTCTTATGGGGTCCCCAGGCAACACTCTCTGCTTCTCCCCTTCTGTGTGTGCCCCCATAGCAAGCAGTTTTTTTTTTTTTTACCCTAATACGGGGAATGTATTAAAGAATAAGTTCAGCTTTGCAACATGTGACATGTTCCCACTGCTGCAGCGTCTTCCTGATTCGCTACCTGTAATGACAGGAAGCCAGGGATCTTGTCCCCAATCTTGCTGTCACAATTTAAAAAAAAAAAACACCCAGCTGTATCATTCATTCACAGAGTTCTGTGAATGAGAGATCTACAAGTACCAACAGCCTTTGCGGCTGTTGGCTTGTAGTTCTCAACGAACTACCAGGGAACCATTGAGAGCTCTAGGTAGTTAATTGATGCATCCTGCCAGTGTGTAACTGCCCGCCCATACAAGCAGACAGATTACACAAACAGTCTGTAGAAGTTCTACAGATCGCGGGCGCAATATTTTGCAGGCTCTTAGTAAAAAAAAAAAAAAAAAAATCCAAATTTTTTTTGCCTGCGAGAAGATGAGCATTTATTTTTTTTAAGGTGAAATTTTCCCTTAAGGTAAAACATGTTTTAACTTTAGAACCTCTTTAAATGCACCCAATGCTTAGGCCCCTTTCACACTTATGCGACCTGAAAGTCACACGACTTAGATGTGACTTGAAGCAATGCCTGTATAATCTTGATATCTATGGACCTCAAGTCACATCAAAGTTAGACTAAAGTAGGGCGGGGACTACTTTGAAGTCACTGCGACTTGAAGTTGCATAGATATGAATGGTACTCATTGGAAATCATTTGCAGTCCCAAGTCGAAGGATAAGTCACACAAGTGTGAAAGGGGCCTTTAATGTTTAAAAGGAAAGTGCAATGGTTTTTGAACTTTGCAAAGTAATGTTAAAGTAATTATATATTATTTGCATATGCTTTTAATAGTAAAAAAATACAGTGTACATACTATACATAACACTTGATGCTTATTGGCAGTCTATGTATAACTGTCTTAATTGGGGTACACACTATAAGAAAATTGGGCAAACGATCATCCAATTTTCCTCGTTGTTTCACAGCAAATCGGAACCGATGAACAAAACTTCGTACGAAAATTCTTGTATGACAAAGACTTTTTTTTTGTTGTTTATTGTTTCTGATCATGCACAGTCTTTTTTTTCTGATTTTTTTTAAAGCACCTATGTCACATAGCACCAGTATTCATCATGAAAGCAGACGATACCTGGTGTGCTCTTGCTTGACCCAGCTTGGATTTGCTGTTTGGAATATTTGACAAGTCTTGCTCTGACCATGCTCTCTTTTCATTGTGATTCGGTACCGTTTGGATTCTGACCTACTTGTGTGTAACCTGGCTCATCTAGACTGTTTACCCAGACTCTCTGTTACTTTTTGGTGTGCTCTGACCTGCTTCGTCTATGCACCAATCTTTGTTGCCCTGCTGACATCTGCGGTGGTACACCACAAGTACCAGCCGGCCTGTTCTGCCTACAGTCCTTCTATGTGCTATCTGTTATTGAACTGTATGCATAGGGAGGACTTCTAAACTCTTTTGGCTGTCATCTATCCTCCCGACCTGAAACTGTCTTATGAGTATTTCTAGCTTATTTTTGGACCATAAAACACAAGAAAATCCTTCCTTTTTTATCAATTTGTAGAGCCTTTTTGTTTTTTTTTTTTTTAAATTAAAGCATGTATATTTATGATCAGACATGATGATAAAACATAAAAATACAGTATTTACCGCAAAAAGGTTTTTTTTTAAATTTTTTTACATTTGTCCCATGTTTCTTTTTGTATTTTTTTTTAGGTGTGTTATTTTTTTGATTTTTAGTCTATAGGGAAAAGAGTTGCTATTTTAATACTATACCTGTAATTTTAAAAACTTCAAAAGCTTTTTTCCTTTGCCTAAAAAAAAAAACTTAAAATAACAACAAAATAACAAAATGAGAAAAGGGGAAATGTTCTGTCTCAGCATCGATTGTACCTGTGACCCTCTTGTAGACCCAGTCTGTAAGTGTGTGCAGCAGGTTGAATGATGGCTTTAACAGATAGTTTACTCAATGAATAAAGACTCCAGAGGTGTTCTCCAATGCTTCTTTATGCTTCAAGTTAGCAAAGGCATAAACATAGAGGCTTTTCCATAGGTAAATTTACAATGAAGTTACACAGCTTCCACACTCTGCAGTCTCCTCATAACAACTAAACAAAATGGCAGTTACAGCAGGAAAATGGAGATGGGAGAAACCATCTAGCCAGAAACAGCAGGGGTGCTAGGAAGATACCAATATCATAGCATAACGTAACATGTAATAACAACTGCTAGACAGTTAAAGCTGCGTGGCAGCACACTCCCCGCCTGGTATCGTGAGATACCACTACACAATTATTTTCCATAAACATACAATTAACATTGCATACAGTAGAATGCTATGTAGCCCTCTCCTCTAAGCTAACTATGCTAGAGATCTAAGTGACTCCTTCACATAACACTGAATCAGAATTTTTTTGAAGCAGGCATAATTAGGACTGTCTCAGTGACTGATCTCAGGAAGGTTTTTGGGCTCCTGTCCTTTACAATCCTGACTTCCACACTTCGGACCTTTCCATCATCACTAGCAATGGCCTTTGTAATAACTCCAACTGGCCACTGGATCCGATTGGTTTGCTTTTCTTTTAGAAGAACCAGGTCTCCTTCCTTTAAGTTAGGCTTCTGGGTTTGCCACTTTTTACGTCCTTGAAGAAGTGTGAGGTATTCCCTCCTCCATCTGTTCCAGAAACAATCTGCAAGGTATTGAGCATATCTCCATTGACGTTTATATATGTCCTTTTCATCAAAGATGCTCTTTGGCGCTGGGATCTGTCCAATGTTCCGGCTCAATAATGCAGCTGGAGTTAAAACAGTTGGACATTCTGGGTCTGTGGATACAGCTGTCAGCGGTCTTGAGTTGATTATTGCTGCGACCTCAGCAAGGAATTTAGTAAGTACTTCATGGGTAAGACGTGAAGAACTCACATCAAGCAACATAGAATCCAGTATGCGCCTTGCTATCCCAATCATACGTTCCCATGCTCCGCCCATGTGTGAAGCGTGTGGTGGGTTGAATTTCCACTGGTTTGCAGTGGCGGAGAAGGTGGCCCTTGGAGGTGGCTCTGTCTGAGAAGCTCGCTCCCGCAGGGGTTTGTTAATGCTCTGGGACGCTCTCTCGCTATAATTGAACTGGTTGGTCAGTTTTCTCTCCTTCTTGTTCCTGGATGGTATTTCCTCTCCTTCTGTCCATTCTTCACTAGCCTGAGCGTCAGACTTCCCATCTGTATCTTTGTCTCCCGGCTCTGTGTAGTCGTTGGTCTGAGTCTCTTCAATGACTCTCAACTTCGCCATCTGTCGCCGCGCTTCATCAGAGTCTTCGTTTAACATGTTTCCATCCAGGGAGAAGCGTACGGCCAGCTGGTCCACGATGCTAATGGGTTTGTAGACCAGTTCCTTAAAACTGTACCTCACAATGTTCTGGGGGGCATGAGGGTTGTTTGCAGTCAGGATACGAGTGAATTTCTCCTTAAGTTCAGCCTCGCTGAGTTCCAGCTGGTCCGGAGGCTTAACCAGAGTCTTGGCCTGCATCCATTCATCAGCTCCATCCCCCATAACTGTGGAGTCATCTTCATCCTCCAAATTTCTTCTTGAGCAGATGTTGGAACTCAATGCTACAACTTCAGGCCGGATTTCCGGATCAGTATCTGGATCCTCCAGGTGGAAATCGATATCTTCTTCTGAGTTTGTAGAAGACTGGTCCATTAAAAACTTGGGTTCTGAAAACCAAATGGTTTGTGTGAGGACAACTGCTGGCACTAAAATCTTCTGCATGAATGCTAGAAAGTGCTCTCGCTTCTCAGGTTTGTTACGGAGAGTTTTCTTCAGTGCAGCAAATCTGGTTAAAGCTTGTTCTCGATTGTTAGGGAGAGTAAGCCTTGGTACTCGGAAGGGTACTGGAGCTACCCAATTGTTGGAATTGTCCTTGAAGAACTCTTCATCCGTAATCTTAATGAGCTCCTTGTCTTCGACTGAAGGAGCAATCTTGTTGTCATCACAAGTAGTCTGGTACACTGAATCACCAAAGTCCTTTTGAGAAGTGAGCTTGCAGTTAATGCTTTGGAGTGCTTGATATGGAACTTCGTTCTTAAAATCAAGTCTTTCCTTCACATAATAGTGCGATGGACATTTCATCAATTGACAGGTAACATTAGTTTTGTAGGAAGCTACATCCAAGAGCTTGTGAGATTGGTCTAAGCAGACTTCTCCTATTATCACCCATCCAAGATCGAGTTTCTGGGCCTGAGGAGCATCATCTGGACCGTTACATAACTCTCTTATTTTATGAACTCTAGGAATGTCTCTCCCTAGTAGAATCAAAATCTTAACATCCTTGTTAAGTGGTGGAATGTAGTTAGCAATGTGGCTCAAATGAGGGTGATGACGTGCAACCTCTGGTGTAGGGATTTCTTCTCTGTTGTTCGGTAGCTGATCACATTCGATTAGAGTTGGAAGAGGAAACTCTGTGTCCTCATATTCTGATGCAACTACGAAGCCATGGGCTCTTCTTCCAGAAGTATTGACCTTTCCTGCACATGTCTGCAAGGTATAGGACCAGGTCTCTCCTTGAATGTTGAATAGGTCAAAGAATTCTGTACTGGCCAATGAGCGATTGCTCTGATCATCGAGTATGGCATACATTTTTATGGATTTTTGTGGACATCCTTCAGGAAAAACTCTTACAAGACATATCTTGCTACAAGACTTGCTATGAAGCCCTTCTCCACATACCTCTGTACACCTTGTGGTTACGGGGTCGGCATATTGCTCAGTTCTCTCCCCGCCATCATCTGATGTAGTCTTGGGGTTGCTGCCGAGTGAAGGTTTCCTTTTGAACAGATCTGAATGAAGAGCGTCCACATGTTTGTCACTGTTGCAGAGAGAACATCTGATGGCGATCTTACAGTCTCTAGCTAAATGATCGGAGGATGCACTACACTTAAAACAGATATTATGCTCTTTGAGAAATGACTTGCGTTCTTCAATAGGCTTGTCCTTAAATGCACGACATTTGGAGAGAGAGTGTGGCGCATTATGAATAGGACACTGTTGATTAAGATTGCTAGCTTTGATGTCTGTAGCTAAGACGTTGGATGCTATCGCGGTCTTCCCCACTGCAATAGGATGCCTTAAATCCTTGAATTTACCGTTGGTGGCAATACCCCTTGAAGTACTTAAAGGAATGGTGGTTGTATCTGGATAGAAGAAGCTTGGGTCATTCTTGGATCTTGCAACCTTCCGCACGAACTCTGAAAAATAAGAAAAGGGAGGGAAGGAAACACAATGCTCATACTTATACTTTGATCCTACACTAGTCCACTTTCCCTGAAGATAACTAGGCAACTTTGCTACAATAGGATTTACGCCCTGAGCAGTGTCTAAATAGCTAAGACCTGGTAAACTAGGATCTAACTTAGCAATTTCAAGTTCTTGAAGGAGGTCACCTAACTCTCTAAGCTTATGATTGTCCTTAACAGAGATTTTAGGAAAGTTGTTTAGTCTCTGGAATAAGGCAGATTCAATGACTTCTGGGCTCCCATAGTCTTGTTCTAGACGTTCCCAGGCAGCATCAAGGCCTGCTTTAAAGTTATAAATGTAGACAGATTTAAGTCTCTTTACTTGTTCTGAAGATTGACGCCCCAACCACTTTATTAGTAAGTCAAGTTCTGCTTGAGGTTCAATGTCCAAGTTCTTGGTTACCGCCTTAAATGTAGATCTCCAACTCCTGTAGTTCTCTGGGCGGTCATCAAATCTAGACAGTCCAGTTGTAATCAACTCTCGTCGAATCATATACTTGCTGAACTCTGCAATGTCAGTGCTTTCAGTTTTTATAGCCACAGGGTCTACTGATGGTGCGCCGTCTTGGACCATGGTTGGTATATGATGTTGGCTGGTAGGTAGAGAGAAAGGTGTTGCATACGGGTTTAATCTAGGTAAGGGTCTGTCATCTGAAGGTCTCTGAGCATTTGAAGTTAAAGAGAGCTGTATCAAAGGGGGTATAGAGTTCATTCTGTAGTCTTCTGCTGTGCCCTTGTAATCTCTATGCACATAGGGTTGTGGTGGCACATGAGCTGCGTAGGTTGATTCACTTGATTTTGTGACGTGCGGTAGTTGTGGAGGGTCTCTGTTAGTAGGTGTGTCTAGTTGACCAGCTTGCTTTGGCGACACATTGCCTTCTGATCCACTTGCTTGATGATTATGAGAAGAATCTCCAACTGTAGGTGGGACTGTATTGTCGTGGTTCTGAGTTAAGACAAACTGTAGGGTCCTTTCCACAGGGTCTTGAAAAGCAGCCAAGCTGGTACAAGCTGCTCCTTCTTCTTCCAATAGGGCTTGTTCCAAGACAGATAACTCTGCTAAAGCTACTTCCTTTTCTCTATTCTTCTGAAGAATTTCTAGCTGAGCCTCTGTTTCTGCTTGTATTCTTGCCTGAATGCGTTTAGCTTCTGCTTCCTTGCATTTAGCTTCTTCTTCCTTGCATTTAGCTTCTGCCTTGATGGCTGCTGCTTTTTCAGAGCAGGCGGCTTGAACCTGGGCTACTGCAACCTTTTGGCGAGCTTTGAGAATTTGGTCGCTCAGTATTGACCTTATAGAGCAGGACCGCAATGACTTAGAAGAAGATTTATGATATGAGCGGGCAGACCTAGAAGATTTTCCTGAGTGTCTTGAAGAAGCAGAGTTACAGGATATAGTCTCATATAGCTGTGCCAATCTCCCTTCTATCTGTGCCTTTGCTTCAAGATATGTACTATGCCTCTGCTGGTCATTAGAAGTAAAGTCCTTTAATTCCAATGCAGCTTCCTCTATGTTGGAATGTGACAATAGGGAATAGTACTTCTCAGAAAGTCTTTTATAATTCTCAAATGCCTTCTTAACCCTTGAGAGAGCAGTGTTCAATTGCTCAGAGTTGTTGCTAGTTACATTAGTGGCTGTTATACAACTTAAAGTCTTTTCCCATAATGCAGTCAGGTTACTAGAGGTTTCTTCCTTACTTGCTTCATAAACCTCCCTTGCCTTCAAGGATGGGTGAGGGGCTCTGACAGGACGAGCAGAATGAAGTGAGGAGTCTGCTTTATCTTGACTAAATGCAGGTAACTCTGTGAGATCTCTGTCAGACATAATAAGTACTGTATTTCTGGTGTCTTGTTAGAAATCTGCCAGAGCTCAGCTCTGTAAGTAGTGACTTCTGTTATTAAGCAGGCTGGCTGAGGTATTTTTTGTTACAATAGTGGCTAGTGCGGAAACTAGTTCAAACTGGATCACCTCAGAAGGCTGTAACAGTAATGAAGCAGTAATAGGTGGCTGGTTTCATATGCAGAGTAATGCTTCTGGTGACTCACAGACAAGTTTGGTACTTACAGTTCTGAAGCTGTATATTACCATGGACATTTACTTCAAGTACTTTTTGGAACTGTACTCTCTGAAGCTGTGTATTCCTGGAAATTTACTTTTTGAAGCTGTGTACTCCTGTAAATTTACTTTTTGAAGCTGTGTACTCCTGTAAATTTACTTTTTGAAGCTGTGTACTCCTGTAAATTTACTTTTTGAAGCTGTGTACTCCTGTAAATTTACTGTTCTGTCTCAGCATCGATTGTACCTGTGTCCCTCTTGTAGATACCCAGTCTGTAAGTGTGTGCAGCAGGTTGAATGATGGCTTTAACAGATAGTTTACTCAATGAATAAAGACTCCAGAGGTGTTCTCCAATGCTTCTTTATGCTTCAAGTTAGCAAAGACATAAACATAGAGGCTTTTCCATAGGTAAATTTACAATGAAGTTACACAGCTTCCACACTCTGCAGTCTCCTCATAACAACTAAACAAAATGGCAGTTACAGCAGGAAAATGGAGATGGGAGAAACCATCTAGCCAGAAACAGCAGGGGTGCTAGGAAGATACCAATATCATAGCATAACGTAACATGTAATAACAACTGCTAGACAGTTAAAGCTGCGTGGCAGCACAGGAAATGATATAAAATTATTGCAATTTTTGTTATTACCATCATTTTTATGTAACCAGAAGAATGGACTTTGTACACAAAATTCATAGTACTCTGCTGTCAAATAAGTACATTAGTGAGTCAGCACCTGAATCAGTATGAAAACCAAAAGCATACATTTCCAATGCTTAGATGTGATGGCTGCATTCATTTTCTTTTTTAGTTTGCTTTCCTTTGTTTTCACTGGTGATCTGGCCAGTAAGTCTGTTGTGTTTTTTTTTGTTTTTTTTTTTTAACAAGCTTTTTTTCAGTAAGAGAGTTGAGACTAACCATTTACCACTAAGAGAGTGCTTACCATGATCAGCTTTTATTTATTTATATAAAACCTTTATTTCAAAATGAAAAAAAAAAAAAAAAAAACTGTTGCTATAACCACTTATAAAGCTTGAGCTGAAGTTTGGATTTAATTTGTTAGTGTATCTAAATCTACTAGTGCCTCTAACACTCCCCTCCCCCCAGACTGACAATGCTGCTGTCCAAAAGTGCCCCTGTCCTCCTTCATTTGGAGTGGGGGGTGCTCTAATACAGGAGGTATGTTACTGGCCAGATCACTGAATGCTTCCAATAATTGGTAAGCTGCAATATATTACAATTTTGGGTTTAACACTACTTTAACCTTCAAAGATTTTAATGAATGGTATTGTTGCCCATGATTAAAAAATGAATGAGTCCAGAGGTGGCTTTTTCCAATAGAGCTATCTGCCACACATTTTTCCTCTTTCATCTGTATAAATATATTTGTCTTTAATGGAATTATTCACACATTGTCCCAATATACTAAGCCAGGCTGGGAATACAGTCAACTCATACATTTATATTTACACATTGTCACATTATACTAAACCCGACTAGAAATATGATTATCTCATACAAGCTTATTTACACTTTGTCACAAAAAACTAGAATGAGCAAAACAAGAAAATATACTTTGTAAGAGGGATAATGCTATCAAAGGGATTCTTCTTCGGGTGCCAGAAAACATACTAACAGTTTGCAGGACTTTAAATATGCCTCCAATAGTAACTCTTAAGACCACACTTAAAATTAAAAACAATCACAAATTTTAGTTACAAAATTTGAATAAAATCTGCAAAGCAAGGCTTAAAATTATACAATAGCAATACACACGTTGGTGTTAGAGACCAAAGTCACATTATCTAAAGTACAGATATCCTAAATACTCAAATTGAAGACCAAAGTCTATGCATTTCATGGAAGCCCCCGCTTCTTCAGGAGTCTTCTGATTTCATATGCATATCACAAGATCTTAATGAAGGTAAATTATAAAAGATAATAACCATCAGATTTAAAACAAGATATTTGTACAAATTGTGTCATAACTTAATCATTGCATAAGCTTTAAATCTACCATGCAACCTAAAGGGGAAAATAAGGAGAAGAAAGAGAAGAAACCCAAACAACATCCTGCACATGATGATTCCCACCTCACTGACCAGTCCCATACACTCTACACCAGGGACAGAGACAAGGGGCCTCATCCTGATCTGCGGGGGACCCCAAAAGGCAATTAGAGGGACACACAGGTCCAGAGATGTTACAATCTAAAGAAAAATGTATGTGAGAGCCCACCAGACCAACTACAAGGAGCATCCACCTATAAGGGGCCTTAACTCCAACATAATAGAGAATATCAGACTTACCCTGATAATTAAAAGCCTGGATGTTGTTAGGGTCACATATTAGATATGATTAAAAGTCCATAGTGTAATCAACTTAAGATTAATACATATGAGTTCCAATGTGCTGTTCTTTATAAAGTGATCATGCTCTTGTAAACTGGAAAGATGACACTCTACTTCGCTTGTGCTCAAATGCGCCCCACATGGATGTACACTGACCCTAAGATTTGACCACCTATTTCCAGTGTGGTCACTTGTGCTTTTTAGGGAAATATTCATTGGTGGTGTCACTGCTTGTGGGCCTCATGATCTTTGCTCCTCAGTAGTGAGTGAGCACTGTCTTTCCAGTTTACAAGAGCATGAGAACTTTATGAAGAACTGCACATTATATAGGTATTAATCTTAAGTTGATTACACTATGGACTTTTGATCATATCTAACTATTGTTTAACATTAAGTGCAGTGTATTTTATTTTATGTTAAAGATTGTATTGCAATTAAGTTTACATTAGCACTGCAGCTGGTGATATTTTGTCAACACATTTATCTATTTTTTATGATTTTTTTATTCACCTATCCTTATGCACTTGTTTAAGGTCACATATTGTATTTACTATTCCCTATAATCAATCTCTAAGACAAAAGTAAAAAAGAATATTAAAAAGAACCCAAAAGAAAAAGAGATTTGATCAAGGGGCACAGGTAGAAAACAGAAGGAGGAGATAGCTAAAATCATGCTTGTCCTAAATATAAGAATGGCAGAATCAGAAAGAAGAGGCAATAAGCCTCTATAAAGAAGACAAACCGAGGAATTAACATTTAGAGAAAAGACCGCAAAAAGACTGTCAGTAACATACCTACAGCATTTAACATAAATGAAAATAAATCTCGCCTGTAGAACAGCCAGTCCAGATTCCACCTCCCCATCTATACCTTATATGTTGTTCCAAGATTGTTTTCCCCTTTGGACTACACCAGGGTTCTCCAAACTATGGCCCTCCAGTTCAGGAACTACAATTCCCATCATGCCTAGTCATGTCTGTAAATGTCAAAGTTTTATAATGTCTCATGGGACGTGTATTTCCGCAGCAGCTGGAGGGCCGTAGTTTGGAGATCCTTGGACTACACTGATGGAGATCTTGCCCTTTGTTATTTGTAGAGGTTATATGTGATAGAAGTGATTTGTAGTGGCTTTTGTGATAGAGGTTGACTGGCTATTTGCTTCTATGAAAAGAGATAAGGTTGAAAAGCAGCCATCAGTGGGAAAAAAAAATGCCTGTTAGAAAATGCCATAACTGGCATCCAGCTGATTGATGAATAAGATATTTCGGTAGTAGCGGAATGTTATGTGTTGTTTCTCTATATACTGTGTCACCTGCGGCAGGCCAGAAGTTGGATGGCTTTGCTTTTTCTTTTCTTTTTTTGCCTTTGCAGCTGTAATACAGGTAAATAGAAAAATCCCCAAGCTGCATTATCTGCCATGAATAAATCTATGTTCTGACTTGACAAACAGTTCAGCAAATGTCAACAGATTGTGATGGTACAGCAGGAGCATGCACAGCACCAATGGAAAACAAACTGTAAGTAACAGTAACCTCAGGACATCTCTTTATTAGACGTTTACACATCAAATTGCTTAATTACACTGCTATAAAATGTGTCTGGATTGTTTGTATCACACAAACAGCTGGGGAAGTATGGTTCTAGTATTGCAGGAGAAAACATTACATTCCGACAGTACTCTGCAAATACTGCCTTACATATGTCTCCTAGTGTAATGTGCCTGCAGATAACATTAAGATAATTGACTCCTATTATGTACAACATTCAAGGCCATATTTAACGTTCAATTAAATGGGCCGTAAGGTTTCTTACAGCTCCATAATGTCTCTTGGCTTAGCGGTACTTTGCAGATATGGTTGTCAACCTTTTGCTAGGCCATTACGAGGCTCTGGAAATGCAGCAGGAAGGGAGATGGTAATGACAACTATTGAATTTACAGGGAAAATGCAATTTTGAATCAAAGAGAAGGACTCCTACTCATGAGTGTCCCTAACTGTCTGGAGCTTGGCAGTTCCCAAATACAGTTTGCTTGATTTAATAGTTCTCTGTTGTCACGTAATGCAGTGTTTGCAAAATATGGGTAAATGTGTGCAATTTACCAGGCATTAGCACCCTCTTCATCATAAAGTTGGGGATTAAGCAGTGGCATGCCTACAGGTTATGAGCCCCATAGCAAAATTTTTATGGGGCCCCCAGCAACCCCCCCTACTGTTATTGACCTTAACACATGCGGTTGGCTTACTTAAACTGAAGAGTGAAAAATCTGATGCACCTGTGCATGGTCCAATCAGCTTCTTACTTCAGCTTGTTTTAATAAGCTTTGACAAAAAAAAGAAAAAAAAAAAATGCAAGCTGATTGCACTCTCCAATTTTGGTAAATCAACCCCAGTATGTCTAAATCAAGGATGGATAGCTTGAAAGCTTTCAGCATAGTCAATACATTATTAGGGACAGTGCTGTTGACATAAGTTGCCCAGGAAGAGAGAGGAAGCAGTGCACGGTACTCCTTTTTAACATTATTTTTCCAGGTAACCAATCTGTATGAAGTAGCTCACAGTGTAGGTAGGGGCTACTTTGTTGCCCTTTAAGTAGGTTTCTGCTTGAAATCCTTCCAGGAAGTGAGGTGAGTTCACATCCTTCCTGGCAGGATCCTTTGCAAATTGTGGTTGGAGTCTAGCCAGTTTTAAGTCAGTTGATGGGAAGAGCAGAGCGATTGGTTGCAGACTTGTATCTTTTCTATTTAACCCAGGAGTGATACCCCTTCTACCGGGATCTGAAAGGTATACTGCTATACAAGGAGGACTTATGTTTCTTGAACTGTTATTATGGACTCCCTCACAATTTATTAGAAATGTACCAAGCCCACAGCTTGTTGGAAGGGAGTGAAGTTGATGCTGTTACCATTGGAAATTTGAGTTGGGGTAGCACATCATTAGGTCACAGTTCTAGACTAATGCACCTCATGGAAACACACACAGTGAGACGCATGATCCCGGAGAGACAACTCCAATGTGAACCTGGTTGAGTTGGGACAGGTGGTGGATGTTGAAAAGGTCTCTCTCTTATCAGTCAGGAGTTGACCCTCTCTATGTAGCATGCAGAAAGTGTCTTGGTCTCCGGTTTGCATGGTTCGCTTGTAATTGGTGGACCATCCGAGTCCTGTCCTACAACCATGAAGGTGAAATATGGGCCCAACGCAAGAAGTGTCCCCAGCTGATGGAGGGTTGTTGCTATAAGTGACCAGGAGGATGGTGAGTGATGTGTCTAGGACCTGCCATGCGTGCACACATGTTGCATAAACAAGAGTTCTGCATGGGCTTTGGGCTGTGTGGCCAGTATGTGTAAGCCTTAGTCAGCCCTATTTTACTGAGCCCTTCTTTATCCAGGGATGATGCAGTAGTTTCTCAGCTGCCCGGGACACCCCTCCTCATTGGCTGAGACAGCAGCAAGATGCAAATGGCTCCCACTGCTGCCAATCAAAGTCAGTCAGCCAATCCGGAGAGAGGGGGGCAGGGCCGGGTCGTGGCTCCGTGTCTGAAAGGACACAGGGAGCTGTGATTCGGCTTGGGTGCCCCCACAGCAAGCTGCTTGCTGTAGGGGCACTCAACAGATGGGAGAGGCAAGGAGCACAAAAGATGAACCGAGAAGAGTAGGATCCAGGCCACTCTGTGCTAAACCTACTGCACAGAGCAGGTAAGAATAACATGTTTGTTATATAAAAAAAAAAAAAAAAAAAAAAAGAAACTTTACAATCACTATAAGCTTTGAAAATCAAAGAGGCTGATTGTTTACTATGCACAGCTGCTCCAAATTCTGTCTGCTCCAGTGTTAGTATATTCCCCTCATTGTGATTTTTTTTACAACCTGAGGAAGGCTGTGTTAAGCATACAGGGTTAATTCCAATGCTGACTAAGATGACCAGAAACTTTGAGGGCAATATATCTACACTATTAAGAGAGTAAAACAAATTCTCATTACTACACAGCCTGCAAAGAAGATCTAGGACTAGCAGCAATGGTTCTGTATTCTCCTGTACTTCTGATGCCATCTCTTCTTGATTGGGAGTGTCGCAGGGGATACAGCATCAGTGTCAAAAACAACCCCTAATCATATCACTAATGATATACAGTAGTGGTGGATATGTGTTATCTTTGATTGTACACAGATTTACTTTGTTTGAATTTCCTGAACAGTCTGCCTAAAGGGGTTCCTTTCCACCCCCACGCTCCATAGTAACCATGTGGGATACTATGGTTTTTGTTGCGCCATTAGTGGCATAGGAACAGGGGTGGTATAGGTTGCAGTTGAAACCAGATCCAAACTCTTTGGGGCATCAGTCCAATTTAGCTATATCCAAACTTCATCTCCATCACTTTGAGGAAGCATGTAGCTTAATCACTTTTTCTGAAAGAGAGGTGCCTGAAGCAGTGAGCAATGGGCTCAAGATCAGGTGCTCTGATCATATACTGGTTGCCAGATTTGACACTAGTCGGTAGGAAGGACCTATTAAATCCGTAGTAAGAACAAAAGTTTCAATTTTGCAAATACATGGAAAAATTGCATGTAACATCATGGCACCTCTTTTTTTTTTTTTTTGTGCAAACCAACTCTATGAGAGTACTAACAGTGTGAAAATCTGTTTGTGCAATAAATATCCAGATTGTGGGCTTACCATGAGACTACCCGCTTCCCCTCTACTGTGCAATGTGTGCATAACGTTGAGAAACCCAGATGACTAGAGTAGAAATATAAGTACAATACTGACCCTCATGAATGTCATGGTATACTGATTCCCTGTACCACCTTGAAGAAAAAAAAGGCCTGGAGATTCTGTGTTTCACAGTTTGCAATAAAGGTCTAAAGCAATATTTCCAGTCTATTCTGTAGTGTTACTTAGGAACTTGTGACTTGTGGAACTCCAACCAAATCATTTTCTTTGCTTTGGATAGAATGGGAAACTGATTGTTGTGTAATCATAGTGACTGGCTCAGCAGGGACTGGCTAACTTTTGAACCATGCATGGGCACACTGGTTGTACACAAGTTGATTGATCTATGCTTTTTGGGTTTTCCCTGAACAATGCCAGCTACACCTGACAACACTAACTCTGTTCTGCTGGCAGGGAAGGCTACCCCCTGGCAGAACGTAATAGCACTGCGAGAGGGATTACCATGGGTGGAAGGAAAAATTGATTGATTCCACCATCCACACTACCAGTGTTGATGGGGGAATCCCTCCCACAGTGCTATTGTGGACAAGCTTGAACACTATAAGGAGGTGTTGAAACTTTATCTGTTAGAAATGTATGACATTCAGCATAAAACTTGAGACCTTGAGTGTCACAGCTACATTTCCTGCGCTTCACACTTGACAGTAGCTTCATTGTTTTTACTCTAGTTCCGAAATTGCTTTAACCACTTGCCTACTGTGCACTTAAACCCCCTTCCCATCCAGACCAATTTTTAGCTTTCAGCGCTCTCACACTTTGAATGACAATTGCGTGGTCATGCTACACTGTACCCATATGAAATTTTTATCATTTTTTTTCACACAAATAGAGCTTTCTTTTGGTGGTATTTAATCACTACTGGGGTTTTTATTTTTTACAAAAAAAAAGAAAAAAGACAGAAAATTTTGAAAAAAAAAAAGTTTTTCTTATTTTCTGCCAGTAAATTTTGAAAATAAATACATTTTTCTCCTTCACTGATGTGCGCTGATGAGGTGGCACTGATGGGCACTGATAGGCTGCACTGATGGGCACTGATGAGGTGGCACTTATGGGCACTGATGAGGAGGTACTAATATGCCGCACTGATGGGCACTGATAGACGGCACTGATGAGCACTGAGAGGTGGCACTGCTGGGCACTGAGAGGTGGCACTGCTGGGCACTGAGAGGTGGCACTGCTGGGCACTGAGAGGCGGCATTGATGGGCACTGGCGGATGGCACTGATGGACACTGACGGGTGGCACTGATGAGCACTGATGGGCGGCACTGATGAGCACTGATGGGCAGCACCATCAGTGCCCACACTCAGTGCCCATAGTGCTGCCAGTCAGTGCTCATCAGTGCCTAGATGAGCAGGCACTGATGGGCACTGACTGGCAGCACTATGGGCACTGATTGTAGGCACTGATGGGGGGCACTGTGGGCACTGATGGTGGGCACTTTGTGTATGTTTTTTACCTTGTGTAATCAGGGCACTGGTGATCAGTGCCCTGATTACATTCTTCTGTGTCCCCGGCGGCTGATCGGCTCTCCTCCTTCCTCACACTGCAGTCTCCGTGTGAGGAAGGAGCGCTGGCGATGAGAGATGATCTCATATGTTTACATATGACATCATCTCTCATTGCATGGGCCAATCACGTGGTAAATGGCCGCTGTGATTGGCCATTTACCACGATCTGTGATTGGCTGTGTCCAAGGGACATGGCCGAAACTGATTTTCCCTGATGCACACTCGCGGGAGCGCGCGGGGAGCCTGTCTCTGGGAGGCCGTTTAAAGACGGGCCTCCCAAAAATTAGAGTCCGCGCTGCAGCCGTCTTTTGGCTATAGCGCGGACCGGAAGTAGTTAAGTTGGTTTTGAATCTCTTTGATGCATATATGATTTACAGTATCTTACATTTCAGAAAAGTGCAGAAACGTGAACACGCCTCCAGAGATTGGATATGACCAATTCCATACTTTGCTTCTTGGCTTTTTCCAGCAGCTGCAGATCCACATTTGATGAAGATAGTTTACTCATTTGCAAAAGACGTGAAGGATGGCTCCAATAATGGTATTTATCTATAATGAGTGAAATACCCCAAAACAAATTACTACAGTTCTAAACCAAGACAAAGTAAAAGTTCTTCTTTATATTCTACATAATATCTAAAGATTTTCTATGGTTGGGGAAAAAAAAAAACATGGTCATTATCATTCTGTGTGCATTTATTCCATGTGGCAGCTTCGAATCAGATGGGGGAGTTGCTTGAAGCCATCCTGTAATGATATAGGTAGATCAAAGCATGCATCAGTGTAATAGAAAGAACCAGCCAATCTACATAGGCATAATGCTTGGAGTAGGAAGTCACCCAATAATACGATTGATGTATACTGTATGGTATAAGAGATAAGTCAGGAAAATTTACATTTTTTAGTAAGATGGAGAAAGACGTTATACTTTGTTTCTAATACTCCTTTGAATTTGTCATGTATCTTTTGACCAATCAAATTTACCCATTGGGCATGTCCGTGGCTGCACAGACAATGAATACACTGGAATGGAAACTAATAAAGCTCATGCTGTTCCAACCATATTTAAACCTCATTATTTGTTGAAGCTATTATGATAAAATGATGTAGCTAGGAGAGAAAACATCAGTGTTACTAGCATTAAAAACACAAACTCTCTGATGCATGGCAGAAAATATAGATTGCATGATTGGATATGTATTATATAGAGGGAATCATAGGGCTATTATGTGTCATATGCCGCCATTCCCCCCCCCCCCTTTTTTTTTGTTTAACTCTTGTAATTTCCCAAGCCTGGCAATATAAGTGTTTACATTCAAAAAGTGCAAGCAGACCTTATGGGCTCTTTCACACGGGCGGTCCGATCAGATCCGCCTGTCAGTTTTTTAGGTGGATCTGATCGGATGCCCCATTCAGCCCTATGGAGCAGCGGATGTCAGCGGTGACATGTCTGCTGACACCCGCTGCCATCCGCATCCGATCCTGTCTGTGAAATCCGGACGGATGGAAACCCTATTTTCCATCCGTCCTGGGGATCGGATGGGATGGGATCGGATGAGAGCGGACAGGCAGTCCGCTCTCATCCGATTCCCCATAGAGAGCAGCGGGGGCTGTGACACCTCCCTCTCCGCACTGCAAGCGGAGACGGAGCTGTCATCCGCCGGCTCAGCGGGGATCGCGGATCGATCCCCGCTGAGCAGCACGGATTCGTCTATGGAGGCGGACCGTGGGAAAGAGCCCTTAGAGTGTAACTCCACTTTTGTGGGGAAAAAATATAGCAAATAAAAAAATTATTAAATAATTGCTTACACAAGTCATATTGTAATTGAATGTTAATAAAAGTTACCTTTCCTTTTCGATCTGCAGCATCGTAATTGTTTGTAAAATACAATGCAATATGGCAACCTGCTTTAACTTTCTTACTAGGCTGACTTTACTAACTTGCTGTGAATAGCTCGGGTTTTAAATACGCTATATTACCAAAAGTATTGGGACGTCTGCCTTTACACGCATATGAACTTTAATAGCATCCCAATCTTACTTCAAAGGGTTTAATATTGAGTTGGCCCACCCTTTGCAGCTATAAAAGCTTCAACTCTTCTGGGAAGGTTGTCCACAAGGTTTAGGAGTGTGTCTATGGGAATGTTTGACCATTCTTTCAGAAGCGCATTCGTGAGGTCAGGCACTGATGTTGGATGAGAAGGACTGGCTCGCAGTCTCCACTCTGATTCATCCCAAAAATTGTTCTAGCGGGTTGAGGTCAGGACCAGGCCAGTCATTTTCCTGCACCCCAAATTTGATCATTCGTGTCTTTATAGACCTTGCTTTGTGCACTGGTCTAAATCATTTGATGGATGGGGGGATTATAGTGTGGGGTTGTTCTTAAAGGGTTGGGCTTGGGCCCTTAGTTCCAGTGAAGGAAACTCTTAAGGCATCAGCATATCAATACATTTTGTACAATTTGTTGCTTCCAACTTTGTGAAAACAGTTTGGGGTTTGCCCTTCCTGTTCCAACATGACTGCGCACCAGTGCACATAGCAAGATCCATAAAGACATGGATGAGCGAGTTTGGGTTGGAGGAACTTGACTGGCCTGCACAGAGTATTGACCTCAACCTGATCGGTATGAATCAGTGCCTGACCTCACAAATGCGCTTCTGGAAGAATGGTAAAAAATTCCAATAGACACACTCCTAAACCTTGTGGACAGCCTTCTCAGAAGATTTGAAGCGGTTATATCTGCAAAGGGTGGGCCAACTCAATACTGAACCCTACAGACTTATGCCTCGTACACACACAATGATTATCGGCCGACCGATCGGCCGTCTTTTGTCCAGTGTTGTTGTGTTGGTTGAAATGTGCACTAGACTGCACACAAATTTTCTCGGCCAACAAAAACCAACTTCAGAAGTGATGTCATGTGCTGGTTTACTTTCCGTGTGTTTTTTCTTCTCTGAGCATGCCCAGTCTTGCTCATCAGATTTTTGTCCACCGAAATCTGTACTGACTGACGTAAAATCGGCCGTTGTGTTGACGGCCAACAAAAATTTTATAGCATACACACCAGATTTTGTTCGGCCGAAAAGTCGGAGTCGGTTGTCGGAAGCTTCATACTAACAAGCCGAAAATCGGCCGATCGGACGTTGGCCAAAAATTCACAGCCAACAATCGTTTCGTGTGTACGAGGCATAAGACTGGTATGCGATTATAATGTGTGTGTGAAGGCAGGTGTCCCAATACTTTTGGTAATATAGTGTAGATCCTAATGGCACAATGAGAAACACAGCTCCCTTTCTCTGCTTCTCTCTTTTTGGCCAGTTCTGCATTTTCAGTTACAGAAAACGAGTAGTCTACGCTGGACTTTCTCTTTAGAAAGCCAAGAATGTTCTGCAGAATCTTATTCATGAAACTAAGATTTAAGACAAATAATACAAATTATGTAAAAAACTTGTTTACAATGTTTAAAAAAAACTTAAAAAAAAAAAATTTATAAAAACGGTTATAATTTCCTTTTGTTACGAGTTTTATATTCCCCATTGTAGGCAGGTTCATCAGTCACTTTGCAGTGCTTCTGGCACTAAACAGAATTTCCAACACTCAGCCCTGCCAGTCAGAAAATGAGACCTAATTAAAACCTGCTTCCAACACATTAATAAAAAATGAGGCTTCAGTTGCATATATTTGCAAATATATTTGAAAGCCACACAATACTCACAAGGTGCCTTTCCTTTCCAGTGCTTCATGATAGGCTACAACTTGTTGCATGACCGTGTGCCCCCTTCTGTGGAAACCTCAGGGATGACCTCATCAGTCTACTGCTGCTCCTTCATTTGTCTAGGACTGGAGGGGTATTTTTACAATGCAGCTGCAGCAAGAATCTATAATCTGGTTCTTGTGTCCGGTCAAAATTCCAGGATCACAAGACCAGCTGAAGACAATTACAAATCATTTTTGCTCGAAAAACAGTTCCTTTAACCACTTAAGCCCCGGAAGATTTTACCCCCTTCCTGACCAGGGCTTTTTTTGCGATTCGGCACTGCGTGATTGCGCGGTCGTGCGACGCTGTACCTAAACAAATTTGACGTCCTTTTTTTCCCACAAACAGAGCTTTCTTTTAGTGGTATTTGATCACATAAATTTTTTTATATGAAATTCCCAAAAAAAAAAAAAATGTAAAAATCAAAATTTTTTAACATTTTTGGCCAATTTGTTTTCCGCTACATATGTTTGGTAAAAAAAATCGCAAAAGTTATTGCGTTTACTAACTAAGGGAAAGATTTCTGTCATTTTTGGTGTTTTTTTTTTTTTAACGCGTAACACGTAATGGCGGCGATCTGCGATTTTTTTTTTTGCGGTACTGCGACATTGCGGCGGACAGATTGGACCCTTGACTGACATTTTTGACACTTTTGGGGTTACCAGTGACATTACTGCAGTAATCAGTGCTATACATATGCACTGTTACTGCAAAATGACACTGGCAGGGAAGGGGTTAACTTTATTGGGGAAGGAGGGGTTAAGTGTGTCCCTAGGGACGTGCTTCTTACTGTGATTGGACATGGCTACTGGTGTAGGAACAGTGATCAACGGTCCTACATAGTAGAATCGTATGATCACCATTCCTACACAGGGGAGAATGACAGGCGGCTTGTTTACATCAGCCGCCTGCCTTTCTCCCTTCACGGCGGACGATCGTGAGTGACCGGCGGACATCGGGTCCGCCGGTCACACGCACGGACTTCCCAGGGAACGAGCTGGGGCGGGCGCTCGCCCGCTATTGGCTCACAAGGAAGTGACAGGATAGTGACGTACCGGTACGTCACTTTGCCTGGCCGGGGCTGGCCGCCGCAGTATATGTACTTGCGGTGGTTGGCAACCGGTTAAAGGGATTATAAAACCTTAGCCTTGCCTTTAGTCTTGAACGGTTGTACAGGCTTCTCTCCTGTACTGAAATTGCTTACTCGAATTTCACTGCACACTGATTTTCTCATCGTGTGCATTAAAAGCTGTAGAAAAGAACAAAAAAGAGGGTCAGCAACCTTGCACATTGCCCAAGTGGTGTTTATTGACAAAAACAAAGAAATATACTCACAAACAAAAAATGTCATAAAAGCATTTCCAGTCCACAATGGACACAAAGCAACCAGGACCAAGCCCAGCACGCTGGAGAGCCTTCCAGATGGCTGATATGTTTCAAGGGGAGATCCCTTCTTACTCAGAGACAATCTATTATGCATTAAAAGCTGTAGCAGGTCAAGTCCAGCAATATTCAGACCTTTTCTCCCCAGCCTTACTGTCCATGGTCGCCCCTTGCATTTGTTGAATTTCAGTTTTTTTAGGCATGGAAGATCAGTGTCTCATGTTGGCATTACCTAGGGAAGTCACCCACTTCTCCAAACTGACATTCACTCATCAAGGTAATTTGAAATTTGCATAGCTCTTCTCAAGTACCAGCCCATTGATTGCATAGGGGCTGAAGGCTCTTGAGAGGAGTAGAGAGGCAGGGTGCAGTGTTGCTTTTATGTAGCTATGTAGAATAACCTGCTGGCCCCTCCCATTAGTCATGACCTGCCTGTAGTGTACAGAGACGCACAGAGGCCCAGAATTGACATCACTAGGTCTAAAAAAAACTGCATAAGGCAAACAGAAAAAGTTAGATTTACAATTTTCATTAGCATGTTGATGAAGGGGCAAGGAGGAACACAGAAAGGCTACATTTAAAGTGTTACTAAGCCCACAACAGCAAAATCAGTCTGTATATGCAGTAAAGAATGCTGGTATACTCACTGTGGATTACCTCAGTGGTGTATTTAGGTTTTGTGCTGCCCTAGGCCTGACTAAACTTGTGCACCCCTAATTTAAATATGACCCCCCTTCCTGTAAAGGCCACACCTCTTCCTGTTTATGACCCACCCTGTCATCTGTAAACCACAGACCATAACCACAGTCTATCAGTGGCCATCAGCATAGCTTCATCAGTTCCCATAAGTTCAGCCTCATCAGTGCAGCCTTATCAGTGCCACCTCTTTACTGCCCATCAGTGCAGCATATCAGTGTGGCCTCATTAGTGGTCACCAGTGCAGCCCCATCAGTGCAGCATATCAGTGTGGCCTCATTAGTGGTCACCAGTGCAGCCTTATCAGTGCCCATTAGTACAGCCTTATGTCACGGGATTAGTAAGATTACTCTGTTAAGATATTTGGACTTGTGTTTGCTGCCACTGATTGTAATTATAGGATTATTTCACTTATGTGTATAATAAATAGGAAGTCCATAGTCATTATGCAAATAATAAAATATTTTTTTTGCTGCCCCCCTGCAAAGTGCCGCCCTAGGCCTGGGCCTTGTTGGCCTAGGCCAGGATACAGCACTGGATTACCTAAGGGGTAATCCTCTGCATTGTGTTAAAGGCTGCTTAATCCTGTATGTACAGATCCTCCTCTTCTTCCACTGACTCCAGAACCTGTCCAAATAGTATAAAACCTTTGGAGTCAGGCTTCACATGCTCAGTTTAGTGTCTATTGCTAGAGGTTTTTTTTTCTTGGGAGGGTGCATGTGATCAGCATAGGGCCAATCAGCACTGTCTTGACAGAGGGTCAGGAATCCTGGATCCTGACAGGACAGCTCAGTGCAGTATGACAACTCCTCCTATAAGCTTTACTAGAAACTGATGGAAGTCACAAGACTGCTATATGCTGATGCTAAGAAAACGCATTTAGCAGATTATATTTATTAAAACTATTGCATTTCCATGCAATAGGGGTGAAAGGTAAAAAAGTTCAGAGCTGCAGGATGATGTCTGGGAGGGAGCAGCAGACAGTGATCTGAGGTTTTGTCCTGGAAGGAGTGTGATATAGTTTGATGGACACAGTTCTTGAGAGATCCCCGAAGTGTGACAGCTTGTTTTATTACCAAAACGCTTTTTTTGACTACTTTTTATTGAGTAGCCCAACAATTGGGGTAAGGGTCAGTGTGTGTTCCCTCTATCAGTGGCGGCTTTTCACTAATACCTGACATGTAGAACCACAGTATCTATGAACTTCTCATCTCCTAATGTTATGGACTCTACTCATGTTTAAAGCGCTGCTGTTATTTTATATTTTTGACATTGTTTTTTCCATGAAACTGTGCTAGCTGCTTTTATTTGGGTATTGTTGTTATATTTTTTTATCATTAGTGCAGGTTTTTTGAATTTTGTATTGCATATCCGTGTTCTGTGTACTGTGAAAGACCAGATGTAAATATTTCTAATTGTGTATTTAGGTGCTGGTCTAGGTCTCCTATTGGTTTCTAATATCTACCGTAATAGACTTAATTAACAAAGCTTTACACAAAGATAAAGATCTTTATTTTAACCATTTGACTGCAATTTTTTAAACTCATGTAAAAAAAAATCCTGGTGATTTTTGCTTTGTGAGTTGAACACAAGGCCCCTTTCACACAGGCGGTCTGTTCAGATCCGCCTGTCACTTTTTTTGGCGGATCTGAACGGACACCCCATGCATCTCTATGGGGCATCGAATGTCAGTGGAGACATGTCCGCTGACATCCGATCTGATCCGTCAAAAGTGGACGGATGGAAACCCTATTTTCCATCCGTCTGGCGGATCGGATGAGAATGGGGAGACGTTCCGTTCCCATCTGATTCCCCCATAGAGAAGCATGGGGACCTAACAGCTGTGTCTCCGCACACAGCATGGAGACACAGCTGTCATCCGCCTGCTAAGCGTGGGATCGGCGGATCTATCCCCCGCTGAGAAAAACGGAGTCCGCCTGACGGACTCCGTGTGTGAAAGGGGCCTAAAGTCTAATTAAACCAGCTGCATTCTGTATAATGTAAAATAAAAGTCCAACATCTAAACATCTCCATTAGCAATCTCTCCTATATTTTATTGATAGTAATCCACATACAGCTTTTCTACCAATAAATTTCTCTGTGGCCTGTAAACAACTTGAATGCAATTATTCTCTTCTCCAACTTTTCTAGTGAAGCATGGCTTGTTTCTCAGCTGTCACTGAGCATGGGCACAAAGTTGTATAAAAGTGCTATTAGCTGCAAACGCTTCAAAAGACAGTGACATAGCTCAAGGTCCTGTAACGTACTGTACAGGAAATTGTAAGTGGATCTTTTCAATGCATTGGTTATGAAACGAAGAAAGGGGAAGGGTGGGAGTTTGCTGAAAATAAAGTGGAATTTATTTTTCATTTAATGCCAAAGTTCCTCCCCCATAGGAATAATCTTTCTGTTGGATAGCATGATTAAAGATTCACTATAGAGCTTTGTGGGGACAAGTGACACATTATTTCTCCAGACTATGTCCTGCCATTCCTTCCCCCTATGTCCCTCACCTGACACCACACGACAATTTTTCCTATAGTGAATCTTTACAGAGAATCTATACAATATGGTGGAACAATGATCTAACCAGCTAAGATGTAGAATAGAGTTACCCTGCTAATGGAAGCTATGGGACATGGTATTGAAGCTAATATAAGGTGAATTTCACAACCACATATAATTGAATCACATGCATGGGGTGTGGTTGGACTAATTGCTGATACCTTGTAGACTTTGATGATCTTGTGCCTGTCCTTAATCCCTATCAACCTCAGGTGTTTGGGTTGTTCCTTTCCTGGGCAAATGTTATCTATGTGTGTGTTTAACCGCCCACCCCAGATATACTGCGGCAGGCTGGCTCGGCTGCGCAAATTAACATATGGGTACGTCAGTTTGCTGGAGCGGTCCTGGGGCGAGCGCGCATCGCCTACGGTGCACACCCGCCCCCACTAGGCAGCTAGGATGCTGATCCAAGGGACTGGAAGTACCAATTGCCGCTGGGCACCCACGATTCCTCCCCACTGAGAGAGGACGACGATCAGCTGTTTTAAACACAACAGACAGTTGTTCTATCTGAAATGATCACAGAGCGCCTGTGATCCTCCTATATAGGATCACAGATCTCTATGATCACTTCACAAGCCCATCCTCCCCACAGATAGAAAACACTCCCCTAGGCTCACACTTAACCCTTTGATCACCAGTGGGTTAACCCCTTCCCTGCCAATGTCATTATTACAGTAACAGTGCAACTTTTCAGCACTGATTACTGTAGTAATGTCACTGGTCTTCCCAAAAGTGTCCAAATTGTCAGGGATCCGATCTATCTGTCGCAATCCCATTAAAAATCGCAGATCACCGCCATTACTAGTAAAAAAAATTAAAAA
The DNA here is from genome assembly GCF_965119305.1 of Pelophylax lessonae. Taxonomy (NCBI): domain Eukaryota; kingdom Metazoa; phylum Chordata; class Amphibia; order Anura; family Ranidae; genus Pelophylax; species Pelophylax lessonae. The sequence goes on from NC_138776.1 coordinate 71,445,491, forward strand.
AATAAAAATGACATAAATATTTCCCCTAGTTAGTAGACGCGATAATTGCGTTTTTTTTTTTTTTCCTTCAAAAAATATGAACAAGAATACAAATTGGCCTACAAGGATGAAAAATTTTGATTTTTAAATTACAGGGAGTGCAGAATTATTTTGAGGATTAATTTTATTATTGAACAACAACCATGTTCTCAATGAACCCAAAAAACTCATTAATATCAAAGCTGACTATTTTTGGAAGTAGTTTTTCGTTTTTTTTTAGTTTTAGCTATTTTAGGGGGATATCTGTGTGTGCAGGTGACTATTACTGTGCATAATTATTAGGCAACTTAACAAAAATCTAATATAGAGTATACCCATTTCAATTATTTATTTTCACCAGTGAAACCAATATAACATCTCAACATTCACAAATATACATTTCTGACATTCAAAAACAAAACAAAAATTTCCCCGGCCTTAGCATTGCTGGGAATAGGTCTGGATTCCTTTCTCCCTGGTCCTCGGAGGGTGATGGCTCATATTATGTTTGCCACGAGAATCGCGATAGCAGCCAAGTGGAGGACTAAGGACCCCCCGCTCCTGTCAGCTATCAAACACAGAGTTGCCATTCAGTTTGAAATGGAAAGAATGCTCGCTTTCAAAAATAGGAAAGTGGCCACATTCCAAAAACAGTGGCAATCATGGATTGCTCATTCCCCTGACATGATGTAAAAAATAAAATTATTTTTGTTTCTTGATGTTCATGCAATATCCCTTTTTGCATGGTGTAGTGCTCTGGTGGCAGCCCCCCCCTTCTTTCCCCTCCCCCCTCCCATTATTATTCTCCACTGTTACCACATCCCACATTTGTTTCTTTGATTTGTTACTCCATCATTAAGGATGCTCATAATTAACATCCTATGGGACTCAGAGGAGGGAGTCATACATGGGTGGTGGCGACACCTATGTTAGGAGGTTTTTGTCAGATGGGGGCGGTACCGTCACAGTTTGTGCCCAATCGGGGTGATGGTCCGTCTACCATATAATGTATTCCTATCCCTTCTATGACCCAAATCTTAGAAGAACTCACTTTATATGTTTCCAGTTTATACTTTTATAATGGTTTGTGCATGTCTATATTATTGAGTCATCTATATGATCCTTTTCTCTTTTGACTTGTACTATGTTGGCCATACATGTGCACAGTTTAATATCCTCTGCATTTTGTTATTGTTCATGTATACTATTTCCTCAATAAAAATTTATTTTCAAAAAAACAAAAAAACAAAACAAAAACAAATCAGTGACCAATATAGCCACCTTTATTTGCAAGGACACTCAAAAGCCTGCCATCCATGGATTTTGTCAGTGTTTTGATCTGTTCACCATCAACATTGCGTGCAGCAGCAACCAAAGCCTCCCAGACACTGTTCAGAGAGGTGTACTGTTTTCCCTCCTTGTAAATCTCACATTTGATGATGGACCACAGGTTCTCAATGGGGTTCAAATCAGGTGAACAAGGAGGCCATGTCATTAGCTTTTCTTCTTTTATACCCTTTCTTGCCAGCCACGCTGTGGAGTACTTGGACGCGTGTGATGGAGTATTGTCCTGCATGAAAATCATGTTTTTCTTGAAGGATGCAGACTTCTTCCTGTACCACTGCTTGAAGAAGGTGTGTTCCAGAAACATGCAGTAGGACTGGGAGTTGAGCTTGACTCCATCCTCAACCCGAAAAGGCCCCACAAGCTCATCTTTGATGATACCAGCCCAAACCAGTACTCCACCTCCACCTTGCTGGCGTCTGAGTCGGACTGGAGCTCTCTGCCCTTTACCAATCCAGCCACGGGCCCATCCATCTGGCCCATCAAGACTCACTCTCATTTCATCAGTCCATAAAACCTTTGAAAAATCAGTCTTGAGATATTTCTTGGCCCAGTCTTGACGTTTCAGCTTGTGTGTCTTGTTCAGAGGTGGTCGTCTTTCAGCCTTTCTTACCTTGGCCATGTCTCTGAGTATTGCACACCTTGTGCTTTTGTGCACTCTGAAATATGGCCAAACTGGTGGCAAGTGGCATCTTGGCAGCTGCACGCTTGACTTTTCTCAGTTCATGGGCTGTTATTTTGCGCCTTGGTTTTTCCACACGCTTCTTGCGACCCTGTTGACTATTTTGAATGAAATGCTTGATTGTTCGATGATCACGCTTCAGAAGCTTTGCAATTTTAAGAGTGCTGCATCCCTCTGCAAGATATCTAACTATTTTTGACTTTTCTGAGCCTGTCAAGTCCTTCTTTTGACCCATTTTGCCCAAGGAAAGGAAGTTACCTAATAATTATGCACACCTGATATAGGGTGTTGATGTCATTAGACCACACCCCTTCTCATTACAGAGATGCACATCACCTAATATGCTTAATTGGTAGTAGGCTTTCGAGCCTATACAGCTTGGAGTAAGACAACATGCATAAAGAGGATGATGTGGTCAAAATACTCATTTTCCTAATAATTCTGCACTCCCTGTATTTTCTTTGTGGAATGTTATATAGCAGAATGTGAAAAAAATATATATATTTTTTTTCAGAATTGTCGCTATTTTTTTGTTTATAGCACGAAAAATAAAAATTGCACAGGTGATCAAATACCACCAAAAGAAAGCTCTATTTGTGGGGGTGTGATACGATTCTGATATGGTCGTGTGAGTGACTGGTATAGTATTAGATAGAGTCCATATTCAGTCAGTGATAGTAATGACTCCTGTCCTCCATGAAACTAACAAGGTTATTACAGTTCAGAAAAGCAAGTCTGAATGACTCAATACAGCACCAGGGATATGGCTAATAATTGGTTGATAAGTCCTGATCACGCGCCACACCTCTTTGAGTCTTGGGATTTTTTTTTTTTAGCCACGGCGGACACGTTGTGTGATGCAGACGACATTGACGGGTACCTCCTACGATCGATGATGAGTCCCCCGATCATGGAGTGATGATACAATAACCGGTAAATGTATTGATTCTTACTTTCATGATTATGGTGTATTTTAGATTGTAGAGGATAGGTGAATAAAATATGTCTTATGCTTAGAAGTGTGCCTGTTTTGTATAACAGTGAGCATTAAGGAAGATTCTAACCTAGTTAGCAAGACAGGGGGAAAAAAGGACATCATTTTATTTAGGTACAGTGTTGCACGACCACGTAATTGTCCATTAAACTAACGCAGTGCCAAAACGCAAAAAAGGACCTGATCATTAAGAGGGCAAATCCTTCCAGTTCAGAAGTGGTTAAAACATGGCTGGCTTTTCTTTTATGTTCTACTATAAACCACATATACCCTGCTTATCTCTCAAGGAAGCGGCCAACATAGTCAACAAAACGCGTTGATGGACATCTATGTATAAATCTGAAATGTATGATACCTTGCAGAAGAGATACTGAGATAGAAGAGAAGCAATAATAATTTTCTGGTTATGTGTCTAATATTGTTGTGCCAGCTTTAAAGTATAACTAAAGGCAAAGCTTTTTTTTTTCATTTTGGAAGCAGTGCAGAGGGATTAGAATGCTTGTCAGTTTTTATTGCTGTTGGTGCCCCCCTTAAGGAGATTCATCCTCCTCTATTTGTCCTGTTCATCATGATCATTGAAAGTGAAAGTAACAGAAAATACCAAATTTTGGGTTTTCCCCAGTAAAGTAATAGATGGGAAATTTTCCAATGGGGACACAATTCTGGTGACCTGGGGGTCCCTAAGAAATTACCTTCATTTGCAGGGATTTCCTCTAACTTCCTGTTTGGCTATGGGACAGGAAGTGAAGGGAAATCTCCACAATGGGACACAGATGGCGAAAAAATATGACAATGGCTATAACCTTCCTCTTACTCTATCCAAAATGTAAAAAAAATGCCTATAGTTCTACTTTAATTGTTTTTTTATAAAAAAAATTATGAAGGAAAAATAAATGTATGAATTGTATAAACTAGTATTGTGTATTGGTACCTAAAAAGTCATCATGTTGCTATATTGGTGTTGTAATTCTCTGCCACCTGACATTAGGCTATTATACCTTGGAGCCTGCATTAGTCTACATTGGTATGATTCAGAGACAAGGAGTGACTTCATATACTAAATTATCAATCCTTTGTTTAGCACAATTTTTAAATGCCAAAGATCTTAGTTTCTAAAAAAGTGACACTTTGAAACCAATGAAGTACAACACTTGAATAACACATAAGTCCTCATCAAGTGTAACATTAAAATTACATACAGATTAGGCACTGGCCATCCCAAAAGGATTCAGATTATCTTGAGCTAATTAGCACATTGTGAACATTCAGATATAATTATCCTTGATAGCCTGATATATCAATTTGGGATAACTGCTGATGAATGAACAATCATTTTCAATGGGATAGTTTAGATTTAATTAAAGAAAATAATTGATTGGCTATGACAGAGCACAACAAGTCTTATCGCATCTGCTTTGATTTTTAAGAAGAACATTTATCCTCGCAAATATAGATAATGAAGTGTTGTCATCTCATATTATCAGCTGTAAATACTTATTTCCATTTATGTATGTGGGAGTTTGTATGAGTTTACTTAAGCAGCTTGTGTCCATATGGGGTAGCAGATCACAATGTCTGTATGGGGTTTCTCCTTGTCTCCTTTGCCAGGGAAAGCCTATAAATGAGGAAACCAGTCAAGAGATTGAAAACGGCACTAAAATGTACTTACATTTTAAACAATAATAATAAATAAAACAAACCAAAATCCTATCAACTGTGAATAATATGGCCGCAACACCTTACTGGTTAACCATAATAAATAGTATATATAATAAATTCATTTTATAAATAATGAATTTAATATATCACTAAACATTAAAGCGGAGTTCCACCCAAAAGTGGAACTTCCGCTTTAGGCAGTTCTAACCCCCTGACATGCCACATTTGGCATGTCATTTTTTTTGGGGGGGGGGGGGGGGAGCGGGTACCTAGTTCTGACAGGTACCCGCTCCCACTTCCGCTCGGAGCACCGCTGCGCCCTGAGCGGAAGTTCTCCTCTCCCCCTCCCTCCCTCCCTGCAATCTTCTGGGACATGTCAGAGGTCCCAGAAGATTGCCGGCCAATCACGACGCGTAGCACAACTCGCGCATGCGCAGTGCGTACCCGGCTGTGAAGCTGAAAACTGTCACAGCCGGGTGCCCACACCAGTGATGCCAGTGCCGCAGACAGAGAGGGAGAAGAGCGAGGCTTCGGGCAACCGCATAGCTGGACCGTTGGACAGGTGAGTGTGTCTTTAGGTTGGAACTAGTGTTGAGCGAACACGGACTGTATTATTCGTGTTCGTACCGAATAATTGGATTTTTTGTACCCGAACACGGACACGGACACTTTACTGTATGTTCGGGTAAAAATCCGTGTTCGGTCGTTTTATTTCCGGGTTTTGCATGCTTTGGCGCTCTTTTCATGGCGGGCTTTCAACAGCCAATCAACAATCGTTTAACTGGTGTGCCTTAAGCCATCCCAGCCATGCCTGCAAATGTCTCAGTAGCTGTGATTGGCCGTCTGAAGCATGTGACCAAGTCTTTATAAGTTCGAGGCAGCCGCAGCGGCGTCATTATGCTGCTTAGATTCAGGGACAGAGCACACATCAACGTGCTGGCTGCTGATTAGGGAAAGATAGGCAGGAAAAAACCATTTGTGTCCGGATAGAATTGAGGGACAGGTCGGAGTGTTTAGGCAGGGCGAGTTGTAGGCATTTTAGGGATAGAGTCTGCTGAATTATAGGGTCAGTGTCTTCTACAAACTACAATCGATATTGCTGTGTGGGGGGTGGGGTGAATCTGCACTCAATCCTGATCTACGATCTCTTCTCAATCCTGTTAGGGACAGAGTCTGCTGAATTTTAGGGAAACTGTGTTCTACAAACTACAATCGATATTGCTGTGTGGTGTGGGATTGGAGATAGGCAGGTGTCAGTGATCCACATCCATTTTTCTGTGTGTGAGCTGCAGTGAACACAATCTTTTTGGGCTGCAGTGAACACAATCTTTTTGGGCTGCAGTGAACACAATCTTTTTGGGCTGCAGTGAACACAATCTTTTTGGGGTGCAGTGAACAAAATCTTTTTGGGGTGCAGTGAACACAATCCTTTTTGGTGTGCAGTGAACACAATCTTTGTGGGGTGCAGTGAACAAAATCCTTTGTGGGGTGCAGTGAACACAATCTTTTTGGGGTGCAGTGAACAAAATCCTTTTTGGGGTGCAGTGAACAACATCCTTTTTGGGGTGCAGTGAACACAATCTTTTTGGGGTGCAGTGAACAAAATCCTTTGTGGGGTGCAGTGAACACAATCTTTTTGGGGTGCAGTGAACACAATCTTTTTGGGGTGGAGTGAACAACATCCTTTTTGGGGTGCAGTGAACAAAATCCTTTTTGGGGTGCAGTGAACAAAATCATTTTTGGGGTGCAGTGAACACAATCTTTTTGGGGTGCAGTGAACACAATCTTTGTGGGGTGCAGTGAACACAATCTTTTTGGGGTGGAGTGAACAACATCCTTTTTGGGGTGCAGTGAACAACATCCTTTTTGGGGTGCAGTGAACAACATCCTTTTTGGGGTGCAGTGAACACAATCTTTTTGGGGTGCAGTGAACACAATCTTTGTGGGGTACAGTGAACAGAATCTTTGTGGGGTGCAGTGAACACAATCTTTGGGGGGTACAGTGAACACAATCTTTGTGAGGTGCAGTGAACACAATCTTTGTGGGGTGCAGTGAACACAATCATTGTGGGGTGCAGTGAACTCAATCTTTGTGGGGTACAGTGAACACAATCTCATACTTCTGAAGGTTTGAGGGTGCTGCCTGTTCCATACTCCCCCTACTCCTCATCTAGCCTTTTAGGGGTACAAACAATAGTAATTGGGGCCTAGTGTGGTTGTGTACGTGTGATATACATACACTTTTTTGGGATCATATTTTCTATTCCGCTATTTAATCAAAAACCTTTGGGGATCAGTTAAATTGGGGGATAGTCTGTGTTGGTACGTGTGAGAGAGATCCACCTTTCCAAGTTGTTGGGGTTCATCTCATACTTCTGAAGGTTTGAGGGTGCTGCCTGTTCCATACTCCCCCTACTCCTAGCCTTTTAGGGGTACAAACAATAGTAATTGGGGCCTAGTGTGGTTGTGTACGTGTGATATACATACACTTTTTTGGGATCATATTTTCTATTCCGCTATTTAATCAAAAACCTTTGGGGATCAGTTAAATTGGGGGATAGTCTGTGTTGGTACGTGTGAGAGAGATCCACCTTTCCAAGTTGTTGGGGTTCATCTCATACTTCTGAAGGTTTGAGGGTGCTGCCTGTTCCATACTCCCCCTACTCCTCATCTAGCCTTTTAGGGGTACAAACAATAGTAATTGGGGCCTAGTGTGGTTGTGTACGTGTGATATACATACACTTTTTTGGGATCATATTTTCTATTCCGCTATTTAATCAAAAACCTTTGGGGATCAGTTAAATTGGGGGATAGTCTGTGTTGGTACGTGTGAGAGAGATCCACCTTTCCAAGTTGTTGGGGTTCATCTCATACTTCTGAAGGTTTGAGGGTGCTGCCTGTTCCATACTCCCCCTACTCCTAGCCTTTTAGGGGTACAAACAATAGTAATTGGGGCCTAGTGTGGTTGTGTACGTGTGATATACATACACTTTTTTGGGATCATATTTTCTATTCCGCTATTTAATCAAAAACCTTTGGGGATCAGTTAAATTGGGGGATAGTCTGTGTTGGTACGTGTGAGAGAGATCCACCTTTCCAAGTTGTTGGGGTTCATCTCATACTTCTGAAGGTTTGAGGGTGCTGCCTGTTCCATACTCCCCCTACTCCTAGCCTTTTAGGGGTACAAACAATAGTAATTGGGGCCTAGTGTGGTTGTGTACGTGTGATATACATACACTTTTTTTGGATCATATTTTCTATTCCGCTATTTAATCAAAAACCTTTGGGGATCAGTTAAATTGGGGGATAGTCTGTGTTGGTACGTGTGAGAGAGATCCACCTTTCCAAGTTGTTGGGGTTCATCTCATACTTCTGAAGGTTTGAGGGTGCTGCCTGTTCCATACTCCCCCTACTCCTAGCCTTTTAGGGGTACAAACAATAGTAATTGGGGCCTAGTGTGGTTGTGTACGTGTGATATACATACACTTTTTTGGGATCATATTTTCTATTCCGCTATTTAATCAAAAACCTTTGGGGATCAGTTAAATTGGGGGATAGTCTGTGTTGGTACGTGTGAGAGAGATCCACCTTTCCAAGTTGTTGGGGTTCATCTCATACTTCTGAAGGTTTGAGGGTGCTGCCTGTTCCATACCCCCCCTACTCCTCATCTAGCCTTTTAGGGGTACAAACAATAGTAATTGGGGCCTAGTGTGGTTGTGTACGTGCGAGATACATACACTTTTTTTGATCATATTTCCTATTCCGCTATTCAATAAAAACCTTTGAGGATCAATTGAATTGCGGGATAGTCTGTGTCGGTACGTGTGAGAGAGATCCACCTTTCCAAGTTGTTGGGGTTCATCTCATACTTCTGAAGGTTTGAGGGTGCTGCCTGTTCCATACTCCCCCTACTCCTCATCTAGCCTTTTAGGGGTACAAACAATAGTAATTGGGGCCCAGTGTGGTTGTGTACGTGTGATATACATACACTTTTTTTGGATCATATTTTCTATTCCGCTATTTAATTTAACTGGGCCTCCATGCGAGACCTGTGTGCCTTGTTGCGCTGTTTTGAGTACTCCACCAACATGGCCAGTGGCAATGACGCCGTTCTCAGCTTAACTATCCCACTTCTATGCCTCCTTGAAAAAACAATTCGGGCGATGATGGAAGAGGATGTGGCACAGGATGAGGAGGAGGAGGAGGATGAAGAGGTAACATTTCCAAGGCTTTCAGGGCAGTCATTCGCAAGGGGCTCCGAGGGTGGGTTCCTGCACACGCAAACGCCAGGGACGCAATTGTCCAGCAGGGGCACAGTTCTGGAGGATGAGGAGGATGAGGAGGAGGAGGAGCTGGAGGAGGAGATGGAACCATGTTCACAGCAGGGTGGCACCCAGGCCAGCTCATGGCCATCACTGGTGCGTGGCTGGGGGGATACAGAGGACACGGACGATACACCTCCCACAGAGGACAGCCTTTCGTTGCCTCTGGGCAGCCTGGCACACATGAGCGATTACATGCTGCAGTGTCTCCACAACGACCGCCAAGTTGCCCACATTCTAACTTGTGCTGATTACTGGGTGGCCACGCTGCTGGATCCCCGTTACAAGGACAACGTACCGTCCTTAATTCACTCACTGGAGCGCGATCGCAAGATGCGCGAGTACAAGCGCACGCTGGTAGACGCCATGCTGCTGGCATTCCCATCTGACAGCGGGGCCACAGTGGAAGCACAAGGCAGAGGAGGAGGAGGAGGAGGTCGCCAACGCAACCAGGGCACCGCCAGCACCTCAGAAGGCAGGGTTAGCATGGCCGAAATGTGGAAAAGCTTTGTCAGCACGCCACAACAAACAGCAGCACCAGCAGCTCAGATGGAACGTCTTAGCATGAGGCAGCATTTTACCAACATGGTGGAGCAGTATGTGTGCACACGCCTACATGTAGTGAATGACGGGTCTGCCCCCTTCAACTTCTGGGTCTCCAAATTGGGCACATGGCTTGAGCTTGCCCTTTACGCCTTGGAGGTGCTGGCGTGCCCTGCAGCCAGTGTATTATCTGAACGGGTATTTAGCACGGCTGGGGGCGTTATAACAGACAAGCGCAGCCGCCTGTCCAGAGACAATGTGGACAAGCTCACGTTCATTAAAATGAACCAGGCATGGATCCCACGGGACTTTTCCGTACCTTATGCAGAATAGCAATGGATACCGACCTTACCCACCCATTGTTCCATTTTTGCTCTTTCTCACTCTTTTGGGGTGTACCCTCATTTAAAATTTTTGAAAAGAAGCAGTGTTGGCTACCTCGTCCTCCTCCTCAGGGCCAGATTAATGTAGGGGCTATTGGAGCTGCAGCTCCAGGCCCCTACCTTTTATATAGGCCCCGGGTTGGCCATATTCACTGTTACCGCTCTTCTGTCACTTGTAAACACAGAAGTCTGGCTTCTATGCTCGCTTCCCCAGGCAGCACCCTCAGAACCTCCCCACACAGCGTGAAGGCCGGACAAGGAGGGACAGTTGGCGATGCATGGATGTGTTTATGGGCTTCAGAGACAGCATCCCATGTTGAATTAGGCATGCATGGCTGCACCCTTCCTCCTCTGGGTGCATGGCAAGGCACGGCCCTTAAGGCCCTTCAAAATCCTCAGCACCAAGCCCATGATGCTGTTAATCCGGCCCTGGTCCTCCTCCACCGCCGCTTCCACCTACACCGCCCATAGGTGTGCGCAGCCTATTGCATTAAGGTGTGCACCCCAAAGTTGAAATACACATGCATGTGTTTGCCAGCAGGGAGAGTAATGTATCGGGGCCATGTACCTGTAGGCAAGGAGAAATAGAGCAGAGCAGGTCCCAGGGAGATCTTTCCCATCTCCTCACTGGCAATGCTATGTGCCCTAGGTGATTAGGGTGTGCCCAGGCACACCCAGCACACCCTGTGCGCACGCCTATGTCACCGCCACATCCACCACCACCTCAACCTCCCTCCTACTCCATATGGGCCTCGTCCTTCAGAGATGAAGAAGAACATTGTTTTATTTTTCTGTTTTTTTTTTGTTGTTTTAAGTTATTTCCCTATCCACATTTGTTTGCAGAGCACTTGCCATGCTCTTAATTACGTTTTGCTGCCATTTGCAGCACTCTAGCCCTTTCCTTTGGTGTTTTAGAGCCATTTTAGTGCCTTAAAGTTCGGGTCCCCATTGACTTCAATGGGGTTCGGTGTCCGGGAAAAGTTCGGTAAAAGTCCGGGACACGGACCCGGACTTTTTTTTAAAGTTCGGCCGAACCCGTCGAACACGGACATCTAGGTGTTCGCTCAACCCTAGTTGGAACTCCACTTTAAAGCAGAGTTCCACCCAAAAGTGGAACTTCCGCTTTAAATGCTCCTGACCCCCTGACATGCCACATTTGGCATGTCATATTTGGGGGTGGAGCAGGTACCTAGTTTTGACAGGTACCCACTCCCACTTCCGCTCAGGACGCCTAGGTGGCTCGAGCAGAAGTTCTCCTCTCTCCCTTCCTTCCTGCAATCTTCTGGGACATGTCACAGGCCCCAGATGATTGCCCGGCCAATCAGGACACGCAGCGCAAAGTGTGCATGCGCAGTGTGCACCCAGCTGTGAAGCCTAAAGCTGTCACAGCTGGGTGACCACACTTGTGATGCCTGCCCGCCGGGAAGAAAAGCTTCGGCCAGCTGTATCGCTGGAACATGGAACAGGTGAGTGTGTGTTTATTAAAAGTCAGCAGCTACAGTTTTTGTAGCTGCTGACTTTTATTATACACAAAAACAGCTGAAACTCCACTTTAAAATATGTTACATAGCCATAAAACTCAATCAATTACCCAACTTAAAAAATGTAAAACAATAGATATAAAGTCCTCTCACAAAGTGAATAACAAAAACTCCCAAAAATTCCACACCATAAATATAGAAAGGACAGAGGGAGGGAAGCTGTTACGTACATGGTCGGAGGCCGATTTGGCAAGAGGGCTTCCCTTGTGGCTAAGTGGTAAGTACCCCTGAAGGTGGGAACAGGTAGTACTAGACTCAAAGAAGCATGAGTTCCATTTGGGTAGATCTGCTGAAAGCGGCTTTCAGCACAGCAGAACTTGATAGCTGTCAGCTGGTCTGTCAGGGCAGATGGCAGGACTGCCATAGCTCCAAGTGTATAGGGGAAGCAGGGCAGAGACCACAGGCAAGGTGGCACCCCAGGAAGGAGCAGGAACAGGCTGGCAGGACCGGACTGGACTTAAGAAGCATAGTCCGGATGACAGCCGAAGTCATACACAGGAAGGCAAGCCAGGGAGTATGCGGAAGGGTAGTTAGGAGCAAGCCAGGTCGCTAACTGGTAGTCCAAAGAATACAAGAAATACAGGAGCAAGGAGTACTGATCGCTGAAGATCATCCAGCAAAGTCTAAGTGTAGCCACTGACCTTTTATTTAGGGCGTTTGGCTCAAGTTCTGGCAGCAGGGAGTGGGTGAACGTGCGCCAGCGCGAACGTTAGTGCACATGTGCGCATTGCAACGCAAACGAGCATGACCATGTAAAGTATTAGCAATTATGCCAGGTCTTTCCCTCAGCACTTGCACATCTTTATTCCTCTGTCTCCTTTTTAGTACCTGCTCATTCTTATTCTAAACAGCACCCTGACAGAAGCTCGCTGACTGTTAGTTGACTGTTTGTCCCACTCATTTTACACAATTTTAGTAAATCTGAACTTGATTGTATACAGATTATAATGTCTGTATGTAACATGAAAGTTGAACTTAAAATAGATTGTCACATGTGTGGTCAGCTTTAAGCAGAGCTGTGTAAGATATTAGAGCCTTATGCATATGGACTGTGAGAAACTAAAAATATGCTGGGTGTAAAATTCCAAGCATTTCCTGCTCCAGGGAAGCCGCAGGTGCTTTGTACAGCCTTGCATACAAATGATTGGCCATACTCTTGTAAACGTTAATGCTTCTATGCATCAGTGTTTAACCCTGCATGAGTATATGTTGTATTTTAACATGGGATGCACAAGGTTATGGCTACAAACAGCCATTCACTTGTACATCAAGCTGTACTCACCACCTGCGGCTCCCTGGGAAAACACCTGGATTTTTACACCAAGATTTTCAGCCTCTCACCATCCATGTGATTTGTGAATTTTGTCTAAACCTGTGTTGGCTGTTACCTACCTGGCACCTTAGGGGATTCCAGCTTTGGAGTAGCACATATGCTTTGTTTTAAAGGACTGGATAAAATGGCTATGATCCATGTCTTTTGCTAGGAGTGTCTGCTGCAGGAGCAGGGAGGAGCTAGCTACTCATGGGTGGGATTTAGTCAGCTGCATCATTAATGAGTGCTATATGTATATATATAATTACAATATCTCACAAAAGTGAGTACACCCCTAACATTTTTGTAAATATTTTATTATATCTTTTTATGTGACAACACTGAAGAAATGACACTTTGCTACAATGTAAAGCAGTGGGTGTACAGCTTGTATAACAGTGTAAATTTGCTGTCCCCTCAAAATAACTCAACGCACAGCCATTAATGTCAAAACCGCTGGCAACAAAAGTGAGTACACTCCTAAGTGAAAATGTCCAAATTGGGCCCACTTAGCCATTTTCCCTCCCCAGTGTCTTGTGACTCGTTAGTGTTACAAGGTCTCAGGTGTGAATGGGGAGCAGGTGTGTTAAATTTGGTGTTATCGCTCTCACTCTCTCATACTGGTCACTGGAAGTTCAACATGGCACCATATGGCAAAGAACTCGGAGGATCTGAAAAAGAGAATTGTTGCTCTACATAAATGTAAATATATGCTTTAGGAAGATTGCCAAGACCCTGATACTGAGCTGCAGCACGGTGGCCAAGATTTTGCAGCGGTTTAACAGGACAGGTTCCACTCAGAACAGGCCTCACATTGGTCGTCCAAAGAAGTTGAGTGCATGTGCTCAGCGTCATATTCAGAGGTCGTCTTTGGCACAGCCTGTCAGTGCTCAGACCATACGCTACACACTGCATCAAATTGGTCTGCATGGCTGTCATCCCATAAAGAAGCCTCTTCTAAAGATGATGCACGAGAAAGCCTGCAAACAGTTTGCTGAAGACAAGCAAACTAAGGACTTGGATTACTGGAACCACGTCCTGTTGTCTGTTGAGACCAGGATAAAACTATTTGGTTCAGATGGTGTGAAACCTGTGTGGTGGCAACCAGGTGAGGAGTACAAAGACAAGTGTGTCTTGCCTAGAGTCAAGCACAGTGGTGAGAGTGTCATGGTCTGGGGCTGCATGAGTGCTGCTGGCACTGGGGAGCTACACTTCATTATGGGAACCATGAATGCCAACATGTACTGTGACATGCTGAGGCAGAGGATGATCCCCTCCCTTTGGAGACTGGGCCGCAGGGCAGTATTCCAAAATGATAAGGACCTCAAACACACCTCCAAGAGGACCACTGCCTTGCTAAAGCAGCTCAGGGTAAAGGTGATGGACTGGCCAAACATGTCTCCAGACCTAAACCCTATTGAGCATCTGTAGGCATCCTCAAATGTAAGGTGGAGGAATACAAGGTCTCTAACTTCCACCAGCTCTACCAGCTCCGTGACGTCGTCATTGAGGAGTGGAAGAGGACTCCGGTGGCAACCTGTGAAGCTCTGGTGAACTCCATGCCGAAGAGGGTTAAGGCAGTACTGGGACATAATGGTGGCCAAACAAAATATTGATACTTTGGGCCCAATTTGGACATTTTCACTTAGGGGTGTACTCACTTTTGTTGCCAGTGGTTTAGACATTAATGGCTGTGTTGAGTTATTTTGAGGGGACAGCAAATTCAGCGCAGACGCGACACACCAACAGAAGAAGGTGGGCCTGATGCGCAATCCCAGAGGCTGGTGCATCCCTATACCACCCACTCTAACTTAATTGCAGTACTAGAAGAAAGCAAAGAGGAGGCAGGCTGCATCTCGAGGATGTTGCTGCAGTCCCCCGGAGAATTTGTAGCACCTGAACCTTCTGGGGGAGGAGGTAAAGGGAGATTTGTCCCACTAATGTGCATGTCATTCAGGACATTTGGCAACTATGGGTGATTAGGGTGTGCCCATACACACCTGACACACCCTGTGTGCATGTCTATGATGGGTGCACTTTATTTGCATTAGGAAGAGTTTAGCTCAGCATTTGGATCACACCATGGTGGCAGTGCCTGAAAAAGCCTGCACAATAAGCACATTTAAAAGAGAAGCAGAGGGCCGTATTGGTAGCATCTGAGCCCCCACAGATAAGCACTGTTAGAAGTAGATATATGCTCTAACTGTAATGCATTCTATGCGGTCAAAGGTCTGCTTTAAATTCAGAGGGAAAAAAATGTTTTCTTTGCATTTTGTATAATGTTGTCAAGATATTGTTTGAATTCCTTGTGAGACAACAAACAAAATGAGTAACATTATAGAACCAGATACAGGTCAGGTATTTTCCCTTTAGCAAAAAAAATGCTATTAACATAAGCAATATCAGCTGCACACATTTATGTAAATTACTAAGAATTTTAAATGACTTCTTATATTTATGTAGTCATTTTTCAGTGATGTAAATATAATGATTTTGTCTATTTGAAATATCAGAAAAAAAAAAAATAACATGATGAATAATGCATACTATTATTTGCATCAGATATAATTTGATTTTGATGACACTTCACTTTAAACAAGTTCCCATATTG
This sequence comes from Pelophylax lessonae, assembly GCF_965119305.1. Lineage (NCBI taxonomy): Eukaryota > Metazoa > Chordata > Amphibia > Anura > Ranidae > Pelophylax > Pelophylax lessonae. The sequence goes on from NC_138776.1 coordinate 71,460,900, forward strand.
GATTTTGCCATGACGTATACCACCCTGATGATGAGTGTATAACGTATTCACGGCGTACATTGCATCAACACAAATTCTTCAGATTTGCCCAAGTCGCTCCTTGTGATTGATACAGAAAGAGTGATCCAATGTATTATTAATGGATTTATATCAACCACTAAGAATTATTTTATAGCATGCAGTATATACAGTACATTCTTATGTCTTCGAGAGTCCTTATGGAAATATTAAAGTGGATTATTGTACTAATAATAATAAAAAAATGTTGTAAGGAAAAAAAAAGAGAGCAAGCAAATATTTTTGTCCACTGTAGCCAAAGTCATTGGCAACTCTTCTGCCACATACTCGAATTCCTACGACCCTGATAAGAAACTACTGCTTATGTATTGCCTACAATTGTAATATAATAATGTAATCATTTTAATGTAATATCTATGTAAGCATGTTTATTAACCACTTTAGCTCTGGAAGATTTACCCCCCCCCCCCCAAAGTCAACAGGTCATTTTTTAACTGACAATTGCACGGTCGTGCGATACTGTACCCAAATACAATTTACAGTGTCTTTTTTTTTTCTCTCAAACAAAGCTTTTTTTATTTTTTTAGTTTTTATGTTATTTGATCACCTCTGCGTCTTTTTCTATTTTTTTGCTCTATAAACAAAAAACAACTGACAATTTTGAAATAAAAAACAATCTTTTTTTAAAACCTATCCAATAAAAAAATTGAATTTCCTCATCAGTTTAGGCCAATGTTTATTCTGCTACATATTTTTGGTAAAAAAAAAAAAAAAAATCCCAATACGCGTATATTGATTGGTTTGCATAAAAGTTATAGCGTCTAAATATGATGGGATATTTTTATGGATTTTTTTTTTTACTAGTGTAGCAATATTTCCAGGCATAGGGCCTGATATGTTTCTGCCATTGTTACCGGTAACACTTCCAACACATTTAAGTTGAAAACCTAAGTGTGAGAGCTGAGACAATGACCATTCCGGCATCTTTGGTTTGTTTTGTTTATTTTGTAATGGGGATGGGAGAAGGGAATGAGTGGGATACTCCTCTGGCTCAACTAGGTTCAACTGGGACACTGTACAGAAAAATGCCTGTTAGCGCTGTCTTGACGCCAGCTGAATGCTGGCCAATGCTCCCTGGCGCTTGAAGATACTGTTCTGCTGAACTGTGCTGAAACTTTGAATTTAATACTTAGATTAACTCAAAAGATCCAGGGCTGTAAGACATTTTACTCCTGACACTCTGTTTAGCTCAAAAGTCCAGTGAACAGCTCCCTCCAGCCCTTCACTGACTGAGGTAGCTCCTTGTAACTGCTTGTGCTGCAGCAACTCTTAACACTTAACTCTTCAGGGCCCAACCGCTGGTGCCCCCTCTACACTTCAGGGTCCTCTCGCGAGGCACCCCCTCTAACACTTCAGGGTCCTCTCACTAGGCACCCCCTCTGACACTTCAGGGTCCTCTCGCTAGGCACCCCCTCTAACACTTCAGGGTCCTCTCGCTAGGCACCCCCTCTAACACTTCAGGGTCCTCTCGCTAGGCACCCCCTCTGACACTTCATGGTCCTCTCACTAGGCACCCCCTCTAACACTTCAGGGTCCTCTCGCTAGTCACCCCCTCTAACACTTCAGGCAGACCCTCAGGGGTAAATCACAATACTCACGAACTTGGCATGCTTTCCTGGAACTGAACCCCTCTATCTCCACTGGTCCTCGGCACATCGGATCCTCTCTGCAGCTCAGCTCAGCTCTCTCTCTGGACTCTCAGGCAGCCCCCTAAAACACCCGATCCTCCTGACAGGAGGAGAGACAGCCGTACTCTCCCTCCTGGGACTCTGCTTCCCACCAAAGACCCTGCGTCATGCGTTCCCCTCAAACTTATACCCCTCCCAGAATCCTCTGCGGCAGAATCTGCCTTCTGGGGTAGATACAGGCCTGAATGAACCACTGGTTGGGTTTCCTCCACTGCCCAATGAGAATCCTCTCATGGAGCCAGTGGGGAGACTCCCCCCTCTCAGCAGCCACACCTGGGAGACATGACAGCCCACCTGAAAAGCATGGCCCTGCTGTTAGGCAGCCAAGGCCCACTATGCTTTTACCTAGCACCTACCTTGTAGGGTGCTACACTAGTTCTGGCGGCGTTCATCAACTTTACTGGACTGGACAAATTGGACACTAAGGGGTTTATTTACTAAAGCTAGAGAGGGCAAAATGAGTCACAATTATGCAGAAAAACCAATCAGCTTCCAGGTTTTAATGCTAAAGCTTAATTAAACAAGCTTAGGTTAGAAGCTGATTGGTTTCTCTGCAGAATTGTGACTAATTTTGCCCTCTCCAGGATTAGTAATAAACCCCCAAATGACGCTTTTGACTCTCCTGTTTGGGGATCAGTGACACTAATACAGTGATCAGTGCTAAAAAGATGCACTGTCACTGTACTAATGACACTGGCTGGGAAGGGGTCAAGCTCAGGGGCGATCAAAGGGTTAAATGTGTTTCTAGCTGGAGTTTTACTGTAGTGGGGAAGGTGCTTGTACTAGTGGAACACATACTGTAGATCCATGTCCCTGCTTTGCAGGAACACAGGATCCATGCCTTCCTAACTGACAGAACAGTGATCTGCCTGGTTTACATAGACCGCCATTCTGCTTGTGTACAGAATGATCAGTGGGTGCTGGGGGACATTGGGTCCGCAGGAGCCACTGATCAGGTCCCGCAGTTGGAGCGGGAGCAAGCCTCCAGCGGCACGCACTCGCGCCTGATACAACACCCAGAAATGCAGAATCATGTATGTATATGCGATCCTACGCAGTGCAGCCACCCCGTAGCAGTAAATGTGCTATAAAGCAGACGGCAACTGGTTTAAAGGAAAAAAAAAATTTCAATGCACCGACTAGGGCAATACAGTTGGAAAGATGTTGAGTAAATCTGTTTGTGTCTGTTTCTTACTGCGGTAGTTATTATAAATTTGGAACCAATGAGCAATATGAACATAGGAGTTACATATAGAGAAGAGGGCAGCACCAATGTGAGTTAATTAGAGCACAATAATGATCATAGTCCATATCAAGGGTGAACAGAAAGGTTTTCTCCACACACCAGTGAATAAAATGGAAGTGTGTCACCAAACACCACATAAATATGAGGTAAACTGCTTATCAGATAGTGTTGACCCTCAAATGATAGAGAGGTCAACACCAGCATATGTCATAAGGGTATATGTTGTTCCAGTGATGGCTATAAGATATTTGTCTCAATCAATGGAAGTGCAGTGATATCAGAGAGACCGTCTTACTTCCAATCGGGAACAAAATCACCTCAGGATAACAAAGGGACTACAATGGTGCAGTATGTCCAGAGAAACCGATAATTTATTAAAAACAAATGCATTTACATTATAGGAGGATAAAAAAAATGTGTATACAGCAAAAAAAGGAGGCTTGCGGCTAACAGCGTGCTTCTGTCCAACGTACCGTCCCCGCCTTATGCGTTTCATCATCCAATGATGCCTTCAGTGGCATGGCAGTCAGACGCAAGCGCGCTCTAAATAACCAAATAACCAAGAAATCAGACATGGCGCACCAGGAAGTGTGGCATCTCTGTAATGCGTTTCAGGGATGGGAACCAATACCCAACACCAGACATGACGCACCAGGAAGTGCGGCATCTCCATAATGCATTCCAAGGATGTGAACCAACACCTGAAAGTGGCTAACAACACTAGTAAGATGGAGATGGCACTCAGAGTGCAGCCTCCCCTAATTTGTATTAAACTAATCAACTCAATCAGAAGGTATCTAAAAATAAGTCTTAAAATTCACACATCTAGTAAAAATGATTATAAATGGAATAAATTGAGGTTAAACAGCCCTCAATGACTAGATACAATCACAATACAACTCAACATAGGAGTTGCCTATTTATAAAATTTCCAAGACATTATCATTCTTGTTGGCTGCCTATCCAACTGCAAATTTGTGGGTTGAAAAACATTTACATTGTTTGGAAAAAAAAAAACATTTACTAACATTTATTCTTCAACTGGAGAGGGTGCTACTGCAACATTAGCTTTTTGAAAACCAGACGACTGTTACGTTCTATGATCATTTCCACATTATATCTATAAAAAACTTACAAACAGACTAACATGTTGAATGTTTGCATTTTGTAATAGAAATGTAATGAATGCATGTGGATTCCCATGTCACAATACTAAACCCCTGTTTTTATACAAGTTCAGCACTTGGAGGGCTTATTTCAATGTAAACCCAGTCGCTAAAATCTCATATAAGCTTTAATGTACTAATGTAATTTAAAAACTTGTTTCAGTAATTGTAAATCTGTAGCATTCTCTAAAATAAGCCAGCACTCTTTGTTCAAGGGTGAAAATACTTTGGCCTTATCTTTTAACTGTGTGTTGTCATCCTGTTACATGGTTTTCGGTTGGAGGCAACACAAATCACCCAGGGTTCAGTTAATTCTTGTCACCAACAGGGAACCTGTCATGGGAAGTGGCATGCAGTCAGGCCCGGACTGGGACAAAAAATAGGCCCGGGCATTTTGGACTGAGCAGCCCAGGAGGGGGGCGTGACGGGGGCGTGGCTGGGGCGGGGCGTTCATTGGGATGGTTGATGACAGGATTTAATGTTCCAGGATGTTTGGATTCGATTACGGTACCTTTTTTTAGTTTAATCTGACAGACTGGGTCCAATTTAGATCAGAGCTGCCATATGATGCTGTTTATTTTTGTCTTACTTTAAATCCTGTTTTGATCACTGAGTCCTAAAAATATTATGAAGCAGCACAAGATGAGGGTTACCCTAATCAAGGGGTAGACAACCTTTTTGACCACAGTGTGCCGAAAAATGTTTTCAAAGAAATTGGGAGTGCCAGATACATAAAAAACAACTGTCAACTTCATATAAAGTAACTGCTGTAAACCGCTTGAATAATAGTAAGAAATCAAGTGAGCTTTGCACCTTCACAAATCAGATCACCCCAATTCCTGCACTATCACACCTCAGATCACCCCAATTCCTGCACTATCACACCTCAGATCACCCCAATTCCTGCACTATCACACCTCAGATCACCCCAATTTCTGCACCTTCACACCTCAGATCACCCTAATTCCTGCACCTTCCCACCTCAGATCACCCCAATTCCTGCACCTTCACACCTCAGATCAGCCCCAATTCCTGCACCTTCACACCTCAGATCACCCCAATTCCTGCACCTTCCCACCTCAGATCACCCCAATTCCTGCACCTTCACACCTCAGATCAGCCCCAATTCCTGCACCTTCACACCTCAGATCACCCTAATTCCTGCACCTTCCCACCTCAGATCACCCTAATTCCTGCACCTTCCCACCTCAGATCACCCCAATTCCTGCACCTTCACACCTCAGATCAGCCCCAATTCCTGCACCTTCACACCTCAGACCACCCCAATTCCTGCACCTTCACACCTCAGATCACCCCAATTCCTGCACCTTCACACCTCAGATCACCCCAATTCCTGCACCATCACACCTCAGATCAGCCCCAATTCCGGCACCTTCACACCTCAGATCACCCCAATTCCTGCACCTTCACACCTCAGATCACCCCAATTCCTGCAGCTTCACACCTCAGATCACCCCAATTCCTGCACTATCACACCTCAGATCACCCTAATTCCTGCACTATCACACCTCAGATCACCCTAATTCCTGCACCTTCACACCTCAGATCACCCCAATTCCTGCACCATTCACACCTCAGATCAGCCCCAATTCCTGCACCGTCACACCTCAGATCAGCCCCAATTCCTGCACCGTCACACCTCAGATCACCCCAATTCCTGCACGGTCACACCTTAGATCACCCCAATTCCTGCACCTTCACACCTTAGATCACCCCAATTCCTGCACCTTCACACCTCAGATCACCCCAATTCCTGCACCTTCACACCTCAGATCACCCCAATTCCTGCACCTTCACACCTCAGATCACCCCAATTCCTGCACCTTCACACCTCAGATCACCCCAATTCCTGCACTATCACACATCAGATCACCCTAATTCCTGCACTATCACACATCAGATCACCCTAATTCCTGCACCTTCACAACTCAGATCAGTCCCAATTCCTGCACCTTCACACCTCAGATCACCCCAATTCCTGCACCATTCACACCTCAGATCAGCCCCAATTCCTGCACCGTCACACCTCAGATCACCCCAATTCCTGCACCGTCACACCTCAGATCACCCCAATTCCTGCACCGTCACACCTCAGATCACCCCAATTCCTGCACGGTCACACCTTAGATCACCCCAATTCCTGCACCTTCACACCTCAGATCACCCCAATTCCTGCACCTTCACACCTCAGATCACCCCAATTCCTGCACTTTCTCACCTCAGATCACCCCAATTCCTGCACTGTTACACTTCAGATCAGTCACTGCTAGAAAACATGTGCCATGCGGCATGCCAGTTTGCTTGTTACATGTGATGTGACAGCCAGGTGCACATTTCCAAGTTGAAAATGTGCACCTGGCTGTCACATCACATGTAACAAGCAAACTGGCATGATGGCACATGTTTTCTAGCACTAGTGACAGAGTGTAGCTGTTTTCTGTTTTTACGCCTGCCTGCTGCTAAGCCAGAAGTGAGCAATGCTCTGCCAGGGGCCAGAACCACAAATCCCAGCAGTGTTGTGTTTGTTTTTGTGCCCTTTCCTTACATGACACATGTTCTAGCAGTAAGGGCTCTTTCACACGGGCGATCCGATCAGATCCAGTTCCTGTCAGTTTTTTAGGCGGATCTGATCTAATCCTCCATGCAGCTCTATGGGACAGTGGATGTCAGCGGAGACACCTCTGCTGACATCCGCTGCCATCCGTATCCGATCCTGTCCGTTAAATCTGGACGGATGGAAACCCTATTTTTCCATCCGTTCAGTAATCGGATCGGATCGGATCTGATGAGAGCGGACAGGCGGTCCGCTCTCCTCCGATCCCCCATAGAGGGCAGCGGGGGCTGAGACACCTCCCTCTCCGCTCTGCAAGCGGAGACGGAGCTGTCATCCGCCGGCTCAGCGGGGATCGCGGATCCTACGCAGGCGGACCGTGTGAAAGAGCCCTAAGTGTGTAGCTGTTTTGAAAACAGCTACACACTCACTATCACTGCTGCTAGAAAACATGTGCCATGCGGCATGCCAGTTTGCTTGTTACATGTGATGTGACAGCCAGATGCACATTTTCAAGTTGAAAATGTGCACCTGGCTGTCACATCACATGTATCAAGCAAACTGGCATGGCACATGTTTTCTAGCAGCAGTGACAGTGTGTAGCTGTTTTCTGTTTTTTACGCCTGCGGCCTGCCTGCTGCTAAGCCAGAAGTGAACAATGCTCTGCTGGAGGCAAGAACCACAAATCCCAGCAGTGTTGTGTTTGTTTTTGTGCCCTTTCCTTACATGGCACATGTTTTCTAGCAGCATTGAGACTCCGTTCACACTGGGGCGACGCTACTTGCCGGGGCGACCTCACAGGTCACGGTGCGCAGCTCACACCGCGACCTCAGAGCGGCCGACACAGACTTCATATCATTGAAGTCAATGCAGGTCGCTCCAGGTCGCCCCAAAGAAGCTCCGGACCCTTTTTCTAAGTCGGAGCGACTTGTGTCGCTCCTATTAGAACGGGTCCGCAGCTTCTCTATGGCAGGCAACCTACGGCGACCAGGTCGCCTGACAGGTCGCCCCAGTGTGAACCGGCTCTGACAGTGTGTGTGTAGCTGTTTTCAAAACAGCTACACACTCACTGCTAGAACATGTGTCATGTAAGGAAAGGGCACAAAAACAAACACAACACTGCTGGGATTTGTGGTTCTGGCCTCCGGCAGAGCATTGCTCACTTCTGGCTTAGCAGCAGGCAGGCGTAAAAAACAGATAACAGTCAGCTACACACTGTCACTGCTAGAAAACATGCGCCATCATGCCAGTTTGCTTGTTACATGTGATGTGACAGCCAGGTGCACATTTTCAAGTTGAAAATGTGCACCTGGCTGTCACATCACATGTAACAAGCAAACTGGCATGATGGCACATGTTTTCTAGCAGTGACAGTTCCAGACCAGTCTGACCAGAACACTGCTCTGCCAATGGAGGCCAGCTCAGAACCACAAATCCCAGCTGTTGTTGCTGTTTTTGTGCTGCCTGCGGCTGCCCTTTCCTTACCTTGTTGCAGCAGTCAGCCCTTGGCTCGTCGTCCTGTCTCTCACTCTGCTCAGCTGTCTGCAGTGCGGCGCCGGCGACTTCATTCCCGCTTCTTCCTGAATCAAGCAGGGGCCAGGGGGTGACGGTCCCCGGCCTCTAGCTCCACCCCTTCACCTTCAGTCACCTGACGCCGGTCCACCCCTCCAGTCCAGAGCGCCTACATTGGATGCCGCTGCAATCCGACGTGACAGTGGCCGGCGGCCGCAGTGAGCGGCGCTGGGCTCAGCTCAGCATCAGCCGGCTGCCAGCTGAGCCCAGGCAGTGCTAGGACTCAGAGTGAGTGGCGGCCACTGGCGGGGAGTCAGGGACAGCGGCGGGCGGCCCTCAGTCTCCGCGGAATCGGCCGCGGGGGGGCCAGCAGCGGCCGGCATCGGGACACAGACAGTGACACTGTCTGACGGACTGAGGGCGGAGGCCCCGGCCCACCGGGCATCTGCCCGGTCTGCCCTATGGTCAGTCCGGCCCTGCATGCAGTTATCGAATGGAATGTTATGGAATGCATGTAAGCAAGGAATAGTTGCAAAAATATTGCTGGCGATCAGCAGCACCGAGGTTTACAAAATAAATGACAATTGTTTATTATACACAAAGCTTTAGCAAACTAAAGTTGAGGAAAATGGAAAAGTAGTGCTTGACTCAAAAGCTTATCTTGTTGGTGTTGCTTGATTATAAAGGTGATCTGGCTCCAAGGCAGCTTCTACACCCTAGAGATCTCCAAGGTCCCCTTTGTTTTGTTCTGTAATATAATTAAAATGTAAATTATAGGCCTACGTCACTGCTAAAAAGTCAGAATAAAGGTCAAGAGAACAATGCAATGTAGTGAAGAGGGAGAGGGGAGGGTTTCATCAATCACAGGATGTTTGAAGTGGATTGCATGTCATGGGACGAACACAGTTCCTTTTAAAAGAATACAGTGTACCTAAAGCAAAATGTTTTTTGTTTTGGATAGAGTGTGTAAGGGTTAGAACTTCTCAAGGAAGGGCCCGATTTGGCCATTTTGAAGTCCTAGGCATGCCAGAATTGAACAAACTCACCCTCTAGTGCAGTGATTTAGCATGGGGGGGGGGACACCCTGGAGGTGGACACCCTAGGGGCGAACACCCTGGGTGGAAACCATGCGGGGGACACCCTGGGCGGACACTCTGGGGGAGGGACACCCTGGGCGGACACCCTGGGTGGACACCCTGGGCGGACACCCTGGCCACAAAATTCAGAGGGGTGTTGTCCCGAGTGTGCTGTCTCAGGCCCAGTCATTTGTGTGCAGCCCAAAGCAGCTGCCCCTTATTGTAATGTCAGGTTTGGTGGTGGCTGGAGCACCGCTCAGTGGCATCCCCAGGGTGCGGGAATCTTACCTACACGGCGAGTGGGCGGCACTGCAGACGAAAGCTGCTTGGAAGGTAAATACAGAGTGCTGCCTCCTTGACCCACAAAGAGGTGAGCAGCAGCGACCAAAGAATCCCTGGTGCGTGTAACGCTCCTGCGTTTTTATTGTAAGCTGGATTTGCAGCTGCAGAATCTCCACTCAGTAGTCATGTAGAGATGTGTTGGAATACCAGATCCAACTCTCCAGACTCATCACTGTGGGCCTGTCTGCTTCAGCATACAGATATACACACACTCAATAAGATGTTCCTGGAGTGATAGGATGTATATGATAGTATGGAGGTGATGTGCTGAAGGGACAGGTGTGAGCAGTGACAGTAATGGTAAGCACTTGATAGTAATGTTCAGGAGAGTAGTAGATGGTAATAGGTAGAATGCAGATAGGTTAGCAATCATGTATGGTGACAGGTGGTAAGGACAGCAGATGACATATACAGGATAGACTAACCCAGTGCAAGGATAGATGGTAGTAGACTCAAGAGCTAGCAATCTATGTAACAGTGCAGATGGTAGAATTAGTATGCATAGATAGTAACAGTCCTTAATGTGCAGAAGATGATAGTGTAAGTTAGTTATGGAGGATTCCCCTGTGGGGTACTTATCACTAGTAAGGTTTAGTAAGTAGAGGGGTCCAGTAGTGAGGGAGTGATCCGGTAGCGAGATACGGGATCATTAGCGAGGTTTCCGGTCTGTTCCAGGTAAAGGCAAATAGCTGGAGGTTCCGACAGCAAGACAAGGCTTGTAAGCATGTAGGCACACATTGAACGAACAACGTGAGAGAGAATGCCGGCGATTGAAATAGCCGCTCAGCGGCGCTCAGCGATGACGTCATCCGTCTTAAAGGTGTATGCGTTCCACCTAACTAGAAAGGTGGGACGCAGTGTTGAAAGGAAATGGTAAATAAGGGTACCAAAGGTACCAGAATCTTACAGTGCGTCCCAAAGCCTGAACTCCGGCTCCTCCAACCTCCTCTCAACTCCACCATCAGCAGTGATGCCCGGAGGATGGGAAAGGGGAGGAGACACAGGCTGCCAGGGACCTGCTGTGGGGAGCAGAGCACCCCCTGGATAGAAAAGGAGATTGGCATGGAAGGCCATCGACATCATACACTGATAGACCTACCTGCAGACACAAACTGGGATAGGAGGGCAAAGGAGGGATTGCAGATCAGGACAGGGCTAGGTCTCTCTCCCTCTCTCATCTCCCCCCACACCCCACACCCCCCCCTCTCTCAGCCACCCTCTCTGTAACCCCTCCTCTCTCCCCCCCTCTCTCCCACACCCCCCCTCTCAGCCCCCTACACAGTGATTACTGCTAACAGCTATAATAGTCACTAGCAATAATCGCATTTAAAACTCATCAGGCTGGTTGTACCCAAGTTGATCAATTTGTACTTTCAGCCTGCCCATACATGGCTTGAATCCCGACTAGTCCCTGCTGAACCAGCCAAGATTCAACCATTTATGGCTATCATAGCTTTACTTTTTTTGTTGAGAAAAAAAAAAAAAACAATTCCTTCTGGTTGATCTATGTACATTTCAGAGAATTTAAAGAGTAACTCCACTTTTGTTGAGAAAAAAATAATTCCCTCTTGGTGATCAATGTACATTATAAGGATTTTGACAAACTTTGTTACAGATTCCTACCTTTTGGTATTCTGAAGAAATCCCGATGGTTTTGTCTGTGTCCATGTTTGAAAGTGTATCTAATGGGAGTGGTTTCATAATTATCAACCGGCTGCTGCACCTACAGGGCTCTAATGAGGAAAATTGCAGGCTCTGCATCCCTTTAGACATGATTTCCTATTGGGAGTATCTTACCAAAAAGGACATTTTTATTGCAGGGCATGCCTGAAATCTTACTTGTATCTTAGTGCAGACTTCTGGAAAAATCAGTGAGCCAATCACACGAGCAGGAAATTACATATCTGGGGGGCATTCTGTACAAATTCTGTGTACATAACACATTCAGGTAGCCATTTTACATTGCATTTCACAGAAAATTACAAAGCTGCAGATTGAAAAGGAAAGGTCATTTTTAATAACATTCAATTACAATAAGTCACAATTGTATATGCTATATTATTTTTTTCTTTGCTATTTTTTTCTTTTTTATCCATGAAAGTGGAGTTACTCTTTAACTAATTTTGTGGCAGAGTCCAACCTTTTTCTGCTCTAAAGAAAAAGCTTTTTTCTTCCAATACTCCTCCTCTGATTTGCCATGTTGCAATGAATTTTACAGATTATTACAGCGGCTGCAAAATGAAAAGGAAGGTCATTTTTATTAACATTAAATTACAATATGACTTATGTAGCATTCACTTGTATATGCTATATTATTTTTTACATTTTTTATAGATATATTGTAGCAGAGTGTCCCAGAGAGAGCCAGGAAAAGTCCTGTTCGGGGTTTATACATCACCCAGGCATCTCTCTTATACCTTTAGGGATCTCTGAGCCATGATCCAGTTCTGATCTTGGCCCTCTTCACCAGGCCAATTTAATCTCACCTGAGACAAACAGCAGTGCTCTCTCAGCCTGGGAACACAAGACAACGTTTTGTCTATGAGAGCGGAAGGTCAGTAAAACTACCTGTGTCTGTCTTTGGAAGCTGACAAGCTGTAGGCTTGCTCAGTCTGGGTTAGTTAGGGACTACATTGTGTGTAGTAAGTGCCGGGACACGGCTAGGATTTTGTTTATTATTAGTATTCCTGTTTGTTTTCCTTAAAGCACTGTACAGCACCTGTTTATAAACTTGTATATAGCACCAATAAATACCGCACTGTTTGTCACTACATCAGAGGATTTGGTATCTGTGCCTTAAAGACTGCTCATCCCAGGGGGTTTTGCACCCGCTACCTGTTCCCCAGCTTACATATGGTGGAGGCCTGCGGGCACTGGTAGTAAGTTACTACTTAAAGGGCCAGTACCTGGAGTGACTAAACATGGAGGAAATCCTCAAACAGTTGGTGGTCTCCAACGTTGCACAGCAGCAATCCAACGCTGCACAGCAACGAGCAAACGCTGCACAACAGCAAGCAAACTCTTTGCTTCAACAACAGATTGGTGTTATACAGGAAAAAACGCAGCAAGCAAACTCTTTGCTTCAACAACAGATTGGTGCTGTACAAAATCAAACCCAGTTGATGGCAACTGGCAAGTGCTGCAGAAGCAGACAGAAGGGTGCTGGTTGAGATGGTGCAGACACTTACACAGGAGCCTGCTGTAAAATCAGAAACAGTTAGAGACCGCTCCTCAGTCATCCATGTTGGTCGCTTCCTGTCCAAGATGACTGCTGATGATGACCCAGAGGCCTTTCTGGTTACATTTGAGAGAACCGCTGAGAGGTAAGTCTGGCCCAAAACCCAGTGGGCAGGATTGATCGCTCCCTTACTTACTGGGGAATCGCAGAAGGCCTATTACGATTTGGAGTCCGTGGATGCAGGAGAGTATGAAAAGGTCAAGCAGGAAATCCTGGCGCGTCTCGGTGTCAACTTGGCCGTTCGAGCCCAGCGGGTCAACAGCTGGTCCTTCCGAGATGAGAGGCCCCCAAGATCACAGATGTTTGACCTAATCCACCTGGCGCGAAAATGGCTACAGCCGGAGTCCTTGTCTGGGCCACAAATAGTGGAGCGTGTAGTCATGGATCAGTTCCTGAGGTCATTACCAACACCTTTGCAGAAGTGGGTGAGTCAAGGAGACCCCAAGTCAGCAGACAACCTGGTGGAGCTTGTTGAGAGGTACTATGCTGCAGAGAACCTGGTCACCACCCCTACAGCCACACGGACTTTCCACCCAAAGCCACGGTCTCCCCAGACAACCGGTAAGACTGTTCCAGGGGAAGTGGGTGGTCAGCATGGCAAGGAGACAGGGGGGAGGATTTTTGGTGCCAGAGCTGAAGTTTGGCGTCCCAAACAAGGGAAGCCACTGCCTGTCAACAAACCTAACTGGGGTAACATCAGGTGTTTCCGTTGCCAGGAACTGGGACATGTTGCAGCAAACTGTCCATTGACAGATGAACCCATGCAGTGTGATATGTCTCTGAGAAGGCAGTCTATGTTTGCTGCTGTTTCATGCGCTGTGGCGCCAGGTGTAGGAAAACACATATGCCAAATGACTGTTAATGATAAGCCTATTGCAGCCTTGCTGGACTCGGGAAGTCTAGTGACTTTGGTTAAAGCAGAAAAGGTTGAAAATGTAAATTTAAATGCAAAAAAAGTTGCTGTGATCTGTGTACATGGTGATACTCGGGAGTATCCTATAGCGACTGTTCGCTTTGAAACTGATTTAGGTACGGTGACCCATCCGGTCGGACTTGTGCCCCACTTAGTGCATGAGGCCATCATTGGTAGAGACTTCCCTAAGTTTTGGGAACTGTGGGACCGTCCCGATTCGGTCACAGTAACTGACTCAGTGGTGGAGCCAGAACCCCTGGCCATCACCGACAATGTAGGTTTAAGGGATCCCTCTCAAGGTTCCCCGGATTTTCCTTTCTCTGTTATGGCAGGAGAACTGGAGGAGCCTGAGGAAGTCCCCACAGTCAGTCAAGGTGGACAACCTTCTGCTGACCCTGAGGGTACATTGGAGTTTGCTGATCTTAATGTACACAAGGAAAACTTTGGTACCGAGCAGAGAAAAGACCCTACCCTTGCCAGGGCCTGGGAGAATGTAGTAATGATTAATGATGTACCTGGCGAACCAGGGGACAGGCCCTGTTTTCCTTTTTTCAGCAGCAATGAGGATTTATTGTATTGTGTATATAAAAAGAACGATGAAATTGTTGAACAGTTGGTGGTTCCTAAGCCTTACAGACGAGTGGTGCTGGAATTGGCTCATGGACACTTACTGGGAGGTCATTTAGGGGTTGAAAAAAACACTGACAGGGTGTTACGCAGGTTTTACTGGCCTGGGATACAGAAAGATATTGACAATTATTGTCAATCTTGTCCTGTATGTCAGATGTCAGCCCCACTACCCCCACTTCCGCAGTCCTTTAGTCCCCTTACCCATTATTGAAGTGCCCTTTGAGAGGATCGCCATGGACCTCGTGGGTCCACTCCCCAAGTCTGCCCGGGGTCATCAGCACATTCTTGTGATCATGGATTATGCTACCCGTTACCCCGAGGCAGTTCCCTTACGCACTGCATCCACAAAGAACATTGCTAAAGAGTTGTTCATGGTGTTCAGTCGCGTTGGGTCCCTAAGGAGATCCTTACGGACCAGGGCACCCCATTTATGTCACGAATAACTAAAGAATTGTGCAAGTTATTTAAGGTGACCCAGTTGCAAACCTCCGTATACCACCCTCAAACTGATGACCTTGTAGAACGCTTCAATAAAACCTTAAAGAGTATGTTAAAAAAAGTTGTGGACAAGGATGGAAAAAACTGGGACTTCTTGATTCCGTACTTGATGTTCGCCATCAGGGAAGTACCCCAGTCCTCTACGGGATACTCTCCTTTTGAATTGCTTTATGGGAGACACCCTCGGGGACTTTTAGACATAGCCAAGGAAACCTGGGAGGGGGAGCAGACACCCCACAAAAGTGTCATTGAGCACATCGCTCAAATGCAGGACAGGATTGCAACGATCATGCCTATGGTAAAGGAACACTTACTGCAGGCCCAGGCAGCCCAACAGAGAATATACAACAGGGGAGCCCGACTCCGTGTCTTCTCACCTGGTGACAGGGTCCTGGTGTTAGTTCCCACTGTCGAGAGCAAGTTCCTAGCTAAGTGGCAGGGTCCCTTCGAAGTATTGGAAAGAGTTGGGGAGGTCAATTATAAAGTGCATCAACCAGGAAAAAGGAAGCCAGAGCAGATTTACCATATTAATCTGTTAAAGCCCTGGAAGGATAGGCTGGCCTTAACTGCGAGGTCCGTCCCTGTGACCTCTAGGGTTACTGAGTCCCCTCTGGTCCATGAGGTCACGGTTCCAGACACCCTGTCTTATTCCCAAAAAAAAGAAGCTAGAGAGTTCCTGATAAGGAATAGAGAGAAATTTTCGGAGTTACCTGGTACGACTTCAGCAGTTCAGCATGATATTGTTACTGAACCTGGGGTCCGTGTCAAGCTCAAACCGTACCGAATTCCCGAAGCGAGGAGAAAGGACATTAGTGATGAAGTAAAAATGATGCTGGAGCTAGATGTCATTGAGGAATCCAATAGTGACTGGTCTAGCCCCATCGTTTTAGTCCCAAAACCTGATGGTACTTGGAGATTCTGTAACGACTTCAGAAAACTGAATGCAGTGACAAAGTTTGACACATACCCAATGCCCAGAGTGGACGAACTTATAGACAGACTTGGCAAAGCCTGCTATCTAACTACTTTAGACTTGACCAAAGGATATTGGCAAATACCCCTGACTGGTAGCGCCAAAGAAAAGACTGCACTTGTTACCCCAGAGGGTTCGTTTCAGTATAAAAAAATGCCTTTTGGGTTGCAAAATGCCCCTGCGACATTTCAGAGGGCCATGGACAGGACCCTAAGACCTCACCGACAGTATGCAGCTGCCTATCTGGACGATATAGTGGTACATAGCACTGACTGGGAGTCTCACTTGCCCCGTGTACAGGCAGTTCTGGATTCCCTCTTCAAGGAAGGTTTTACAGCAAACCCAAAAAAATGTGCCATTGGTTTAGAGGAAGCCAGGTATTTGGGCTACACTATTGGTCGTGGAGTCATTAAACCTCAGTTAAACAAAGTAGAAGCCATCCAAGAATGGCCACGTCCTGCAAACAAGAAGCAGGTCAGAGCCTTTCTTGGAATTGCAGGGTACTATAGGAGGTTTATCCCGAATTTTGCAACTCTAGCTGCCCCACTGACCGACCTCACTGACCGACCTTACTAAAGGGAAAGAATCAGTAATGGGGAAATGGTCCCCAATAGCAGAGGAGTCTTTCCAAGTCTTAAAGAAGGCTCTTTGTGCACAGCCAGTGTTGTACTCCCCTGATTTCTCCAAGGATTTCTTGGTTCAGACGGATGCGTCTGATGTAGGTATTGGGGCCGTATTGTCACAGGTACACAATGGGGAAGAACACCCTGTGGTGTACCTGAGCAGAAAGCTTAATGAACACGAGAGAAAGTATGCAGTCATTGAAAAGGAATGTTTAGCCATAAAGTGGGCCTTGGACGCACTAAGGTACTATCTGTTAGGGCGTCAGTTTGATTTGATAACTGACCATGCTCCTCTGAAATGGATGGCCCAAAAGAAGGAGACAAATAGACGGGTGAACCGGTGGTTTTTGGCTCTACAAGATTACTCCTTCACTGTAAAACACAGGCCAGGTGTTGAGATGGGGAATATAGATGCCCTGTCCCGTGTTCACTCCTGTTTGGCCACAGGTGTTCCAACCCTGGGGTTGAAACAAGGGGGCGGGATATGTAGCAGAGTGTCCCAGAGAGAGCCAGGAAAAGTCCTGTTTGGGGTTTATACATCACCCAGGCATCTCTCTTATACCTTTAGGGATCTCTGAGCCATGATCCAGTTCTGATCTTGGCCCTCTTCACCAGGCCAATTTAATCTCACCTGAGACAAACAGCAGTGCTCTCTCTCCCAGGGGGTTTTGCACCCGCTATCTGTTCCCCAGCTTACAATATATATATATATATATATCTAGATATAGATATATATGTGTATATATATCTATATATATATATATATATATATATATATGTGACAGTATTTACCGTTACTGGAATTTAAAGACAAATAAGTAATGGTTTGGATTGCTTCATATTTGCCAGCAATATCTCCATATAGAAATATTAAGATTTATTCCTATTTGCCATGAAATCTGTAATTCCTAAATGCTGTGTATATTACATATCTTTCAATGTCAGCAAGGTTTTCCTTTTGTTTGTGTATTGGGAGGGAATGTGGATTGCCCTGTCTCAATGTTAAGTGCTAATGACCTCCCATTGTTCTGTGTCTGGCTATTGTGTACATTGATTGCCCCCTGGGGGCTTCTGTCTCATTGCACATGGCAGTCCTTCTGGTCAAGCTATCGGACCAATCCCTGCTGACTCATTTTCAAGTCCTCATTTGCATGGCTAAGAGGACCTGAAGGAGGACTACAGGTACTTTACAATTGACCAATAGGAAAGCGGTTGTTGGGGGCGGGATGTTCCAAATTCTGTATATAAGTCTTGTTCAATAAAGTTGTTCTAGAGTTCCTTCACCCTCATCTAGAGTCCTGTCTCTTATTGGGGGAATCTGCTGCAAGGGATTGCTATGGTCTTCCATACTCCCTTAGAGAATCACTGAGCTCTTGTAAGAGCTTGTGTAAGAGCTTGTTCTGCTGCACTCTCTGGAGAAAGGAGGTTCACCCACAGGAACCTGGAGCCTTGTCGTAGGTCCAGGGTGGGTAGAAGATTGCGAGACCCTAACCAAGCTGCGGTGGTTTGTGGGGTCTGAAGTGGTTGAGGTGTCTGGTGGAGTGCTTGGAGCACCTCGGGAAGCACTAGGAGCATCTGTCAACTGAGGTACCCGGTCAGGGGTGCCCTGTTCTGTTACATTGGGGGCAGTGGTGGGATGGCGTCCTAGTGTGAGGAGAAGCAGCTCGGAGACACCGGTAATGTTATGGAGCGAGATAACACCCGTGCAGCATCCCCATATGAGGAGGAGTTTCTCTGGAGGTTGCAGCAACACTTGGTCCAACAGGATGGGCCTGTATCAGAGGAAGCCATACTGGACTTCAGAGATGCCACTCGAGAGGAAATGTGGTATGAGGCCTTAGAGGATGTGCAGTGGAGGCGGAGGGAGAGAATCTTCCCAGCGGAGAACAGTGGTTCCAGGTATACGTTGCCCTGCGGTTACCTTTCCTAGGAGAGCAACCCCTGGATGAGTGGGTGACGGAGCTGTGGAACCTGATTTGGAAGGAGTTGTGGCTGGATGAAGCTTACTGGGCACTAATATGGTTGGACTACTTCAAATGGGACAATAATATGCATTAACCATATCTCTCAGGAAATATGGAGATCTATCTTATTTCTTTAGACTGTCAGGCACAGGAAGTACAACTCCTAATATGGTCCTTCCAGGAAGTTCAATGTGGAGACTGACTGTCTAACAATGTTGCTTTTGTCTGAGGTGGCTTTCCATTCATCTATTATCAAGTGTGCTAATGAACTCACCTGTTGTCTGCTAAAGGATGTATTGACACTCAGAGTAATGTGTATTGGGGATCGTATAGAAACCATTGTGTGATGTGGTGGGTGGATCTGTGTAATTAAATCATGTTGTATTCTCAAAGTGTATATAAAAGTCTGAAAGTTGGTCAATAAACAGTTCATTCTGGTTTGACTCCAAAACTTGTACTGTCGAGTTCTTGGGGTAACTATAGCCAGAATCACGGATCCAGTGTTCCAGAGCTTAGGAAGCAGGTTACTGGCGGAGATACCCAGTCGGTGTTGTCCGGATTCCTTCACATTGGTGGCAGCGGTGGGATTGGTCCGATAGCTTGACCAGAAGGACTGCCATGTGCAATGAGACAGAAGCCCCCAGGGGGCAATCAATGTACACAATAGCCAGACACAGAACAATGGGAGGTCATTAGCACTTAACAATGAGACAAGGCAATCCACATTCCCTCCCAATACACAAACAAAAGGAAAACCTTGCTGACATTGAAAGATATGTAATATACACAGCATTTAGGAATTACAGATTTCATGGCAAATAGGAATAAATCTTAATATTTCTATATGGAGATATTGCTGGCAAATATGAAGCAATCCAAACCATTACTTATTTGTCTTTAAATTCCAGTGACAGTGAATACTGTCACAATATATATATATATATATATATATATATATATATATATATATATATATATATATATAATTTTTTTTTAACGAAAGTGGAGTTGTCTTTAAGGTTTACTTCACCCCTATGCAATGTGGTAACCTATGGTAAAATAGTACATCTCTAAATGGCATGCCAATGCACTTGCAAACACACCCTAATGCACATGCGTTTAGGCTCACTGCAATGCACAGATGGTTGTGGCATACTATAGGCTATGTTTAACCACTTCAATACAGGGTACTTTCACCCCCTTCCTGCCCAGGCCAATTTTCACCTTTTAGCGCTGTTGCATTTTGAATGACAATTGCGCGGTCATGCAACACTGTACCTAAACCAAATTTATGTAATTTTCCCCCCACAAATAGAGCTTTCTTTTGGTGGTATTTGATCACCGCAGGGTTTTTTCTTTTTTGCTAAACAAATACAAAAAAGACTGAAAACTTTGAAAAAAAAAAGTTTTTTGTTTATGTTATACAATTTTGTAAATAAATATGTTTTTTCCTGTCTGATGAGCACTGATGAGACTGCACTGACAGGCACTGATGGGGTGGCACTGATAGGCGGCACTGATAGGTGGCACTGATAGGTGGCACTGATATGTGGCACTGATAGGTAGCACTGATATGCAGCATTGGTGGGCACTGATAGGCGGCATTGATGGGCACTGATAGGTGGCACTGATGGGCACTGATAGGTGGCACTGATGGCCACCAATGCGCACTGATAGGCTGCACTGGTGGGCACTGATGGGCACTGATCAAAACTGACAGGCAGCACTGATGGGCACTGATAGGCGGCACTAGTGGGCAATAATGGGCACTGGTGGGCAGCACTGATAGGGAGGGCACTGGCGGGCAGCACTGATGGGGAGGGCAATGGGGGGCTCCCTGAGCCCTGATTGCCATCCCTGGTGGCCATAGTGGGCATCCCTGGGGTCATGGGTGGGCATCCCTGGTGGTTCTAGTGGCACCCCCCGAGGGTCTGCACTGGTAATCAATGATCTGATTACCAGTGCCAACCCCCCCTGTCAGGGAAGCCGCCAATCAGCGCTCCTTTACTCGTGCCTGTCAGGCACGTACTGAGGAAAGCCGATCAACGGCTCTTCCTGTTTACTATGTGACTAGCCGTGATTGGACACGGCTGGTCACATGATTAAGGGCCTACGTCAGTAGGTTCTTTACCGAGATCGGAGATGCAGGGAGTCAGACTGACACCTCGCATCACCGATCGCCGCTCTGCGCGCCCCCGGGGGGCGCACAGAGAGTATTATCCTGCCGCCGTCATATGACGTCCGGTCAGTATAATACAACCACATTCCTGCCGTCATTCTGCTATAGGGAGGGCGGGATGTGGTTAAGGGTGTACTTAAACTGGTATTTTATACCACACCTGGGCACCATTCACCCTCTCTCTGGTTTGTTAGTGTGAGTCTGTGTTTGAGAATGGTTAAGAGTGCCAATTGGAAGAGGTTGTCCGGGGCACAGTTCACCTACAGACCGATATGGTTCGCTTTAATGTGAATGTGAACAACTCTAGAACACAGAACTCTCCATGGATCACTAAGCATGAAAGGAGAGATCACTGTCTGTCTGGCAGAGGTGATAATGTAAGCATGCTCAAGGACCCCTCTGTATCTGTGTCTGCCACCCCTCTCTGACAATCCCTCCACTGGCTTCTGATTTCCCAGCAAACTAAACAAAAAAATACTAACAACAACATACAAAGTCA
Source organism: Pelophylax lessonae (assembly GCF_965119305.1). Classification (NCBI taxonomy): domain Eukaryota; kingdom Metazoa; phylum Chordata; class Amphibia; order Anura; family Ranidae; genus Pelophylax; species Pelophylax lessonae. Next base: position 71,482,097 of record NC_138776.1, read on the forward strand.
TTCACAATTCTGCCCTGAGCTTCAACACCAATCTTGTCTCCAAATATCACCCAAACCATCCTCTCCTCTTCTCCCAAGACCTCCTGCTCTATAACTCCCCTGTGTTCTCCTCCCATGCTTCTGTCCAGGACTTTTCCAGAGCCTCTCCCATCCTCTGGAACTCAATCTATCACCTACTCTTGCCTCCTTTTAGGCGATCCCTGAAAACTCACTTCCAACTAACAACTGAACTTGTAACTCTTCCATCAGCTCATCCCAAATCAGCTCATCCCCCACCACTTAACCCCTCTTGGGTTTTTTTTTTGTTGTAACTGTACTGTCTTTCTCTAAATTTTAAAGCAATGTGAAAACTGTTGGTGCTATATAAATTGTAAAACAATATAGCAGAGCATGTACGCAGGCCCGAAGGGGAGGGAGGCCAATCTACCTTGGGCACAGTTTGGTTCAACTATGCCCAGTATAAAAAAGTCTAAAAAAGAAAAAAAATTTTTGTTTGTTGTAATGTGTTGGCTGCTCAATTAAAATCTATAGTCTACGTTTAGCCAGCACAAAGTAGCGCACACAATATTGGACGTTAATGCAAATACAGAGACGCACTACAGTGCACTGGATTAGCTTGAAGGAGGAGGGTGGTAAAATTTAAAAAAAGAAAAAGTAGAACAAGTGCTATAATACTCTTCATAATTGAAAATCGTATGAGCTTTATCATGGTTATAAGGCGTTTACGAAGTAATAAATGTAAGGTTAAGGCTCCATGTACACGGGACGCTGAAAATGGCCGTTTAGGAGCAGTTGGGCGTTTTTTTCAGAAGCCCCTGAACCCATCTATATTTTATCTTATCTGTCCATGTACACCAGGTCGTTTACAGTCATTTGCAGGCAGTTGCGTTCAGGGACTGTTTTTAGAACGCAATTATTTGCGTTCGAACGTGTGTTTCCCGGCGTTTCAAACGCACAAACGCGTCCGAACGCGATGACCCACGTTTAGCGTTCGCGTTTTTCCATTTTAAAAGGGAATAATTTTTTTGACCTCTAGGAACGCTTCTAAACGCAAACGCCCACAAACGCCGCTAAACGCGGGTACAAACGCGACCGAACGGACGTTTCAAACGTCCTAAAAATTCCAGCATTCAAAGGGACTTTTAACAACGTCCCGTGTACATGGAGCCTTATACAGATTCTAACTCTCAGCATCCTCCAGTCTTGTCCTCATTTCACCATGTCAGTGCTGGGATGTGGCAGATGTGACGTACACTCGGGCTCAGAGAAGCTGCTGGAAGGGATTTGAGACTTGTTGGCTTAATTCGAGCTTTTGTCTCTCCCTCCAGTGTTTTCTTTGTAGTTTCCTTTCCCTTTATAACAGATCCTCAGAACACTACAACCAGTCACACCTTACTCTCCCTCAGTAGAAGTTTTCTCTTTCTTTTCTGCCTTAGTGAAATAATCTCATAAAGACAGTCAGTCAGGAATTCAAACATGTGGTGTATGTTTGATTTTTATTGTAGAAGAGACATAAAAAATACCTTTATTCAAATATTAACCCGCGCCAGGCATGTATAATAATACAAAAAGTTATATGTGCAGAAACTCAGAAATATATAAAGATAATAACAGCACTTGCCCTCACAATTTCATAAAAAATACAACAATAATGATCATATAAAGATTATTCAATAAAGTGTTCATGTGCAAAAAAAATCCATAACATCAATAAAGTGCTTAAGTGTTCCAAAAAGTGTCATAAAATTGCTGATCAAAGTGCTAAAAGTGCTCCAAAGTATCCACAAAATGTGCTAAAGTTATTCAAAGTAAAAAAAGTGTTGAGGTGCTTCAAGACAGATCATGCGGTGCGGGGTGCTACACTCTCCTCCTGTATCCCCACTCACCAGAAATAATGGAACTTCAGCTATTTCAGTCTTGGGGGGTCAGTAAAGCTTTAAGCTGGTGAGATGGAAGCCAATTCAATTGCTGGATATCGCCACACCACCGCTGTACACTGGCTTGTTAAGGATCTTTGGGACTCAAAAAAAAATTAACAGGTACCCTAGTGAAACCCGTCTGGTAAAAGTTTAATGCGCAAATAAAAAATATTACTTACAAGAAGTACATGCGATTACAGCTTGTAGCAGGACATACAGTAGAGGCTCCTCCGGGAACGCCGTCTAGCAAGACAGGAAGTGACGTCAATGGTTCAGCGTAACCGGAAATAGGTCAATGCGTTTTGCCCCACCTTCCAGGGCATCATCAAAGGACATTACTTTTGGTACGCCAAATTACTAAATTTATTTAACACTGAGGTAACCAACCCCATCCAAACACCAATCACCGGTGTATGAACACCACAATTAGATGGCTATAGCAAAATCAGTCACCTGTTTACATAGAAAATCCCATATAATCCCATATACTCCCATACTAGCATTAATAAAATCTCAGAATAGTTAAACCTAGCTCTACTATTAGACGTTTAGAACCTTTGGTATTGAATACCACGATGACATACGAATTTCCAATATAATGAAAGAAAAATAAATAAAAATAATAATAATGACGAGTGAAGTGAAAAGAAAAAATAAAAGAAAAAGAAAAAAAGAAAGAAAACATGAAAAGTAAAAAATAATGAAAAAGAAAAAAAAAGAAAAATGAAAATAATGACAATTAAAAAAATACATTAAAAAAATAAACAAAAATGTTTAATTAACTGAACTAAACATGAAAAAAACATAAAAATAAAAAATATTATAAAATAAATGCATGAGAATGAAAAATAAAATTAAAATGGAAAAATAGAAAAAGGAAAATAAATGTGAAAATTTAAAAATAAAATTTAAAATGAAAAGAAAAAAACAAAATAAAATATTAAAATAAAATAAAATGAAAAATGTTAATAAAAATAAATAAAAAAAATAAAAATGTAAAAAATAAAAAATAATAGATAAAACAAAAATGAAAAAAAAATTACAAAAGAAATGTAATCAAAAAGTTATTATTATTAATATTATACAGGATTTATATAGCGCCAGCAGTTTGCGCAGCGCTTAACAAAATGAAGGCAGGCATTACAGTTACAATACAATTTGGTACAATAGGAATCAGAGGGCCCTGCTCGGTAGAGCTTACAATCCAAAAGGGAGGGTCAGTTGATACAAAAGGTCATAGCTGTAGGGGATGAGCTGATGGAGAAAGTGAAACATTGTATTAGTTAGCTTGATAGGCTTCTATAAAGAGAAGGGTTTTCAGGGATCATCTAAAGATGGATAGATTAGGGGACAGTCGGACAGATTGGGGTAGAGAGTTCCAAAGGATAAGTTCCAAAGTTAAAATTTGAAATTTGAATAATCTCCAACAATCACTAATTAGATTAAAAAAAAAACAATTTAAGTCCAGATCTATATTCAACCCTAGGAGATAGAGAGTACCCAACCGATGTATCCATTGAGTTTCATTCTGGGAAACCGATTTTTTTTTCAAATTACTACCTCTCCAATGTGCTTCCACCTTATCGATACCACAGAACATCAAACCACTCGGGTCTTTATTTTGAACCAGTCTAAAATGGTTGTACAAGCTGTGGCATCGATACCCTTTCCTGATGTTGCTCACATGCTCCCTTAACCTTACTCTGAATTGTCTCGTGGTCCGCGTATTGGAGCCCATAGGGACAAGAGTGCAGGTATGTGACATTTGTAGAAGTAATGAGAATAGGATTCTCCCTGGGAATTGGATCTAAATTCTGTGGTTTTCCTCTTTCTATATTTGGAGGTTTTACACATCATGCATTTACCACAAGTAAAATAACCAATCTGATCAAGAAAAGTACACATTTTTAAAGATGGGTTAATAACATTATGGGCCAACTTGGTTCGTAATGTGGGTAGGTTGGTATAGATAAAATGTGGTTTATCAGATAAAATTATTTAAATATTTTAAATAAAAGGGGCCAATGTTTTTTTTTATAATCCTTTCAAATTGTTTATACTGGAGCATAAAGCCTTTTATAAAGGCCACTCCATAATCTCTGATAGTGGTCTCTTTCTTTTTAAACAAACTCACTCTATCAGTATTTTTTACCATTTCTTTAGTGATTACTAGATTTTTTATCCATATAACCCTTTTCTATAACACTCTCAATAATAATGTCAGCTTGTCTACCATAATCTTCCTCTGAGTCACAATTTCTCCTGACTCTCAATATTTGACTCTTGGGGATCGAGCTTAGCTATCTAGGATTGTGTCAGCTTTCTAGTGGTATGAAGCCCTTCCTATCAACTTCCTTGAAATATGTCTGGGTAGATAATCTACCATTGTTTTTATAAAAAACAAGATCTAAGAAGTTTATTGATTCAAACCTCACTTATCATTCAAATGTCACTGAAAAGGAGATCCCGTATCGGTTTTCCTCAATCCCCTTCAGAAACCTCAAATTAATTCTGAGATCCTCCCAATACAATGAGAATATCATCTATGTACCTTCTATAAATTTTACGTTTATGAATGTTCTTGCAAAAATTGGCCTCATTTTCCTATCTACTCATGAAGATGTTGACTAGAGAGAGAGCATATTTAGCTCCCATAGCAACTCCCCTTTTTTGCCTAAAATATTATTTCTTATGCCAAAATAAATTATTGCTCATTGCTAGATCTAATGCCTGAAAGATAAATTATTTTTGTTTGGTTTTGATCTTAGTGGTATCCAAAGCCCATTTAGCTGCCTCCAGAGCATGAAGTTGTTTAATGTTAGTGTATAAATAATTGACATCTATGCTAGCTAAAATATCACTTCCATTGACTTCTACTCCTTTTAATATCTCAATAAGATTCATACTATCTTTAAGATAGGCCTGGCCCTGCTGGGCTAGGGGTTGTAAAAAACAATCAAAATATTCTCCCAGTTTAGAAAAAAGGGAGTCAACCCCACTAACTATGGGTCTCCAAGGGGGTTTACTTGTATCCTTCCTTATGACTTTTGGGCAACTGGTAAATTATCTGGACTCTGCGTGCATCCAGTAATAAATATCTAGCTTCCTTCTTAATTAATATTTCTTCTTTACCTGCCCAATTTAATAACCTGATTAGAGAAAAAAGTGTCAAAGTAAGAAAAACCCAGAGACAGTTTTTTCACAAATCCTTTATTTAAAAAAAAAAAATTAAATAAACAGTGTCCAATGATGATAATTCATTGTTAATCATGATGCCCACGCATTGCCGAAACCCGGCGAATGCCTCCATTGCCATTCGCCAGTTCTTATATAGGTAAGGGCAGAGCCACCTGGTAATGTCACCCATTCTTCCCAAGGACCATTCATGTGAAGGGGTATTCTTCCCACTGATCACCAGTGTAGGGATCAATCTACCCATTGACCCCCAATGTGAAGGAGACTTCTTCCCACTGACCCCCAATGTAAGGGAGTCCTTCTACCACTGACTAGCAAAGTTTAGAACCTCTGATAAAGGTTTAGAACAGGAAATGAGGGGTAATCACCCAATGTTCATAGCATTTAAAGCCTTCCATGAGGAGAAAGCCAGCTCTCTTCATGCAAATGTATACATTATATGATATCACCATTAGTTATGCACTCAGTAATGGTGGAGCAAGGGTCTGCTGTTGGATGGATTGTCTGCAGAATTTAAAACCTGACAGAGGTTCTAACTTTTCAACACCCTATCCAAAACTACATTTAAAAAAAAACATGATTTAGAGCTCGCCTTTAATTATGTTCAATATTACCTAGAAATAGATTTGAAATATATATATAAATATACCTGGTGGAACTGATGATCAGATTAGAAGAAGTAGAGAAAGAGTTTTCTACAAGGTGAAATGTTTTCTCTTTAGGCTGAAATGATATTTGGGAATGTACAATGTTTCTTTGTGAGAAATAAATAGCAGTGATCTAAGACAAGTAGTAAATTTCTGCTGTCAGACTACAAGCAGCCAAGTACCTATACAATTATAGTTCTGACATGTAAAAAAAGGTTGGTGCGCTAAACTTGTATTCCACAAATATATAAACAATGCATACAATTGTAAATAAAGTGAAAAAATTAAAAGTCCATTCTCTTGTGACAACGTGCAAATGAATAAACTTTGAAGTGACTTGAAACGAATTGTGATTCCTGTAACTCGATAAATTGTGTATGACCACCACGTGAAACGATCCCCACCACCGACAAGCTGTTCTTCTTACCAGATAGACAGATATATACGTGAGTGGATGGATGATACAGCTACTCACTCCCCATGCAGCTTCACCCAAAGTGTGTGTGTAAGCCGCTTACCAGATATCAATGTGGTTGAGCATGGGAATAAACATCTCATCTCTTCAGAATCGAGGCTGTCTGTTGGTGTGGCGATCCCAATACAAAGTATAGTGTCTCCTTGTGACTCCGCAACGAATATGTAAGGAATGCAAGAGGACCAAATAGTGCATTACCCCCGATTTATTTAAAAAATAAAAGCAATTGCACTTACATGTCTCTGAATAGTCACAGGCATATACGTAGGAAAGTTGAATGATTACAGGAACGCTCCCGTGTCCGGCTGCAGCAACGGACGACCGGGATGACGTGAGTGACGGCGCGACACGCCTCCTCTCTGACGCGTTTCCTCTTACGAGACTTCCACCGAGATAGGAGGGACGTGCGCGCCGTCACGCTCGTCAATATATACCTCCTAGGTTGAATGACCACTTCCGGTGTCCGCAAATAACACACAGGAAGTGTTTACATCCGACGTAACTATCGGTAAGAATTTAAAATTAAAAATTGTGGGAGTATTGAATAAAACTCTTTATTATGTGTTTAAAATCACTACGGATTAATTCTTTTTTGCCCATTTTGCTGGTTAGTGTGATAGTGAACCGTACTAGTATTTACTTCCGGTCCCATCTGTTTAATGTATACCAAGCTCCGGACACCGGAAATAACATTCCTAGGCGCTATTCAGTGGGGACATATCAATATATCACACATATATGTTATATCGATTACAATTACATATCCAGCTGGGTCCGCATACACCAACAATGCATTATGGGTATATATAAGTAAAAAACTTATTTTAAAAAATATAAAAATATAAAATTCTAAAACTTTAAAAGAATTTTGAAAAATTATTTTTCAGACTAGTTGTTAAGATGACATTTTGGAATTAAGGAAGGAAAAAATACTTTAGCTGTTATTTATATGAGCATTGATGTCCCACTCTACATTTAACCCCAAAGGTCGATAACATCTAAGCTCATATATCCAGAAGGTTTCCCTTCTGGATATTGACCTCTTGAGGTTACTTCCCCTCCAATGGGGTACATATTTCTCAATCACTGTGATCTGCAGATTTTTGGGATTCTTTTTGTGACATTTGCTAAAATGTAGAGAAACACTGTGTCCTATAAAACCCGTCTTTATATTTGACAAATGCTCCCCAATGCGAATGCTGGCTGTTCGAATAGTGCGTCCCACGTACTGGAAACCACACCCGCATTGTAGGAGGTATATTACCCCTTTAGTATGACATGAAATAAATTCCTTAATTTGGTATTTACTGGTTTACTTGGTTTACTTGTATCCTTCCTTATGACTTTTGGGCAACTGGTAAATTATCTGGACTCTGCGTGCATCCAGTAATAAATATCTAGCTTCCTTCTTAATTAATATTTCTTCTTTACCTGCCCAATTTAATAACCTGATTAGAGAAAAAAGTGTCAAAGTAAGAAAAACCCAGAGACAGTTTTTTCACAAATCCTTTATTTAAAAAAAAAAAATTAAATAAACAGTGTCCAATGATGATAATTCATTGTTAATCATGATGCCCACGCATTGCCGAAACCCGGCGAATGCCTCCATTGCCATTCGCCAGTTCTTATATAGGTAAGGGCAGAGCCACCTGGTAATGTCACCCATTCTTCCCAAGGACCATTCATGTGAAGGGGTATTCTTCCCACTGATCACCAGTGTAGGGATCAATCTACCCATTGACCCCCAATGTGAAGGAGACTTCTTCCCACTGACCCCCAATGTAAGGGAGTCCTTCTACCACTGACTAGCAAAGTTTAGAACCTCTGATAAAGGTTTAGAACAGGAAATGAGGGGTAATCACCCAATGTTCATAGCATTTAAAGCCTTCCATGAGGAGAAAGCCAGCTCTCTTCATGCAAATGTATACATTATATGATATCACCATTAGTTATGCACTCAGTAATGGTGGAGCAAGGGTCTGCTGTTGGATGGATTGTCTGCAGAATTTAAAACCTGACAGAGGTTCTAACTTTTCAACACCCTATCCAAAACTACATTTAAAAAAAAACATGATTTAGAGCTCGCCTTTAATTATGTTCAATATTACCTAGAAATAGATTTGAAATATATATATAAATATACCTGGTGGAACTGATGATCAGATTAGAAGAAGTAGAGAAAGAGTTTTCTACAAGGTGAAATGTTTTCTCTTTAGGCTGAAATGATATTTGGGAATGTACAATGTTTCTTTGTGAGAAATAAATAGCAGTGATCTAAGACAAGTAGTAAATTTCTGCTGTCAGACTACAAGCAGCCAAGTACCTATACAATTATAGTTCTGACATGCTTTATAACATGATAGTATCAGCGGTGGTAGCACTGGACCATTACCTCGCTTAATGTTGATGTCCTGCAGAGTTTGGATGTAGTCTGCAACACTGAGTCTGAAACAACCTCATCCATGTCACAGAGGTTAATGCAATAGAGATGGAAAAAAGGGCTTTTCATCAGATGTGTCAGAAAGAAAGGTCTAAGAGGGTAATGAAATGCATCTAGCATCTTTAGGAATAGCAGGTCATTTTTATTATCAGTACAATCTATTAAAAAGTAATTCTAGGAAGCTTGGCAAGGAGACAAAGTGAGTTGTTGGCCACCATACAGATGGCTTGCACTTGAATGGGCCATGCTTCCACGGATGCCAAATGGAACAAAATGGGCTCTTTCGGGGTCCCTGGGCAAATTTAAATTAAGAACCTGGTGGTCATGATTGGAGGAGAAGGAATCTTTTTGTTTCTCATTTTGGTCCTTGTGCTTAGAGAGACGGTCCACACAAAATGTACATTATAATTTGTTTCTTATATATCTTTTTTGACATTTTTGGGTTTGCAAATATGCTGTGGCCATTATGAGGGGTCCAAGCATTCCTGTTGGAGTTTTAATTTATTTTATGTGATGGAGAATGCAGCAGTAGGAGTTGGAACACATAAAAGGGAAAACTCCCCGATGGATATAACAATCAGCCTTGAACCTTCACTATCTGCTGCTCATTATGTAGCACTGAAGCTCAGATATGTGCTGTGCACACCTTCCTTTATCTTCCCTTATTAGTGGACTACAAGGCCACAGTTTCAAGCCAATGTCTGGATAGAGGTATGTTTGCTGCTGACTTCTGAATGACTGGTCATGCCTTGGATTATTTTTGCATGTGTTCTGATTGTGTTAAAACACAGTTTGTCTGTGCTTATCCTAATCATAAGCCTGCTACATTTTCTATTGTCAGTCATTGCTCCATTTACCTGTCCGGAACCTGGACTCTGTTTATGACCTGGCCATCAGTCTGCTGACTCTGTTTCTGTCATGTGCTTTGACCATCTGTCTGAGGACTTACACCACTTTAGGCTTTGTGTCCTTTCTACTGTTGGTTGCTGCCTCTGGCAATGCGTAGCGCATAATGAACTCCCTGATAGCAGACAGGAACTACTATAGGGAGAGCTTGTTGTGGAAGCATTGAAATCATGTACGAAGCCAGGGTCTGATTCAGTCCACTAGATTTCACCTGTAATGAAAATTACAATATTTGCTGGGCTGGAATGGAATGGGTCCACTGATAACATCAAAACAAGGTAACTTCTATCAGACCTGCACACACTTGGGAAACTAGTGATGAATGGGACCCTAAATTGTACTTGTTTTGAGGACCACAACAAACAAACATACTGCAACTATATATATATATATATATATATATATATATATATATATATATATATATATATATATATATTATAAGCCATGCCATTTATCATTAAAACGCATTTATTGAGCTCCAGTAACGTAACTTGTCAGAAGGAATACTGTGCAAGGTAATAGATACCTGAAAGTACTTCATTTACACATTAAGTTAAAATGTGTGCACTTGCAAAAAAAAAATATATGCAGGTCTACTTTAGCATTTATACAAAAATTTATAGAAAACCTTACAGAAGTAACCCAGGCTTTGTAGCATCCTAAAAATCCTGCACATACATCTCCTTTCTCCCATTACCTGATCTGGTGGCAGAAATCCCAGAGCAATTAACCTTCCAAAAAAATGTAAATCTGAATAGGGTCTACTTGCTCTCATGGCACAACACTTGGACCTAATAATTGGAAGGCAGGGGGAGTGACATGTGTGCCTCCATTTGCAAACTAAAGTTAGCTATGCACTAGTAGATTTTTGAACTAACATACTTATGAATATAATCGTACAAAAATTCTCAGTTATTCTCATTCTCATATTGAATAACTTGATAGGGTATAACAAAGTCAACGGATTGCCAAGGGCACCAACATCGTATTAGTATAGTCAAAAATTAAGAAGAACAAGATGGACTTTAAAGATGCCAACAAAAACACACAAATATAAAATCATTACATTTTTTTCCAGCATGTATGAAATCACTCAGATAAAAAACCAGAGCTGTATATTGTAAAATGAACCTCCCTCAGAATTACAGACATCAAAAATGTCAGAATAAAAGAAAAATCACAACTGAAAACAGATTAATAAATAAGGTGTCCTCCAGGGGTAGGCAATCTTGCTCAGGCTCAATGCGTTTCGTGGGAGCACTCAACTTCTTTAGGAGGTGAGGGGAGCTGAAAAGGTAGAACCTAACAATTCAGTTCAATAAACTTTTTAATTTAGCCTATTCACTTTGTACTTTGAATTATGTTCCACTAGTGTAAGGTGAGCTAAAAGCTGGCCATATGCTGTTTAAAGTTTGCCCAGTTCATCAGGAACTAGCCCTGGCTGGCCCTGTCAACTGCCTTCCTAACAACATCCCTTGATTGAAAAATTGAAGGAGCCAGGCAGAAAATTGTTGGCTGAACAGTGACATGATAAGGCTGGTAACCGGAGATTTATCCATCCACCCTGTGTAGTTTGGATGAAGGAATCTTTTTGATTTTCTTTTTTCTGTTCAGCCTGTAGGCTGAATGGAGAAAATCTATATTTTCTGCCAACTTTACCAGAAGGCAAATCAGACTGTAACATACCCTATTACAAAGTGTGCTGGCTACTCAAGCAGAATTGCCCTGAGCAAATGTTTGGTGTAATACAAAACTCCAAAAACAAATACTTTTTTTTATTTAGTTTTATTTCGTTTTTGATAGAATTTCTGTTTGAGTTTTTATTGCCATTTGCGTGCCAATTGGAGAGTGGCAAGAACAAGGAATGAGGGGGAATGAGTGCCATGGGCACAGGAAGACAGAGAGAACACTAAAATTGACAGAACGTCTAATCTCTGTTCACTCTACTAAATATCTGTGTTTTTTGCCATCTGTGAAAGATGTGAAAGGTTTTCTATAACTTGAAACTAACTTCAAAAAGACCCAGTTTTGATTAAAAAGCAAAGTCAAATTTTCCTTGGATTTACAGTAGTCAGCTGTTGATTAGGCAATGTATGTTCCCCAAGCACGTGAAACATCAAAATGCAGATGAGTACTTTAATTTGGATGAAATACTGCATTGGATTTTTGGAAGGGGATCTGAGCCCTGCAGTTATTGAACTAAGCAGCTGCTGTTTACCTGCATTGGAATTATTTGTGGTGTTATGTGATTACAGTGTTTTAAATCCTCAGATTTTTTTTTTTTTTTTTAGACGATACCAGGTCTTGTTAAAAAAACGAATTATTTCTGCTTTCAAAAAATTAATAAATATATATGATTTATATGTAAATACACCAAGTGTGAAATTCATATTAATATAACACAAATACATCCATTAATGACATAATTTATGTGAACTGCACATGTTGTATCTTTATCTCCAAAAACAATATAAATAAATCAGTGCCACCAGTTTCTGAACATTTGCAAACTCCACTAATATAGTGCCAGCCAAAGGTGGGATATCCCTTCTCCAAAAGGTCAAAAGAGATATCACTGCACTCCCATGAACACCCAAATGATGATAAACTCACCGTATGGTATTGGCAACTTAAGTAATTAAGATGGTCAAACAAAGCAGATTATGTTATACTCCCCCCAACTCCACTGGGACTCTGCAGAAATAAATGGTGACTAATATGCTCCTTGTATACAACACTCCATCCAAAACATTATAGAAGAGTGGAAGACATAGAGGCTCATGAAGAAGTGTATTGGACGAAAGTTGTTGGGCAGAGTCGGAACCCCATTAGATGATCACTCACTTAGAGGCTGTACGTACGAACAACACAATGAAGTAGTGTGGTCCTCTCACAGAGTACAGGCCAATATACAGTATCTCACACAAGTGAGTACAACCCTCACATTTTTGTAAATATTTTATTATATCTTTTCATGTGACAACACTGAAGAAATTATACTTTGCTACAATGTAAAGTAGTGAGTGTACAGCTTGTATAACAGTGTACATTTTCTGTCCCCTCAAAATAACTCAACACACAGTCATTAATGTCTAAACCGCTGGCAACAAAAGTGAGTACACCTATAAGTGAAAAAGTGAGCCCAAATAGCTATTTTCTCTCCCGGGTGTCATGTGGCCCTTAAGTGTTACAAGGTCTCAGGTGTGAATGGGGAGCAGGTGTGATAAATTTGGTGTTATCGCTCTCACTCTCTCATACTGGTCACTGGAAGTTCAACATGGCACCTCATGGCAAAGAACTCTCTGAGGATCTGAAAAAAAGAATTGTTGCTCTACATAAAGATGGCCTAGGCTATAAGAAGATTGCCAAGGCCTTGAAACTGAGCTTCAGCACGATGGCCAAGACCATACAACGGTTTAACAGGACAGGTTCCACTCAGAACAGGCCTCATCTTAGTTGACCAAATAAGTTGAGTGCATGTGTTTAGCGTCATATCCAGAGGTTGTCTTTGGCAAATAGACATATAAGTGCTGCCAGCATTGCTACAGAGGTTGAATGGGTGGGGGTCAGCCTGTCAGTGCTCAGACCATACGCCGCACACTGCATCAAATTGGTCTGCATGACTGTCATCCCAGAAGGAAGCCCCTTCTAAAGATTATGCCCAAGAAAGCCTGCAAACAGTTTGCTGAAGACAAGCAGACTAAGAACATGGATTACTAAAACCATGTCCTGTGGTTTGATGAGACCAAGATAAACTTTTTTTGGTTCAGATGTTGTCAAGCATGTGTGGCAGCAACCAGGTGAGGAGTACAAAGACACGTGTGTCTTGCCTACAGTCAAGCATGATGGTGGGATCATGGGACTGTCATAGTCTGGAGCTGCATGAGTGCTGCTGGCACTGGGGAGCTACAGTTCATTGAGGGAACCATGAATGCCAACATGTACTCTCACAAACTGAAGCAGAGCATGATCCCCTCCCTTCGGAGACTGGGCCGCAGGGCAGTATTTAAACATGATAACTACCCCAAACACATCTCCAAGATGACCACTGCCTTGCTAAAGAAGCTGAGGGTAAAGGTGATGGCCTGGCCAAGCATGTCTCCAGACTTCAACCCTATTGAGCATCTGTGCGGCATCCTCAAACGAAATTCACCAGCTCTGTGATGTCGTCATGGAGGACTCCAGTGGCAACCTGTGAAGCGCTGGTGAACTTCATGTCCAAGAGGGATGTCCATTTTTACTTAGGGGTGTACTCACTTTTGTTGCCAGCGGTTTAGACATTAATGGCTGTGTGTTGAGTTATTTTGAGGGGACAGCAATTTTATACTGTTATACAAGCTTTACACTCACTACTTTACATTGTAGCAAAGTGTAATTTCTTCAGTGTTGTCACATAAAAAGATATAATAAAATATTTACAAAAATGTGAGGGGTGTACTCACTTTTGTGACAAACTGTATCTATTGTGCATGGTGATAGTGGAAGGTTTGGTCTGAACCTACTTGCAGGGTCTGAGCCTACTTGCAGTGCATTCCATGCACTCATGCAGCATTCTTTGTACTCAAATACACACTAGTACCAGCACATAATTGGGAGTTTTACAGTCACACATAAACTTTAGCACACAGGATCTATTTTTTAAAGTGAAACTCTTTCATTATACATGCCTTTCTCTGCACAGATTTTAGACAGATAGCTAACACGTTGTCTGATCCAAACTTAAAGAAGAACTTTATTAAAATAGTTGGGAACTACAAAGAATGCAGCAACTGTTGAGATAATAAACAGTAATGTGCAGCATGCTTTACAGATTGTAGCAAAAGGTTATTATGAGAGAGTTAATTATTAATTGGAAGATCTGCAGTTTTCTGTGATAATCACACATCTATAGAAATGGTGAGGATACATTTTGTAATCTTTCAAAGGGTTGAGATTCTCTAGACCAGTGTTTCTCAACTCAGGTCCTCAGGACACACTAAGGGCTCTTTCACACTGTCCGTCCGTCGGACGGACTCCATTTATCTCAGCGGGGGATCGACCTGTCGATCCCCCGCTGAGCAGGAGGATGACAGCTGTTCTCCGTGCTGTGTGCGGAGACACAGCTGTCAGTTCCCCATACATCTCTATGGGGGAATCGGATGGGAACGGACCGTCGGTCCGTTGTCATCTGATCCCATCCGATCCGCTGGACGGATGGAAAATAGGGTTTCCATCTGTCCAGATTTGACGGATCGGATCGGATGTCAGCGGACATGTCTCCGCTGACATGTCTCCGCTGACATCTGATGCCCCATAGAGATGCATGGGGGGACCGTCCAGATCCGCCAAAAAAACTGACAGGTGGTTGTGACCGGTCCGCCTGTGTTAAAGAGCCCTAACAGGCCAGGTTTGCAAGAAAACTGAAATACATCACAGGTGACATCTCTTGCTGCTCAGTGATTGCAGTGTTCTAGTCTGCATCTCCCTGAGGTAATACTTAAAATATGGCCTGTTAGTGTGCCCTGAGGACCGGAGTTGAGAAACACTGCTCTAGACATCAGATCAGTATGTAGATATGTGACTAGTGTTTTACAGTTTAATTTCCATCGCCTATATCAATGTAAGTATCGCATGGCTCTGCTGTGCATCTTAGAAATGAAGGTTTGCATTTTTTTTATTCTGTAGAGTTTTTAGTTGTTTGGCTAGATTTGCTGTTCATTTACCCCATATAAACATTGTATTACAGGAAAATAAATGCAAGCACTCCAGGTTTTATTTGAAAAGAAAGACATGTTTTCTTATCATCCCATGTGCCTTGACTGAGGCTTGTAGGAAGCAATCAACTGTTTTCCAGTGACATACATGCTGGTGAAGCAGTCTCTGCACAAATTGCTTTTGTGGCACAACATGCAAAATCCTTGATCTATTTCAGATATATTGAAATGCATGGGCTCAGGCACTTATCATTACACCCCAAGCACTCTTTGTGGACAATTTTCCAATGTAAGTTCATTGCTGTTTTCCACTTTGAAGGAGATAACTTGGTGCATCGTGGGAAAATGTCAGCTGCCTTTATTTGTCAGATAAGAGATTCCTTTGGACAGGTTACCTGTTTGATAGACAGAAGCAATATTCTCTGGAACAAGCCTCCCTATGGCTGTAGGTCTTCATAATGGCATTACAGTAAGGTAAACTGTTTCAAAAGCCCAAATTGTACATATATATAAAACAGTCCTTAAAGTGACTCTATCATTAAAAAAGTATGGTGGTTGCTATTGTTGAGCTCTCCATTGAGAATGTAATGGATGATACTTTTGCCTCAGTGCTTTCTGGCTCTATGAATTCTGATACTTTTTTAATATTCATATACAGCATGTTTTTTTCAGGTCCCTAACTCAAAATTTTTTAGGCAGATGCAGTCTGGAGTTTTCAAGCTATGGCTCCCACCATATTTCTCTAAAAACTATTTTCGTTTAATGTTTATGTCTAAATGTTGGTTTTGTATGTATATTTCTTTCAGATGTACATTTTTATTCTGCATCTTCTTTGTAATATTAAGGAGAGTAGCAATCCTTTTTTTAACCACTGCCCACCTGTAGGACTTTATATTATATCCTGCAGTTTGAGTGGTAATACTGGGATGATCCCTGCATCTACTGTACAGGCATTACCCTGGTATCATTTTTTTTGCCAGTAATGCTGTTTAATATAAAAGCAATCCAAATGGCTAAACAGCTGCTGGATTGCTTTTACTTGCTGCCAGAGGGCCCCCCACTCCCACTGCCTTCTACCACCTTTCCAGGCTTTGCTGTCCCACTGGGGAGCCCAGAACTGAAGCCAGAATTTCCGTAGACTGAACTAATGCCTGGTACACACAAGCAGTCTTTTTTTTTTTTTTTTGTTCAACCCAGCAGGCTGAATGAAAACAAATTGAAGAACTTGCTGTATTAACTATGCAATGTTAGTACAGCTATATCTCCACTGAGCTATTGTGTTCTGACAGGTGGACTGCCCCCCCCCCACCAGAATACACCAGTCAGTGCTCGCAGCCATTGGCTGTGAGTGCTGATCGGATGCCGATACCTGTGAGTGCTGATCCGATGCTGATGTCCATGAGTGCTGATCCGATGCTGATCGGCCGCTGGTTTTCCAGCATGCCCATTTGACATAAGTCGGCTTCTGTCAGACAGACTGTTGTACACATTGGCTGAATGTTCAACAGAAACCTGTCGATAGCAGCCAATATTTGGCCAGTGTGTACCAGCCTTTAGACAGAGGACCAAAACGTCCCTGATCATGTCTATGGTCTATGAACCATGATGCTTGTGAAAGCATCTGATTAAACCAATCTTGGTTTAATTAGATGCTTTGAAGGGCAGAGGAGAGATCTGAAATCTAATAATAGACCACATATGTCTCAGTAAAGAGGACTTGTCATGTGCAGGAATTGATTTTGATTTTAACGTATTATTCATTTGTTTTTAATATACTTTAATAAAAGGTGTGCATGCACTACTGTCTGTGGGCTACTCTTTTTTTTTTTTTTTAAAAAGAAGAGTGAGTCTGATGGAACCTGCAACTCTAGGATGGAGAGAGGCTAGGGGACACAGGCCACCAAAAAGGTGACAATGACTTTGCAGGGAATTGTCATTAGGATTTAGTTTAATGGCAACAACATTACTGTAATTTCCTGTCTGTATAACAGAAAATGGAGTGAGAGGAAATTTGCTTCAATGATTCAGCATTTTTCATGTAGACTTCAATGAAGAAAAAAGCATCCAAGAGGTGCTGAGACTTTGACATGCGTTCATAGAAAGAAATGAGAAAAAAAAATATTCAGAGAGCTTAGTGGCTCAGGAATACCTTCCAGTCGGTATCCAGCAGATTACCAAAAAACAAATGCACCAATTGAAGGAGCGCCAAACCAAAATATATATAAGAGTCCAAATTAATTCATTGTTTTGTACTAAAAATAGCCAATGCTTTTCAGGAGCTAGAAAAAACTCCCTTTCATCAGTGCTTCATTTAGAATAAGAAGCTTGAATTGATTCAAAATAGGGCTTTCCTGAGTAAATCTATGTAGAGAAATTAATTGCTGAAATAGGAGAGTTACTAGCCAGCAACATCTGTCTGAGCATTTATCATGTATCACTGTCTATCTAAGGCTAGAAAATATTTTAAAGTGGATCTTGCATTACAAAGAAAGGGCTGCCTATTGAGAAGTCCCCTATCCCCTAAGAAAAAATAAATAAAATAAATGCACAATTAATTTTAAAAAATTGAGAAAAAAGACAAAAGTTTTTGTTTTTACTCCCTGCCAGTTCACATAGGTGAGAGTGACTATGACCTACTCACACTAGGATTCCAAATCCAAAAAAGAGGCTCCAGTTTAGTGTTTGAGTGTCTTCTTGAGAGATTTGGGATCCTCAGTTATTCCAGGATCCTAAGGTGAAGCTAGTGTAAGTCAGGATTTCCTGGCCTTTGCAAAGTGGCGAGACTGACATGCTTTTTATTCTGGGCATGGAGGGGACTGCAAGATAAGTTGACCTACTTTGTTTTTGCTATATCTTCTTGGCTCCTCCAACGCTCAAATTTGATTTAGTTGGGTTACCTAGAGAAGCAATATCACAAAATTAATACCTTTTGATCCTGAACAGACTAAAAGCTGATTTTTTTTTTCAGGTTCCAGTTTGCACATTGAACGTTTCTTTGTTCACTTTAATTACGTCAGGATAATTTAACAGTTGAATATGAAATATTCCGGCTGCCGAAGAACACAGAGCCAGCATGTGACTCGCTTACTCAATAAGAAACAAGACTTTGAATGTCAGTCACCTCATGTGCAAACTTTTCATTTCCCAGCTATGGTAAGAAAAAAAAAAAGTATCATCTCAAAGGACATTAAAATTCAGGAGTGCCATCTTCGCGATCATAGTTGAAGGGAGGAAATAAGATGAGAAGCTGAGATTTAAAGCTTTTTTTTGGAGGCCTGGTGTCAAAATTTTTGGAGCATGTGTAAATGGTATCATAGTTAATCATGGAAGGGTGTAATGCCGCTAATGCAGATCTAATCTCCTGTTGTTATCATCAATCATAAAACAAAATGGGAGTTGAAGCACCATAGGGAGGATTTTGTAATAGCAGTGTGAAAGCTGTGCTAGTAAATTCATTTTTCAAAGCATCAATTTGAGAACTGTGACAGGAAAATTTCTTTCCATTCTCTTCCCTTAGTGTAGTTTTTCAGATAATTTATTTAAATGTTGAACGCATTTCTTTAATATACAGCTGGCCAGGTTTAACCAGTGCAACTGCTGTGTGTAAATTGTATTTAACCCTCACAGGCAATCATTTCTTCACCTGAATGTAGGGACCTAAATTATAATTGGTTGATATTGGTAACTGTACGTTGCACTAGCAGTTACACTCTGCACTACCCTTACATAAGCCTAAACATTTATTATGTAATCAATGTAATTTTCCCATTACATGGCCTCTATGGACTTTGTTAAAGGAGAATACCAATTTATACCATGACTAAAATAACAGAAAAGTTTCAAAACTACCAATGTGAATGTTGAAAAGCAAATGATTTATTGGATGTGATCATATTAATTACATATGTTATGGTTATCTGTGCCTTGAATCTTTCAACCCCTTTCATGATTATTAGGCACATTAAACCTATAAGTCATTTAAAGTAAATATGTAGCCAAAACTTTTTTTCCCCATTTTGAATAGAGTAAGAAATGGCTTAAGACTCCCATCTTCCTTTTTTTTTTTTTTTTTTAATAGGAAATTTCAGTGTCCAGATACAACTTTATCCCAAACTCAAATAAAAAGAAATTTGGAATAAAGTTTTATCTGGACGTTGAAATTTCCAGTTTGGCACTTAAGTCATGATTTTCTTGATTACAAACCAGGAGGATAGTGAAGATTGTTTTGGTGTGGAGAAGCAGTCTGCCCGTAATCCAGATACTCTGACCAATTTACCATTTAATTTTTCTTTAAAAAGGTCAATTCCAAGGATCTAGCACATCCACTCCATTTTTTTTTCCAAATATTGGGATTTGTGTCATTCGTGACCCATCGGGGAGATTTCCTTTCACTTTCTGCCTGTGGAAAATTTATCCAAAGTGAGAGAAATCCCTTTTTAGTTGTTACTGAAAAAAGTGGGTACCTTGGAAAATTTCCCTCTTATTTCTGTTCTGGTAGTTTTGGTTGGTCCCTGACTTTTAAATCTGTTGATAGTGGGCACCAGAACACATTTCAATAGAGTATCTTGCAAGTAGGGGACACAAATAGCAATTAAAACCTGACAGAGATTTTAGTTCTTAACCACATTCGAACCTAAAACTTAAAAATAATTATTGTTCTGTGAGGAGGAGCAACATCATCAAGGTGTAAGACCATGCTGGCAGTGGGAGTCCCCCACTGATAAGCCCAGCAGGCCATACGTACATGAAGGAGTCATCACACACTTATAGTTAAATCGCTCTCATAACACCAAGACCATCCCCAAGCTACAGTATATCATGGAGCACATGATATGTTTGCTGATTGGGGGTGCCTGAGATGCAACCCTATTCCTCTGCATGTGGAATTCAACCTTAGCAATGAAACCTTGGCAATGAAAACCTACTTATCTACATGCTTAGAAAGCCATCTCATACATAAAAGTATGGTCTTCTACTGCTCATTCACTGTCCAGTCACAGGCTGGTTGCAGGGAAGTGATCAGGTTGTGCTACTTAAATGAAATAGAGAAAAGCTAATCTGGCTGTGCTATCTAACAGAACTGTTTAAATCTCAGGACTGGATGAACAGAAATGCCAATCTTTTAGTAACTATAATGGCTCCAGTTGATTGTAATGGTGTATTTAG
The DNA here is from genome assembly GCF_965119305.1 of Pelophylax lessonae. Lineage (NCBI taxonomy): Eukaryota > Metazoa > Chordata > Amphibia > Anura > Ranidae > Pelophylax > Pelophylax lessonae. The sequence continues at coordinate 71,502,541 of NC_138776.1, forward strand.
CTGTTTAACTGGAGCCCAGCTTCAAGTGGGATGGAGGACTTAAAGTGTTTGTTACCCCAACATTTTATATTCCCAACACGTGCCTGCTGTACCATGTACTTGTATGAAAAATTATCCTGTTCTCTTTGTATTGTTTCTTTTGTGTGAAATCCCTGGTGTTCCTGTCATTCCCTCTGATTTTATACCAAAACCTGACCATACTAAGCAGGAGAACACACCATGTCAGTTCTCTAGCTATGTTGGGAACTCAGCCTACTCTCCTCCAATGATCAGACTTGTCCTGAGTCCTGACACCCCCCCCCCCTTTCTGCAGAGCCATTCACTGGAAAGTTCAGTGTGTTGCTGTTTCTCCTCCCCCAGCTCTTGTGCAGCTAACAACAATGGGGGAATGTGATCATTTATAATGTTTTTCTATATCTATACACACATGTTTTGCTTTTTATTTATATTTTAAACTGAATAGGTTGTTCTACAAGGTGATCATTTACAATCACTTTAAACTCTCTTAATGGCTATAGCAAACATTTGTGCCTATGATCTTTATAATCTTTGCAAGCTAATCTGCCTGGACTCTTCCCTTTAGGCTAAATTCAACTTTCAGTTTAAATGAACTAAATGCATTCCAGATGTATTAAATCAAAAAGGGTGCGAAGTTTTGCTCACTTGTGGAAGCAGGGTTCTCCCTGCAAATGTCTGACATGCCCCTGCTGAGCTGGGGCATGAACTTTTCTGATTTCAGAGCTAAAGATCAGACCTGGCAGATGGTGTGTTGGAATTCTGCAGAAAGACCACTGCTTCCTTTACACAGAGAGGAGGGCCCTTACTCTGCAGTATGCTGAGGACAGGCTTTTCCATTCAGGCTGGGTTCACACTTATGCGAATTGGATGTGGGTTTCCCCACATCCAACTCGCATGATAGGAGACTGTGACCGGCTCTCAATGAAGCCAGTTCACACATCTCCATGGAGGCTGCGGAGCGGTTTTTATAAAAGTCCTGTGCGTCTTCTTGCCTGTTTCAGGTCTGAATCCAGCCAAAAATTGGGGCCTAATTCATCCCTGAAACAGAGAACTGGGATGCACCAGACCCCTGCTGTGAGCTGTTCTGCACAGCAGTATGAACCCAGTCTAAGGCTTTGCATGTTTTCTAAAGAAAACATAATCTAAAAGTTCAGTTGGGCTTTAAAGATTGCTTTCTTGAGTGCAAGCTCTTGTGTCATTGCTAAATTTGCCAACTAGACTAAGGGTCCTTTCACACGGCCGCTCCGTGTGTCCGCAAATCATCCCATCCGTTTGCGGATGATTTGCGGACATAATGTAAGTGAATGGCACTGCGGATGTCAGCGGAATACCTTCCGCTGACATCCGATTTTCCTCCTTTCAGTTCTGTTCCGTTTTTTCGAATGGAACAGAACCCTATTTTTTCTTCCGTGTAAAAAACAGAAAGGAAGGAAAATCGGATGTCAGCGGTGTCATCCGCTGACATCCGCAGTGCCATATACTTACATTATGTCCGCATATCATCCGCAAACGGATGGGATGATATGCGGGCACACGGAGCGGATGACAGAAATGTCATCCGCTCCGTGGAAAAAAAAAGTCCCGCAGCGGACCTTTCACACGGAGCGGCTGTGTGAAAGGACCCTAACAGTCCTGGAACATTTATTCTGGTCCCAGGTCCTTCCCAGCGCCTTCCTTTTCTTCCCGCGTCCACATCCCCTTTCCTTCTTATGGAAGGATACTTACTATGTATATGTCCCCTATTCATTTTTCATTTTACACCAGACTAGAGAAGGTTTTATTTTGTCTAATTCCGAGACACGACAGCATTGGCAGTAACATGACACGCTATTTTTTATTCTCCTAGCGTGCGGCAGAATAAAGATATTTCCCTAGTTTTGATATATAATTGATTCTACCGAAGACTGTGGAGCAAAGCAATAAAAAAACAAAGAACTTTAGGCAAAACACAATGAAATTCATGGACAGATAAAGGATGGCGAATATCTCCTCTTACAATCCCTCTAAGAGAGGTAAGAGGTTATCACTACACTCTATTATTTACAGCATCGCTTTCTTTTTTGACGGATGGCGCAGTGATGTAGATGACTTTGTATGATGTTTCTGAAGCAGTATCTGACAATCCGGGCATAGAGGCATTCCTCTGCCGTTTTAATCAAGTTTCTTAAAAATCTGACATTTCAAACTAGTTTTCACAAAAGGAAGGAATCCAGAATGGAGGGTTAATAAAACATTGCTTTTATTTTCCGTGTGTTTGATTTCGAAGTGTATTGCAAAAAGTATTTTGTTTGCTGTGAACTTCGCAGCGTGATCTGCTATAAATCAAAAACTTCTATTGCAATACAGCTTACCTAAGAAAACTATGCTTTCCTAATACCATGATTTAGAAAGTAATGAAGGGTTGCAAGTATGTTTACTAGTTCCTCCCACTGACCTCCATGTCAATATTTTATCTAGGAGTGACATAGAGGTGGGAGAGCGGAATCACTGAGGAACCCAGGAGATGGACTTTCACAGAAGTGTCAGCTTCCTTGTGAATTTCAGAAAAAAATTCTCCTGAGCGGAGCTGCAATCTGGTGGCTCAGGTAATGGGAAGTGCAAATATTCACAGTCTTTTTTTGAAGGCATACTTGTCTGCCTTTTTTTTTTAAGATGCAAGATTGCTTTAAGTGCACCTTAAAGCTAAAGCTTTGTTTTTTGGCTTTGGATACAGTCACATAACTTACTTTCCATGCTCCGTAGTATAGAAATCTATCTTCCATGATAACAAGTCCTCTTTATAGCACTTAACTTCTGGCGCTCTGGGAATTAATTACCTCGGGGTAGTACATTGAAGGAGTCTGGAGTGTTGCCCGCCCCATCCTGTTCTCTCCTCCATACATAAAAGTCCTTGTGTTGATTTCACATTCTCTAAACAGGGTAGGGCTGGGGTGGGTGAATGACAGCATACCCTCATACATTTGAGATTGGGCTTAGAAGTGAGTTGTGAGTGGGTGGCTTGTGTGCAGCTCATCAAGCTGCACGCTAATATAGAAAGTACTTTGGCTGTCAGCTTGCTCTGGATCCAGCCTGTGTTTTGTCTTGTTATCTCTCTCTTTTTGTCTTTGTTATCTTTAAATTTTGTACAATAAATGGTGTTGCACTGGGAGCCGGTGTCCTTGGATCTGGCTGTATTGCTTAACCATAGAATATTTTAGACCATGTTCACATTGGCGCGCTGCAGTTTGGGTGCAGTGTACGTGCATGTGCTTTTTTACACATGATTTTAGTTGCAATCCCATTGACTTCTATTACAACATTATAGATCATGTGTTATCTGAAAGCACATCAAAAATGTAGAGTGAGGACTTTAAGTTACTTTTCCTTAACATACATCAATGTGATTGCACTTAAAACTGCATGTAAATTACACATGCAACCATGCTGCACCCAAACTACAATGTACAGATGTGAACCCGGCCTTACAGGCTGTCCTGTGTGGCAGAGGTGCTTACATCACAGCAGTGGTTGAGTGGAATTATAAATCCTTTGGTGCATATAAAAGTTTGTATACACACAGGACATCTCAGCTTTGCATTCTTTTTTAATAGGTTCCAATTTTTTTGTTTGAATAGCTGGTGAGGGGACCTCTGTCAAATTTTCATAGCTGTGTATGACCCTATTAGAGAGATTGATTTTCTCCTTTTCTCCTGATGACCTTTATCAAAGTAATAAAAATAATACATGCTGTGAAAATACCCTGGCAGAATTGACAATTCTTTCGGAACGCCTCTGCTCCCTCTTTTTGTACAAAGCTAAGGCAATAGCCGTACAATGCTGTAAGGCATACTATGAACAAGGTAACAAGTGTGGGATGTTGCTTGTGTGTGGGCCCTCAGCATGCAATACTCTCAGTACTATGTTCCAGAAATCTTCGATGACCATGGCACCAAACACTTTCACTTGAGCGACGTTGCAAAAGTTTCAAGTCTTATTATGAGTCTCTCTACAATCTCCATTCAGGCTCAATAGTCTACCCTACAGCTATTCCCTTAGCTGCAATCATTTCCTATTTGGAAAAAGCTCAATTACAATGCTTGATGGACCTCAATGCAGCCATTACATACAAGGAACTTTTACTTGCTATCTCCCAGACCCAATCGAGAAAATCACCTGGCCCAGATGGGTTTACCTTGAACTATTGCAAAGCTTTCATCAAATTCCTGATGCCATACCTTTGGGCCTATAATGCCCTGGGACAAAAAGTGGATTTTACTGCGGACTCCCTCTAGGCCTATATCGCAGTCATAGCTAAGGAGGGCAAGGATCATTTATTATGCTCCAGCTGTTGGTCCATCTCTTTACTCAACATAGATCTTAAATTATTCACTAAAATATTGGCTAATAGACAGTTTATCCCAGATCTCATTTAATATATTCAGGTGGGGTTCGCACCTCAAGAGAAGCCAGGGAAGAACACCACCAAGGCCTTAACTTTTGCATGGTCATGGTCTACTCTTATGATGCTGCTATCTACCAATGCAGAAAAGGCCTTTAAGTGCATGAGCTTTCTTTTATGGATCATAATTTGCGGTATGTTGGCCTAGGGGACTGGAGAAAGTCTTTGCTTAAAGCTTTTTTTTTACATCCTAAGGCTCAGGTTCGCAAATAAAATATATTCTCCTCTTTCCATCTCTAACAGGACGAGCCAAGGATGCCCTCTATTCCCCCTTATCTTCATGTTTAGCGTTGGAGCCCCTTCTTCAAAAAATATGGCTGAATCCAAATATATCCTATGTTTATGTTGATCATCATTTCCCATCTAAAATAGCTGCATACGCGGTTGACCTCCTATTTTTCGTAAAAAATTTTGTTGTTTTACTTCCGAATCTTCAAGCTGAGCTAAAACACTACAGTTACCTCTCAAACGTAAAAATAAATTACCAAAAGTCAGAGGCTCTTAATGTTATCCTTCCTGATTCATTGTTTAGCAACCTGTCGGGAAGTTTCTCGTTTAGATGGTCCAAGTCCCATATTAAATACCTTGGAACTCATTTGCCTGATGATCCTTCCACTGCATTTCAGCTCATCTTTCCTCCCATGTTTTAGCAGGTTAAACAAGACTTAGCTACATGTCATTGTGGCACGTTCTAATGGTTTGGACGTTGCTCTATCTTAAAAATGAACATAATGTCTCATATTTTATATCTTCTACAAGCACTGCCGATATACTGTACATCCCTACATCCTGTATTAAGTCCCTGAATAGACTATTCGCTTATTTTGTGTGGGCACATAAACCGCTTCATCTTACTTTCAAGATTTTATGATTAGCAAAACCAGTTTGGAGGTGTTTCCCTGTCAGATGTAACAGAATATTACGCTGGGTGACATCTTATAAGGGTCATTAATTGGTGCCATCAAGGGCAATTCAAACAATGGGTCAGTTTAGAGCAAGCAGCCTCTACCATTCTGTTGAGAACCCTTCCTTGGTGTGCAACCTCCGTCCCTCCTGGACTCAAGATGCACCCTACTATTGGCCCCATTTAGAAGCTTTGTAGTAAAGCCTATCGTGATACCACCATTTCCAGTTTCTGCCTCTCACTGTTCTTGGGAACTCCTCCTTTTCCCCAGGGTTAGATTATTCTCATTTTCGAGCCTTTCTTGATGTCAACATATACCAAGCTAGACACTTCTTCATGAGGAACCTGAGGGCCATCCCTCGCAGACATGATCACGCATCCTCAGCTCTGATTTTTTGGCGAAAGGTCCAACCTTCCAATTGTTTCTCCTCTCTCGCTCCAGCACTGGGATTCAAGAGAATTCTTACTTCTTTTGAAAGAGAATGCACAACTTCCGAGCCTCTTAGGCACGCTATGTTTTTCTTATGTACAACCTAATTAACCTTCCCCCCCCCCAGGAGACTTTTACCAGCTGTTCGGCATGAAATGGAAAAGGGACCTCCAGACCTCTTGGATGACCAAGTGAATGGACTTTTCTATTTTTCACACAAAATCTCCATCTGTACATCAATCTAGGAACTGGATTTTAAAATACTGATGAGGTGGTTCCTTATCCCTTACAAACTTCACAAACTATACTCTCAAGCCTTGGACTATTGTTGCAGATGTGGAGAGTCGGTGGGAGACCTCCTGCATATCTTTTGGTCCTGTGATTGCCTCCGGAACTTTTGGTTGGAGGTCTGGTGCATTATTCAAAAATGTACAGTCTACAAACTCCCCCTTGACCCAGCATGGTTCCTCTTGCACCATCATACCATACCGCAGAAGATCTGCAAAAACTCAGTTCTGCCTCACCTACTCAATGCGGCTCGAAGTTGTATCCCTGCACTTAGGAAGCAGCCATGACCCCTTTCCATGTCTATGTGTTTGGCCACGGTAGAGGAAATTAACAGAATTGAAGACTTAGCCTCGACTAATAGGAACACCCAAGAATAATTTTTGAAAAAATGGTTTTATTGAATTGACATACTCTGTAGAATATAAATCCACCCTGGAACGTTCAGATATTTCATCGCGGTCAACTGAGGTCTGAGACGGACTCCATCCCCCTCTATAAGCCACAGTCTCTTCCCCTCCATTTTCCTTTTACCTTTCCTTTCCTTCTTCTCTCTTTCTTTTCATTCTTTGTTTTGTGTGTGTGTGTGCGTTTGTGCCCTCCCAGGCAGTACTGGGACACTCCTGCATTATATGCACTTTTCTGTAACTGCATACGCCCTTTTTTTCTTCCATTTTTCTTGATGGTAAATGCATTAAAAAATGAAGGGAGGTATGGACAATTGATAGACAGACTATCCCTCTGTCCAGTTCCATTGTTCAACACCATATAAGAGCTTGAGGAATATGTTGCATCAGCTTATTCATGTTCTCCTACACCGCTTACTCTACATACTTGTTTTGGATAATTGTTAGTTCATACATTTCTTTATTATGTAAATTTTGAGACATTTTGTTCTATTCTGCTACTGGTTTGCACACTCCTTTTATATAAATAACAAATTTATAAAAATAAAAGTTAAAAGAATACATTATAGATAGTAAAGAAAAATATCCCCAATTGGACACAGACAGGAAAAATATATAAATGAGTGCCTAAACAAATAAATAAATAATTTGAATAAAAAAAATAGTTGGCTTTAGATAGATATACTTTAATGGATTCTTCATAAGTACACAATAGCTGATAAAAATGAAAAATGAGCATTTCATGTTTATTTATTAGTTAACTTGAAGGTGGTCTTTTAAGTTATTGTCAACAAATATTTGGCTGAATAGTCATAATGAAAAATTGTTGATAAAGTGTATAAATAATAAACAATTTATTATTATTATTTTTATTATTATTACTATTATTAATAACAACAATAACAATATTGATAATAATTTATTTTAGAAACCATCACGTATTTCTGAATGTTTATCACTTTTCTGTGTAATGCTATAGCTATAAGCAGTGAAAATTTATGTAATTGGAAAAATGTGTTAATGCACAGGTTGTACTTTTGTACACTTTCACCCCCAGACCATATTGTTTTCAGGAAGTTTTCACAGTCAAATAAAAGATGCTGTTTTGCATAGTACAGAGTTGGATTTCTGGGGCGTGTTGTTCTGCATAAAATTGAATCTAAGCAGCCATCTGTTCTTTAACACAAATAGTGAGCAAATACTTTGGAGTGACTGGTAGAAATTATGTGCTCAGAATAATAATCTGCCTATACTATAGAAAGATAAGTAAGTGCTAGATGTTGTGTTTTGAAATGCCAGAAAATTTGAATTGTAATAAATGTAGAGGGCAAAAGGCAGTGATAATCATTAAATGTCATATGACTCAGCGGTAGGACGTGAAAATGAACTGGGTGGACAGCATCACAATATTGTACACCCACACTGGTATATTAGTTTCTCCTACAGTCAGTATGGTACATTAATAAAAAAATTAAACTGAATTCCAAGAAAATACAACAGAAATAAATTGTTGCTGCTATGTTGTCCATAGTAAATACATTTTTTTTTCCAAAATTTGACTGCGTAGCAGCCTCTTGCAATGCTCTGTACAGGAAAGCTCAGATTAGCAGAAGGTGGGCTAGAACTGAAAGCAAATAATTGTGCAGCATTCAAATGTGCTGACAAGGATGGCTGATAGGAGGAGAAAGCAGAATGAGTAATGCTACCTCATTGGTCTGCTGATGTTTTTTTACCTATTCAGTCCACTGGCTGGTTGAGAGAAGACACCAATGTTTCCCTAAAGCCAAACTCTGGGATACTTGTATATTCTTCACTGTGGTGGGGCTGCATTTGCATTGCGAAGGCGAACTGCTTTTTTAGGTCTAGGGGCATATAAAGATTTACTTACCCTCTGCTCTGCTAGGATGGTCCCTGTAGCTTCTTTTGTATGTTCCCCAGGGATCTAAGATCCTGACATCATCAAGGTGTGCATTTCATAGTAAGGGGGTTTTCCCATGATGGATTGATACCTTTGGTCTTGTTACCACCGTTTTATTATATTCAGGATAAGCTTTGTCCACTTATTGTTTTTCTGTATTTGTAACATGCTGTGATCCATTTTTCTCTGACTGTATGATATTATCGGATGCACCTCTTTGTTTGGGATCATTATTCCCTCCATGTAAGACTTTCTGCAATAAAAATGTATCTAAAAAAAAAAAAAAAAAAGACTGATACAGGGTCTATAGCCTGCTTTGAACGTGAGGGTGTTAAGACACAGTTCCTCACCAGGGCATGGCAGAGCTTCATCTGCCAAGAGAGTGGAGGATCGTGTAAGCGAAGGTGCTTTTACTCTCCCCTCGAATAAATGAGTGGTAAACTCCGTCTTTGATGACGCCCGGTGGGAGGGGTGAAACGCATTGACGTAATTTCCCATTTTCCAACCAACTACATCACTACCGCCACCCGTGGAACAAACAGCCACGGTGAACCCGGATGAGCCCTCTGCAAAGCGATACACTGTCTCACATTCTGTAGGTAGATGAATTGAAAATGCTACACTATAAGTTCTCTCCCTATTGAGCCTGGTGGAAAAATTAGATTTTTGACTTACCGTAAAATCTATTTCATTGACGGACACAGCTCCTTATCTTCTTGACAGTTTGGTTATGCTGCCTCCTACAAGAGTAGGAGACTAGGCAGGAAAAAACTTGACTACACCTATGGGGCAGTCCCAGGGGGTATACTCCCACTCTCAACTAGAGGGATTCAGTTTTGTTACAAGCAGTGTCAGAAGAAAACCAACTTCACAGAGGGGTGGGTGCTGTGTCCATCAATGAACATCAGAGAAATGGATTTTACAGTAAGTCAAAAATCCCATTTTCTCTTTCATTCATTGAGGGACACAGCTCCTTTTCTTCTTGACAGTTGGGACGTCCCAAAGCAGTGTCAAACATGAGGGGTGGGAACAGCAAGAAAAAATTCCCAAGGCTAAACTGTAGCCAACCAGGTAACATGGAGCTCAACCATAAACCACTGGAGCTCACCTGAAAAAAAAACAATACACCCTCAAAGAGGACCGAACAGCAGCCTGCAAAATCTTGTGGTCAAACGAAGCATCCGCAGATGCCAACACATCCACCTTATAAAACTTTGTGAAAGTGTGCACAGGAGACCAGGTAGCCGCCTTGCAAACCTGCAGCACTGACGCCCGATGCAGAAGGCACTAATGGCCCGAGTAGAGTGCGCCTTACCAGGAAAAGGAGGAACCTGACCCTAAGTAATTAGGCCTGAATCATCGTCTGTCTGATCCATCTGGAAATGGTCGCAGCAGAAACAGCCAACCCTTTTCGAGGTCCATCAGTGAGTACAAATAGTGAGTTTGACTTCCGAAAAGACTCCCTAGCTGCCAGGTACACCCTGATTGCCCAAACCACATTCAGGGAATGCAAGGCAATTTCCTTAGGATGTTTAGGCCTGGGACATAGGGAAGGCAACACAATGTCTTCATTCAAATGGAAATAAGAGACGACCTTTGAAAGGAACGACGGACAAGGACAAAGAACCATGTTATCTCTGTGAACAAAAAGGTAAGGTTAACGACAAGACAACGCTGCCAGCTCCAACACCCTGCGCAGAAGTAATTGTCCCAGAAGGTGGCCTTTTTGGTAGCTATGTAAGCAGGAGAACCTCCCAAAGACTTTCAAAGGGAGGCTTTTGAAGAACAGAGAGCACCAAATTGAGGCCTCATGGCGGCAATAGAGACCACACTGAAGGAGCCAAGTGTCGAACTCCCTGGATAAAGGTGCACACCAAAGAATGTGTGGCCAGTGGAGGGTGAAAAAAACCGCCAAGGCCAAAACCTGGCCCTTAATGGTACTCAAGGCCAGGTGCTGCTCAACCCCACATTGGAGGGAAGCCAAGATCCGAGCCACCCGAAAAGGAACAAGGAAGAACTCCAAGAGACTCACACCACGCAATGTAAGTCTTCCAAGTACAATGGTAGATCTTCCTAGAGGTAGAGTTTCTAGCCTTTAACAGCGTAGGAATCACTGTTTCAGATAAACCTCTATCCTTCAGCACTTGGCTTTCAACAGCCAAGCCGTTAGAGCCAACAACTGTAAAGCAGGATGAAAGATTGGCTCTTGGGACAGCAGATCTTCCCGGAGAGTAGGTCTCCAAAGAGCATCGACAACCAGCTGTACCAGATTGGCATACCAAGACCGGCAAGGCCAGTCTGAAGCCACTAGAATGACCGGAATCCCTTCAGCCTTGATCCTGCACAGGAGTCTTGGCAGCAGTTTGAGAGGTGGGAAGTCCTAAAGTAGACGATACTGACTCCAAGGAGCCACTAATGTTTCTGTGGCGTTGGCCAGAGGATCCCGAGACTGTGCCACAAACCTCTGTACCTTCCATGGAAAGTTTACAGCAGAGAGGGCTGGAATGATCATTTTGCCCACATTAGAATGCCGGCTACTTCCTGAGCCGCCAGGACACGTCTTGTGACCCCTTGGTGATTGACATAGGCCACGGCCATGGCATTGTCCCATTGAATTCATACCGGACACCCCTGAAGATGTATTGTCCAATGATCCAGACAAAGTCTGATCGCTTGAAGTTCCAGTACAATGATTTGCACAATCTGTGCCGAGGACACCTCCCCACCCAGACAGACTAGTATCCATGGTGACAAATGTCCAGTACAGGAGGAGAAAGGATTTTCCCTGTCGATGTGCCAGAGAAAGAAGCTATCTCTAGGGACTGTGGATTCTTCTCCTGTTTCACCAGAATCTCTTTTTGCTGAGCGCTCATGTGGAACTGTGCAAACAAAACCGCCTCGAAGGTAGACCCCACCAGGCCTAGCACCCACATGCAAGCCCGGAGGGATGATTGCTGGACAACAGAAGCTGATGGAGTTTTTCCAGAGGAAGAAATACTCTGGCTTAGGCTGAGTCCAGAGTTAGAGAGTCAGACCCAGATAGACTAGTTTTGTGGATGGAACCAGAGCAGACTTCTTAAGATTCAGAATCCAACCGAACTCCCTCAGAGTTAGCAGAGTAATCTCCAAATTGTCTATCAGAGCAGTCAGAGAATCCATTGCAGAACAAGATTGTTGAGGTACCACAGTACCACAATACCCCCGGTGACGCAACAATGCTAGCACCAGAGCCAACACTTTGTGAAGACCCGAGGAGCGGAGGCGAGACCAAAAGGTAACGCCACAAACTGATAATGCTCCTCGTCCACAGCAAAGCGGAGGAAGCGCTGGTGACCGGCATGTATTGGAATGTGAAGGTAGGCATCCTTGATGTTGTTGATAGAAGCGATAAAATACCCCTAATTTAGGGACACCACCATCGTGCGAATGGACACCATTCAGAATTTTTGTACCCGCACAAAGCCGTTCAGCGCCTTGAGGTCCAGAATTGGACGTACCTTGCCTTCCCTCCTGGGAATAGTAAAGAGGTTTGAGTAAAACCTCTGAAAACATTCGGAACCAGGACAACCACCCCTTGAAGTAACAAATCTTGCACTGCCCCAAAGAGTCCCCATAAGCGATCTGGGGACAAGTGCAGGTTGGAAGGGAAGAACCATTCCGGAGGCTAAGACCGAAACTCGATTCTTATAGCCGACCGAATGACTTTGAGGACCCACTTGTCCTGTACCAGGGAGGTCCACGGACCCGGAAACCACTGAATATGCCCCCCACCCCAGATACGAGTGTGAGTGCCCCTTCATGCAGAGGAAGCCATGTCCGCAGGTCTGGAATAGCCTGCTTGTGGCTTGCCAGACCAGGTCCTCTTGGAACCTCCGGTAGAGGCCCTGAAATGCTTAGATCCCTTGTCTTGAAACCCTGGGGGACAAAAAGGCCTCTTATGAGCCAAGAAGAATGGCCCACATCTACGACAGGACTCCTTAGACTTGGTAGCCTGCGGAAGAAGAGAACTCTTCCCTGCCATGAAACCCTTAATGATGTGATCCAAAGAAGCTCCAAAAAGGCGATCCCCTGTAGGGAAGATCAGATAAGGCTTCTTCTTCAAAGTCTGGTCCACCATCCAGCATTTCAGCCAGATAATACACCAAAGGACCACTGCTAAAACAGACAGCCTAGAAATCAATGGAGCCGCATCCAAAGAGGCATCAGATAAACTGTAGCCCCTGGACCAACAGATTCCCCAGCTCTGCAAAGGCAGGGGGAAGCTGTTTCCCTTCCAGGTCCCGGCGTAAAAGTTCAGCCCACTCGGTCAGAGTTTGCGACACCAGGGCAATAGTAAGTACCGGCCTAAGTGCCGAACCAGCCACAGTGAACATATGGCCAAAGGGACCGGCTCCTCCGATGCAGCATCTCCGTCATGTTTGAAATATCACGCACTGACACAATCAGTGCATCCACCAGCACCTTTTCATGCATGGCTAGAGGAGCAGAGGAAACATCCTCACTTTCTGAGCACTGAGGGTGCGTGGACGCAGACCCAGTAGGAGGACTTGGTGGTGGCCGAAAAAGATTCAGGATCTGATGGACAGATGAGGCAGGGGAGGGCAAGGGACGCTATATACTAAGGTCACCCCGAAAATACAACAATCAGGGGATGCCAACCAAGGGTCCACCAATGAAATGCAACAGTGTGAATTTAGCCTTACTGTAAGGGGTCTCTTCTGCATTACCTCAATCTTAGCATTGGATGGACAGAAAAACAAATCATTTGGCAGGTAGGACATATATTCCATCCATGTTTTTAGCTGTTTTACTGTAGTTGAGCTTTGATGATATATTGTGTAATGGTGTATAATTTTTCTTTTTTTTTTTTCACCCAGAAATCTTCTCCGGAAGAGTGAAGGTTGTTAAGGCCGCAATGGGGGACGCAACCTTACATTTAGCCACCATTCACACAAATGCATTTTTTGATGTAGTTGCCATCGTGCAGCATTGCACCTCAATGGAAATCACATTATTCTATATGGTGTCTGTTCACATGAATAAAGCACATTTTTTGAAAAGGTGCAGGTGCTTCTTTGGTGCAGTTGCAATGTGATTTTCGGCCATATAGCAGTTGTAGTGTATGTTGGCAGAGTTTTGTGTATAAAATCCTGCCTTCTTTCCCTACAAAAAAATACAGCAGCATCAAAAATGCATGATAATGCACTACAAAAATGCTTAAAAAAGTTACAGTTTTCTTTTGTTGGGGGGGGGGAGGCAGGTCCCCCTATTAATTGGTATCCGCTCTCACTTCTGCAATTCTTGCCTTGGATGATGCTACTTGCCCCGTCCCCTCCCACAGCCTGCTGGGATGCGTCACATGTCCCAGGATGTTGGAGGACCATTCACAGTGCGCCGCCGGAGCTCGCACATGCACAATGGATGGCTGGCTATGGTTCCTCTGGAAGCTGCAGCCAGCACCCATATACAAAGTGGCAGTCCCGGGTATATACAGCAGTAGAAAGAATTGGCTGTGGGAAGACAGCACTGGACTGCAGGCACTGGTAAGTAACCAAAAGTAAGCCAAAGTCAGCAACTACATTTGTAGCTGCTGTTTAACCACTTAAGCCCCGGAAGATTTTACCCCCTTCCTGACCAGGGGGTATTTTGCGATTCGGCACTGCGTGACTTTAACGGACAATTGCGCGGTCGTGCGACGCTGTACCTAAACGAATTTGACGTCCTTTTTTTCCCACAAACAGAGCTTTGGTGGTATTTGATCACCTGTGCGATTTTTTGATCATGCGCTATAAACAAAAAAAGAGCGTCAATTTTGCAAAAATAGCAATATTTTTCACATTTTTTTATATGAAATTCCCCCCAAAAAAAAAGTAAAAATCAAAATTTTTTAAAATTTTCGGCCAATTTGTTTTATGCTACATATGTTTGGTAAAAAAAATCGCAAAAAGCGTATTTTGATTGGTTTGCGCAAAAGTTATCGCGTTTACTAACAAAGGGAAAGATTTTTGTCATTTTTGTTGTTTTTTTTTTTAACGCGTAATGGCGGCGATCTGCGATTTTTTTTGCGGTACTGCGACATTGGGGCGGACAGATCGGACCCTTGACTGACATTTGTGACACTTTTGGGGTTACCAGTGACATTTCTACAGTAATCAGTGCTATACATATGCACTGTTACTGTAAAAATACACTGGTTGTGAAGGGGTTAACTTTATTTGGAAGGGAGGGGCTGTGTGTATCCCTAGGGGCGTGCTTTCTACTGTGATTGGCTGTGGCTTGAGCTGTAAGGACACTGATCAACGGATCTACATACTAGATCCGTTTTATCAGTGTCTTTACAGCGAGGAGAATGACAGGCAGCTTGTTTACACAAGCTGCCTGACATTCTCCCTCTCCCCCGCCGATCGCTGAGTGACCGGCGGACATCGGGTCCGCTGGTCACACGCGCGGGGGGGGTCCGTGACCACGCGGGAGCGGGAGCCCGCCTCCGGGGGCGTGCGCTCGCTCCCTAGACCCTCACAAGCTAGTGACGTAGCCCTACGTCACTTTGCCTGTGAGGGGCTGACTGCCGACGTAGATCGGCGTTAGGCAGTCGGCAAGTGGTTAAAAAAAAAAACTGAAGTTCCTCTTTTAAAGAATAGGTTACCCAAAAATCTCATATTTCTGATATGTGTCTGCAGTATCATGTACTGTACCTGTGTTAAAAAGTATTCTGTGCATACAACATATATACAGTGCCTTGCGAAAGTATTCGGCCCCCTTGAACTTTGCGACCTTTTGCCACATTTCAGGCTTCAAACATAAACATATAAAACTGTAATTTTTTGCGAAGAATCAACAACAAGTGGGACACAATCATGAAGCAGAACAAAATTTATTGGATATTTCAAACTTTGTTAACAAATAAAAAACTGAAAAATTGGGAGTACAAAATTATTTAGCCCCTTTACTTTCAGTGCAGCAAACTCTCTCCAGAAGTTCAGTGAGGATCTCTGAATGATCCAATGTTGACCTAAATGACTAATGATGATAAATAGAATCCACCTGTGTGTAATCAAGTCTCCATATAAATGCACCTGCACTGTGATAGTCTCAGAGGTCCGTTTAAAGCGCAGAGAGCATCATGAAGAACAAGGAACACACCAGGGCCCATGATCACTCTGTATGAACTGCAGAGATCTACAGCTGAGGTGGGAGACTCTGTCCATAGGACAACAATCAGTCGTATACTGCACAAATCTGGCCTTTATGGAAGAGTGGCAAGAAGAAAGCCATTTCTTAAAGATATCCATAAAAAGTGTCGTTTAAAGGTTGCCACAAGCCACCTGGGAGACACACCAAACATGTGGAAGAAGGTGCTCTGGTCAGATGAAACCAAGATCGAACTTTTTGGCAACAATGCAAAACGTTATGTTTGGCGTAAAAGCAACACAGCTCATCACCCTGAACACATCATCCCCACTGTCAAACATGGTGGTGGCAGCATCATGGTTTGGGCCTGCTTTTCTTCAGCAGGGACAGGGAAGAAGGTTAAAATTGATGGGAAGATGGATGGAGCCAAATACAGGACCATTCTGGAAGAAAACCTGATGGAGTCTGCAAAAGACCTGAGACTGGGACGGAGATTTGTCTTCCAACAAGACAATGATCCAAAACATAAAGCAAAATCTACAATGGAATGGTTCACAAATAAACATATGCAGGTGTTAGAATGGCCAAGTCAAAGTCCAGACCTGAATCCAATCGAGAATCTGTGGAAAGAACTGAAAACAGCTGTTCACAAATGCTCTCCATCCAATCTCACTGAGCTCGAGCCATTTTGCAAGGAGGAATGGGCAAAGATTTCAGTCTCTCGATGTGCAAAACTGATAGAGACATACCCCAAGCGACTTACAGCTGTAATCGCAGCAAAAGGTGGCTCTACAAAGTATTAACTTAAGGGGGCTGAATAATTTTGCACGCCCAATTTTTCAGTTTTTTTATTTGTTAAAAAAGTTTGAAATATCCAATAAATTTAGTTCCACTTCATGATTGTGTCCCACTTGTTGTTAAATCTTCACAAAAAAATTACAGTTTTATATCTTTATGTTTGAAGCCTGAAATGTGGCAAAAGGTCGCAAAGTTCAAGGGGGCCGAATACTTTCGCAAGGCGCTGTATACAGGGGTATATATATACAGGGTTCCATGTATAACTACAGATGGAAAGCAGTAAAACAATGTCCCAGGTATATCAAGTGTTATTTATAGAATAAAACATTAAAGGATATGTTGATACAGAATAATATAAAAGAAGACAGAATTCCTAGAAATTGGTTTAAAGAGTTCAAAGGGTTTTCAAATGTTTGAAATGTATGCCTGGTAAGGTGAGCAGAACAGGCTGAAATGGAAAGAGTTTTGTATCAAATGTGACAAAGAAGGAATACAAAGTTAAACAATGTATTACATGTGAAGACACTAATGTAGTTTATTTGTTAGAGCGTGATTGTGGGTTGCAATACATTGGATGAAAATACATGTGAGAAAAGAGGAACCCATAAGACTTATATAAACAGGTTTCAAAGTAGCCATTAACCCTAAGTGAATTATATTTAAAGCACTGTGCATCATAGCAATTGCATTTATAAAATAAAATACTTGATTTTTTTTTTTTTATCCTTTGTTGCATCTCAGTACAACCCACCTATAGTTTCTTTATGTGTGCTTGCCTAGTGATGGACGTGTAGCATTTATTAGGGTGGGTTTTCTTAATGGTGACAACAGTGGACTTTGGCTGAGTATTGTGTGTTTAAAAAAAAGCCATTTGGAGCCTCTGTTAGATTGTGTGAAACATTACAATGCAGGAGTACAAGTTGAAGACAAGGCCATGCAAGTGCATGGGGGAGCAGCAGTGAGGCAGGACAGGGCATACTTCAGTACAGATGCTTTGTGTACTTTTTGGGGGCATGTCTAGTACTTCTAGTGTTCACACCTTGTTTATCATGGGCTGTTTAGTTCAGTAATGTTCTCTGGAAAAATATTTAATGTTTGGAGGTTCTAAGTATTTTTCTAGAAACAAATACCAGTTGTTACATGCAAAGAAAAAGTGCTAGAAAAGGCCTGGAGGTCAAATGGTTGATGATGGGCAGTTAAGTTCAATAATGTTCTCCTGGTTTACCGCTCTGACAGTAAAGAACCCTTTACGCAGTTTAAGGTTAAACCGCTTTTCTTCTAGTTTTAGTGAGTGGCCCGGTGTCTTATTGTATTCACTTTCTCTGAAAAGTTTGTTCCCTATGCTAGGGTCACCAGTTCGGTATTTGTTCATTGATATCATATCCCCTGTCAAGCATCTCTTCTACAGAGAGAATAAGTTCAATGCTTGTAGTCTGTACTCATAGCTGATGTCCTCCATTCTTCTAATTATCTTTGTTGCCCTTCTCTTGACTCTCTGTTGTTCCAGCACATCTTTTCTGAGGACCGGTGCCCAGAACTGGACGACAAACTCAAGATGTGGCCGGACCAGAGTCTTGTAGAGTGGAAGAACAATTGTTTTATCTCTGGAGTGAATCCCCTTTTTTATACATCCCAGTATTCTGTTGGCCTTGCTTGCAGCAGCTTGGCATTGGATGCCATGGCTAAGCCTGTTGTCTACCAGTACCCCCAGGTCCTTTTCCATCTTAGATTCACCCAGAGGTTCCCTCCCAGCAAGTGACTTGCGTTCGTATTTTACAATTTTCAACTTTAAACCTTAAACATTTGGTTCAGGTCTGCTTGTAAGGTTACCACGTCCTGTATGGAAGTTCGCAAGTACCAAGATTGTGCTGGATATCCCATCCTCTAGGTCGTTTATTAATAGATTAAACAGGATTGGTCCCAAGACAGATCCTTGGGGGACCCCACTTTCCACACCTGACCAATCCGAGTACTCCCCATTTATCATCACCTCTGGACTCGCCCCTGGAGCCAGTTTTCAATCCAGGTACTCACTCTATGGTCCATACCTACATACCTTAGTTTGCAGAGTCAGCGTTTGTGGGGAACTGTATCAAATGCCTTTGCAAAGTCCAGATACACCACATCCACATGCCTACCTTTATCTAGATGGCAGCTTACTTCTTCATAGAATGTTAATAGATTGGTCTGGCAAGAACGATATTTTATGAATACATCCTGATTACTACTAATACCGTTTTCATTACTAAAGGTTTAGGAGTGTGTCTATGGGAATGTTTGACCATTCTTCCAGAAGCACATTTGTGAGGTCAGGCACTGATGTTGGACGAGAAGGCCTGGCTTGCAGTGGCCAGTCAAGTTCCTCCACCCCAAACTAGCTCATCCATGTCTTTAGGGATCTTGTTTGTGCATTGGTGAGCAGTCATGTTGGCACAGCAAGGGGCCATCCCCAAAGTATTACCAAATGAAGCTTTAAGAGTTCCCCTCACTGGAACTAAAGGGCCAAATCCAACCCAAAAAAAAAAAAATAACCCAAAGAAAAACAACCCCGCACCATAGTCCCCCCTCCACCAAATGATTTGGACCAGTGCACAAAGCATGGTCCATAAAGACATGGATGAGCAAGTTTAGGGTGGAGGAATTTGAGTGACCTCAACCCGAACATCTTTCGCATTAATTAGAGCGGAGACTGTGAGCCAGGCCTTCTTATCCAACATCAGTGCCTGACCTTACAAATGCGCTTCTGGAAGATTAGTCAAACAATCCCATAGACAGCCTTCCCAGAAGAGTTAAAGCTATTATAGCTGCAAAGAGTTGGCAAATTCAATATTGAACCCTACGGACTAAGAACGGGATGCCATTAAAGTTCATGTGCATGTAAAGGCAGTCGTCCCAATACTTTTGACAATAAAGGGTACGTTGGGCTCATTGCTAGTTAAGAATACAGAACACTTCACCCATTCTTATCTCCATAACAAAAGGCCGAAGTGTTCTGTGTTTCACAGAGAGAGCTGGAAACAATGCTAACTAAGGGCTCTTGTACAGGGCCATATATTATACATACAGTAGTACAGAGTAAAATGCAATGGTTGTTGTGGTTACATTTTGCAAACTTCTCCTGTGCATGTGTAAAAGTGAGTAACAGCAATTACACACACATTGATGCATATGGCGTTTTTTGTAATGCGTGTCTACAGGCAAAAAAAACAGCTGCAGCTACTGGAAGCCACAACCACAAGTGTATTTTACTTTGTATGGCCATAGCCCTAATATGTGGCTATGTACAAGAACTCTAAGACTGCATTTTCACTTTTGCGTGCACAATGCATTTCCACTCAAGATTTTATTTGAGTGACTTCCTCGTGATTTTGAGTGTCACATAGGGCAGCCCATTCATTTGAATGTCCTATGTGGGTTTGTTGCTCAAAAAGGAGCTTTTGCTCATGGACGTCCGCATGGGGGGGGGGCATGTGCCCCCCCCCCTGGAATCTCAATTTCCCCTTTAAAGTGGTTGTAAAGCCACTTCATACTAACCTGTCTGGTCTGTTGAATAATCCTGTGTGCCCATGCCCCTGTGTCTGTGTATGTGTTTTTTTTTTAAAAAGACATTCTTTACCAGTTTTCAGGGCGCAAATCACTGCTCACGTGACCTGCCAGCTCTTTTCTCTCCCTGTCTGACAGCTGCCTGCAGTTGGCTGGGCCAAGGATTCCCCGCTGATGTCAGTCGAGAGGGGAGGAGGAGAGGCCGAGAGGAGGAGAGAGGTGGCGGGTCACGAGAGCGGTGATCAGTGCTCTGAAAACTGATAAAGAGCGGCTTATTTTTCCCCATTAAAAATAAATACTCGCAAGTTGCAGGTTGCACAGTGACTGACATCAGCAGCCGTGTGGACCACTGCCCTCAGCCCTAGGCCCCGTTGCTATCATTCCAGGAGAGGGGGAGCTCAGGGCAAGGAAACTGAGGAGATTTGTGGCCCCTTGCACAGAGGCACAGCATCTGACATCACAGCACGTACTGACGTCATGTGCATGCATGCGCAGCCTGCACGGACCCAAAACAGAGGGGGCCAACTTTGCTTTTGCATCAGGTTTCTCAAACCTTTGAATGCCTGCTCTTTATGTGATAATGACCAAGCCCCTCCCCTTCAAGACATTGTTGAAAAGGGGAGGAGCATGGCTGACTTTAAAATGATGCCCCCCCCCCCCCCCGGCAAAGTTCTGCGGACGCCCATGCTTGTGCTTCTTTTTGGGTGACAAGCTTAATGCAATTTGACAAGCTTCATGCGAGGCACGGTTTGTCACAATTGCCACACGATCCTGTTGCACGACAATCGTGGGAGAATTGCATTGTGTTAGGGGTGGCAATAAAGTGATTGTAAAGTATTTATTTTTTTTTAATAACAAATGTGTTATACTGCTTTACTTTACTTTACTGCTCTGTGCAGTTGGTTTTGCACAGAGCAGCCCAGATCCTCCTCTTCTCGGGTCCCTCTTCGGTGATCCTGGCCCCTCCCTCCTGTTGAGTGCCTCCACAGCAAGCAGCTTGCTATGGGGGAACCTGAGCCAAGTCACAGCTCCCTGTGTCCATTCTGACACAGAGCCGCAACCCCTCTCTCTCCTCATTGGCTCACTGAATTTGATTGACAGCAATGGGAGCCAAAGGCTCCACACTGCGGTCTCAGCCAATGAGAAGGGAAAGTCTCGGGCAGCTGAGACACTCCTGCAACATCGCTGGATAGAGATGGGCTCAAGTAAATATTAGGGGCTGATGGGGGCTGCTGCACACTTTAGAAGGCTTTTTATCTTAATGCATAGAATGCATTAAGATAAAAAACCTTCTGGCTTTACAACCCCTTTAATGGGTAATGTCACCCAAATGCATGTTGTGCATTGTGCAGCGATTGCTACTATTTGGAATAATGGGCAGGATCGAGGCAATACAAATCGCAAAATGTGAATGGAGCCTAAGAGTGCAGCACAGACAGTTGAACAGCTCACAAGATTTCTGTCTGGATCAAAAGGCATTTTCGAACTTATAAAACAGATATACCAAAGAGCTTCAATTGTATATTTACCAAAAAAAAAAGGAGAAGTCCAGTGTTAGGCCACTTTTACATGGGTGGACTGATCTGGTCCACCTGTCAGTTGTTTAGGTGGACCCAAGTAGACCCTCCATTGTCCTCTATAGAGCGGCAGGTGTAAACGAACATGTGACGCTGACATCCGATCCAATCCTGTCTGCTAAAAACAGATGGATGGGGATCCATTCCCCATCCATCCAGCCCAGGGATGTCAAACTCAACTTCATTGTGGGCTGCATCAGCATTATGGTTGCCGCCAAAGGGCCGGTTGTATCTGTAAGACTAGATGTTCAGAGTACCCCATTCCTCTTACATAAGATGCCATGAGCCCCCACCATTAGAAGTCAAGAGTCCTACACCCTCCCTTACATCACAGTACATCCCCCTTACCTTGTACTGCTGCCAGGAAGAAGCTGGGGGCAGTGCTGGGAAGCAGAAAATGCAGGCTTTGGAGGAGGATCAAAGGAGGGCTGGAGTCTGCTGAATGCTGAGCTCAGGAGAGGTGGAGAGGAGGGGTGTTTCAGCTGCACAGAGAGGTGCAGGATCTGTAGGAGGAGTTATGTCCTCCTCTCTGCTACCAACTGCTGAGACGGGGAAGGGGGTGGGGGGAAAAACAAGCCTCTCTGAGGCTGCATGGAGAAGGATCTGGTGGAGGAGTTCTGTCCTCCTTTCTGCTGCGGACTTCTGAGACAAGGTGGAAACAATGAGGGGGGGGGGGGGTTGCTGCAGCAGCAGGAGAGGTGTGAGGGCCACGTGAAATGGGCTGGAGGGCCAGATTCGGCCACCAGGCCTTGTGTTTGACACATGTGATCTAGCGTATCGGATCAAATGATCGTTGGGTGTAAATGCACAGGTGGTCCGTTTACATCCGACCATCCATAGAGGAGAGCAGGATGGTGTCAGAGCTCAGCGGGGATTGGCGGACAGATTCCCCGCTGAGCAGGCAGACTCCTGGCAGATTCCCCCCTATATGAAAGAGGCTTTAGGGTGTGCACACACTTTATACCCTAGTTGAAAGAAATACATATTTTAACACTTTTCTTGCAAAGGAGGGGCCAATGGATGCAAGCATGGGCAGCTGTAAATTCAATTACAAAAAACAATAACCCTATATAAACAGCATTTCATAATCAGTATGTTCAATCTCAGTATTCAATTCCCAGACCTTCACGACTTTTTGTAAAAGAAGATTTAGTGTAAGATAATTACTACATAGGGATATTTGCTAACAAGATCCAATTGCTCTGTTAACAGACGAGTAATTGCTCTGAAACTAGGTATTAAAAATCCGGTTTCAACAAATCCAGAAGAGGTCAATACACATAATATTATGAAAGTTTGAAAAACGACACTTAAACTACGAAAGCTCAACAGAGATTAAGATTTTTTTCATTATACTTAATGTAAGATTAATCAGATTCTAACCATGGGGAAAATAAGAGATGATCGATTAAAATCCTTTTATTTAATATGTGAGCTCAAGAGGGAAATTCATTTTTTTTTTCTTTGCTTCTGCATTTGTACCGTTAAAATTGTAAAACCACAACAAGTGACTCCCTTATAATCAGCCTAATGTATGAGCGTTGACAGAAAGTGGATATCTTGGCATCCTCAACCAATTCAATTCTAACATCTCACTTTTTAGAGCAGTATAGAAAATTAAAGTCAGCTTGTGCGTACAAGTGTTTGTTGACCAGTATATCAAATGTATTTGATAACATTTTTGTTACATAATTGCCAACTGAACAGATGTATAAAGCAGTTTGGTTTCACAATTTTGTTTTTACAACATACATACATACATACATACATACATACATACATGTATGACCTGTCTTGTGAAACTTCATTGTAGACACTATTTCTACATTAGTGCAGCCAGGGCCGCCGTTAGAAATCATGGGGCCCTGTATAGCCTACCTGGCGGGGCCTCCAACCCCACCCCTGACCATTCCCCTGGCATCTAGAAAATGCAGCTTTGTCTTCAAGGGATATTTATCTTTCACCAGCCTGTTATACGGTATATTTAATTATCCAAGAGAAATACTGTTTTCAGACAAGAACAGACCTCTTTAACCACTTGCCTACTGCGCACTTTCACCCCCTTCCTGTCCAGGCCAATTTTCAGCTTTCAGCGCTGTTGCAATTTGAATAACAATTAATCAGTCATGCAACACTGCACCAAAACAACATTTTTTTTTGCTAGACAGATAAAGCTTTCTTTTTGAGGTATTTAACTGCCACTGGATTTTTTTATTTGTTGCTAAGCAAACCAAAAAACACCAAAAATGTTGAAAAAACATTTTTTTCCTAGTTTCTGTTATCAAATTTTGTAAATAAGTATTTTTTCTCCTTCACGGATGTGCGCTGATGAGGCTAAACTGATGGGCACTGATATGCTGCACTGATGGGCACTGATGTGCTGCACTGATGGGCACTTTTGATGCGCCACTAATGGGCACTGATATGAGGCGCTGATGGGCAGCAATGATGGGCACTGATAGACGGTACTGATAGGAATTAGTGATAGGCACTGATTGGCAGCACTGGTGGCCACTGATTGGCAGCACTGGTGGACACTGTTGGGACTGCACTGATAATCAATGTAGGTATCCCCTACCACTTATTGTCTCTCCTATCTTCCTGCGCTATCAGTGTGAAGAGAGAATTGTTGATAACTGGCAAATCCTGTGTACACTGATCAGTTGTGATTGGCTCATTACCCCGATCTGTGATCAGCTGTGTCCGAAGGACAGAGGGTGTGGTTAACGGGAGGGGACTGAACTGAAGCCAGCATTTGATCTACATGTATAACATTGCTAGTGTGTGGTCTTGGCTTTCTGTATTGGTAGATATATAGAGCAGGACGTGCTCTTCGGGAGAAACAGCTCCTGGAACAACTATTGAAGCCAACAGGAGTTATACACAGAAGCTAGAGAGAGAGGTTCTGGCAGCTTTACATTGAAGTCCATAATGAAATTATTTGATGAGTTTGATGTGGAGGAACTTGAGGGGCCTGCAAGGAAACCCTGACCTCAACCTTACTTAACCACTTGCCGACTCCCGCACGACTATTTACGTCGGCAGTCAGCCCCTCACAGGCAGAGTAACGTAGGGCTACGTCGCTAGCCTGTGAGGGTTTTGGGAGCGAGTGCGGGACAGCGGGAGAAAGGCAGGCGGCTAGTGTAAACAAAGCCGCCTGTCAGTTCTCCCTGTGTAAGAATGATGATCAAACGGTTCTACTATGTAGGACCATTGATCACTGTTTTTACACATCAAGCCACAGCCAATCACAGTTAGAAGCACGCCCCTAGGACACACTTAACCCCTCCTTCTCCAATACAGTTAACTCCTTTCCTGCCAGTGTCATTTTACAGTAACAGTGCATATGTATAGCAATGATTACTGTAGTAATGTCACTGGTAACCCCAAAAGTGTCAAAAATGTCAGTCAAGGGTCCTATCTGTCCGCCCCAATGTCGCAGTCCCGCAAAAAAAATCGCAGATCGCCGCCAAGAGACTGTCGGCAATGTTGCCTCACTACTCCCCCTCATGCTGGAGGAAATGTGGTTGCATTGGATCTACGCTGCACGTGTGGTGGTCCTGTCCACTTCTCCGACCCTTCTGGCAAGCTATTCAAACACTATTTTCAGACCTGACAGCTAATCCTTCTGAGCTTTCACCCCAAATGGCACTATTTGGGCTTGGACTTGAAACCTGGGATCTATCATATCACACAGTTCTCACCCACATACTAATAGCGGCCAGACTTTCCATCACAAGACAATGGAACAGCAACTCTCCTTCTACTATCCAAATGGTCCATCAACTCCTCAACCCACACCTTCAAATGGAGGTCATGTTTGCTAAAACAACTCTTGAAATATCAAAATTGAAGAAAAACTGGGCTCCATTGGCTTACCTTTTACAACCTAGATATCTCATCATTAGCACGCTGATTGCGCTACCAAAACCCGAAATTTACAAAGAAACTCTGAATAGTCATCTGCATTCCTCGATATATGCTCTTCTCCCGAAGCAACCAAAAGAACCAAATACCCCCCCCCCCCTCCCTTGGAACCCTTACCCGGACTATGTTATTTAACTTGTCACCTGTCTCTGTAACTGACTGGTTTAAAGCTGCATTATCCTTTTGATCACGTTCACATGTTTCTTTCTATGTACCTTTTGGAAAATCCTTAATAAAATACTATTAAAAAAAAAAAAAAAAATTGGTGTTATAGCTCCCACTCTCTCATACTGGTCACTGGAAGTTCAACATGGCACCTCATGGCAAAGAACTCTCTGAGGATTTGAAAAACATTTTTTGCTGCTCTACATAAAGATGACCTGGGCTATAGGAAGTTGGCCAAGACCCTGAAATTGAGCTGCAGCACGGTGGCCAAGACCATACAGCAGTTTAACAGGACAGGTTCCACTCAGAACAGGCCTCGCCATGGTCGACCAAAGAAGTTGTGTGCATGTGCTCAGCATCATATCCAGAGGTTGTCTTTGGGAAATGACGTATGAGTGCTGCCAACATTGCTGCAGAGGTTGAAGGGGTGGGAGGTCAGCCTGTCAGTGCTCAGACCATACGCCGCACACTGCATCAAATTGGTCTGCATGGCTGTCATCCCAGAAGGAAGCCTCTTCTAAATATAATGCACAGGAAAGCCCACAAACAGTTTGCTGAAGACAAGCAGACTAAGGACACGGATTACTGGAACCATGTCCTGTGGTCTGATGAGACCAAGATAAACATATTTAGTTCACATAGTGTCAAGCGTGAGTGGCAGAAACCAGGTGAGAAGTACAAAGACAAGTGTGTCTTGCCTACAGTCAAGCATTGTGGTGGGAGTGTCATGGTCTGGGGCTGCATAAGTGCTGCCGGCACTGGAGAGCTACAGTTTATTGAGGGAACTATGAATGCCAAAATGTACTGTGACATACTGAAGCAGAACATGATCCCCTCCCTTCAGAGACTGGGCCACAGGGCAGTATTCTAACATGATAACGACCCCTGCAAGGTGACCACTGCCTTGCTAAAGAAGCTGAGGTAAAGGTGATGGACTGGCCAAGCATGTCTCTAGACCAAAACCCTATTGAGCATTTGTGGGACATCCACATTTGGAAGGTGTTGGGAGTGCAAGTTGATCCACCAGCTCCGTGATGTTGTCATGGAGGAGTCGAAGAGGACTGGTGAACTCCATGCCCAAGAGGGTTAAGGCAGTGCAGGAAAATAATGGTTTCCACACAAAACATTGACACTTTGGGCCCAGTTTGGACATTTTCACTTAGGGGTGTACTCCCTTTTGTTTCCAGCGGTTTAGACATTAATGGCTGTTTGAGGGGACAGCAAATTTACACTCTGATACAAGCTGTACACTCACTACTTTACATTGTAGCAAAGTGTCATTTCTTCAGTGTTGTCACATGAAAAGATATAATAAAATATTTAAAAAAATGTGAGGGGTGTACTCAGTTTTGTGAGATACTGTACATGGTGACAGCAAAGTTGTAAACAAAAACTTACAATCAGATCTTGACAATAAATCAAAATCAACTTCCACATGCGTGGAATATTGATTTATTGACTTGTTGGCTATAGATCAATTATTCCCATTGAAAGAGATTGATTGGAAAATAAATTAATTGTTTGTCGAAGAATTTATGGCCACCATTAGGTGTGATATTTGCATTAGTTTTATTTTTTTCAGGATTTTTTTTACCCTTTACTTTCTCCAGGTGATTTTACCTGTATTACACTTCCTGTCCTACAGGGGCAACGTATTCATGTAGGAACAGTATTGTCACCCTAAGATAGGAAGTATATTAGGACTAGGGATGATCGAACGGTTTGGGTTGACCATCGGTTCGACCCGAATATTGACTGTTCGAAATTCGGCCGAATTCCTGCAAATAATTTCATTAGCGCAGGGATGGGGTTCCGCTCCTATCACACCTATATGTGAGCCGGGAGGAGGAAGGCACCCGGCGTGTACCGAGCGGCCGGGATGACGGGACCCGGCGGGTAAGTCGTGTAGATGCGGGGGAACAGCCCGCGGGACGCCTCGAGTGCTCCGGGGAAGCCATGGGACCCGGAGCACTCAGCGGCGTTACAGTACCCCCCCCTTAGGTCTCCCCCTCTTTTTGGAACCCAGGTACCTGTGGATGAGCTCCTTGTCGAGAATATTGGACTCGGGCTCCCATGACCTCTCCTCAGGACCACAATTCTCCCAGTCAACCAGAAATTTTTTTTTACCTCTGACGACTTTGGAGGCGAGAATCTCTTTCACTGAGAAGACGTCAGAGGACCCAGAGACAGGAGCAGGAACGGTGACCTTGGGGGAAAACCGGTTAAAAATGAGGGGTTTGAGAAGGGATACATGAAAGGAGTTAGGAATACGGAGAGAGGGAGGAAGATGGAGTTTGTAAGAGACAGCATTAATTTGGCTTTTGATTTTAAAGGGCCCGAGATAACGCGGACCCAGTTTGTAGCTGGGGACCCGAAACCGGATGTATTTGGCGGAGAGCCACACTCTGTCCCCAGGGGAAAAGACAGGAGGAGTTCTTCTTTTTTTATCTGCATGTCTCTTCATGCGAGAAGCGGCCAGGGTGAGCGACTTTTGAGTATCTTTCCAGATGGAGGAGAAGTCCAGAGTCAAGTCATCAACGGCAGGAACCCCAGAAGAAGTGGGAATGGGGAGGGGGGACAGCGGGTGACGGCCGTACACCACAAAAAACGGAGATTTGGTGGATGACTCAGAGTCTCTAAAGTTATACGAAAATTCGGCCCAGGGCAACAGGTCGACCCAATCATCCTGACGAGAGGAGACGAAGTGTCGCAGATAGTCACCAAGGATCTGGTTAACCCTCTCCACTTGTCCATTGGACTGAGGGTGGTAGGCCGAAGAAAAGTTAAATTTGATTCCTAATTGGGTGCAGAGAGCTCTCCAAAACTTTGAGATGAATTGAACGCCTCTATCGGAGACGATGTGTGTTGGAAGGCCATGAAGACGAAAAATGTGCAAAAAGAATTGCTTTGCCAGTTGTGGCGCAGAAGGGAGACCAGGAAGCGGGACAAAATGTGCCATTTTTGAAAACCTGTCAACAACCACCCATATGACTGTGTTACCATGGGATAAGGGAAGATCCGTGATGAAGTCCATTGCAATGTGGGACCAAGGCTGTTCAGGCACTGGCAGAGGAAGGAGAAGACCTGCAGGCTTCTGGCGGGGAGTTTTATCACGTGCGCAGACAGTACAGGCCCGAACGAACTCCGTTACATCTTTTTCAAAGGAAGGCCACCAATAGTGTCTGGCAATTAGCAGTGTCGTCTTTTTAATTCCAGCGTGACCCGCCAGGTGAGAGGAGTGACCCCATTTGAGAGTCCGTAGGCGAAGATGAGGAGGAACAAATGTTTTCCCTGGAGGCACTGGTGCCAGTGAAGCAGGGGCAGTAGAAATTAGACACTCAGGGGGAATGATGTGTTGAGGAACAGTTTCATCTTCGGAGGCATCGGTGGAACGTGATAGGGCATCCGCCCTAATGTTTTTATTAGCAGGACGAAAATGGATTTGGAACGTGAATCGGGCAAAGAACAATGACCACCTGGCCTGGCGCGGATTAAGGCGCTGGGCAGACTGAAGGTATGAGAGATTTTTGTGGTCAGTGAAGATGGTGATTGGATGAAGGGATCCTTCCAGAAGATGTCTCCATTCTTCTAGTGCCAACTTAATGGCTAGTAGTTCACGGTCCCCGATGGCATAGTTCTTTTCAGGAGGGGAAAACGTTTTTGAGAAGAAGCCGCAGGTGACGTTTTTTCCTTTAGCAGACCTTTGAAGAAGAACCACTCCGGCTCCAACAGAGGAGGCATCTACCTCCAGGAAAAAAGGTTTCAGAGGATCAGGCCTATTTAAGACTGGAGCGGAGGCGAAGGCGGTTTTAAGGCGAGTAAAGGCTTCTTCAGCTTGGGGAGGCCAGGATTTCGTATTCGCTTCTTTCTTGGTTAGTGCCACAATAGGTGCCATGATAGTGGAGAAGTGGGGAATAAAATGGCGGTAATAGTTGGCGAATCCAAGGAAGCGTTGAATGGAGCGAAGTCCTGAGGGGCGTGGCCAATCCAAGACTGCAGAGAGTTTGTCGGGGTCCATTTGAAGACCCTGTCCAGAAACTAGGTATCCCAGAAACGGAAGACATCTACGCTCAAAAAGACATTTTTCCATTTTGGCATAAAGGCGGTTGACACGAAGGCGTTGGAGCACTTGACGAACATGGCGACGGTGTTCCTCCAGGTTGGGAGAGAAGATTAGAATGTCGTCAAGATAGACCACTACACAAGTATACAACATGTCCCGGAAGATCTCGTTGACAAAGTCTTGAAAGACTGCAGGAGCGTTGCACAGGCCGAAAGGCATGACGAGATACTCAAAGTGGCCATCTCTGGTATTAAAAGCGGTTTTCCACTCGTCTCCTTCACGGATTCTGATGAGATTGTAAGCGCCCCTGAGGTCAAGCTTAGTGAAGACCTTAGCTCCGCTCAGACGGTCAAAGAGCTCCGAGATGAGAGGCAAAGGGTAGCGATTCTTTACCGTGATTTTGTTAAGACCATGGTAGTCAATACATGGACGTAATGACCCATCCTTTTTGGCGACAAAGAAAAATCCTGCTCCGGCAGGAGAAGAAGACTTCCTGATGAAACCTTTCTTGAGGTTCTCCTGAACGTACTCCGACATGGCCTTGGTTTCAGGAATGGAGAGGGGGTAAATCCTGCCACGGGGTGGTGTGGTACCGGGAAGCAAATCAATGGGACAGTCATAGGGTCTATGTGGTGGTAAGACCTCCGCTTGTTTCTTGCAAAAAGACGTCAGTAAAGTCCTGATAGACCTTAGGAAGGCCGAGCACTGGTGAGGAGACGGAGACTTGTCTAATAGGTACCGACTTGAGGCAATGAGTGTGGCAGGTAGACCCCCATGATTTAATATCCCCAGAGGTCCAGTCAAGGGTAGGAGAGTGGCGCTGGAGCCAGGGCAAGCCAAGAAGGACGTCAGACGTGCAATTCGGTAGAACAAAAAATTCAATGGTTTCTTGGTGGAGGACCCCTATGGTCATGAGCACGGGTTCTGTGCGGTAACGCACGGTACAGTTCAGATTTTCTCCATTAACTGTAATGAAGAAGGGCTTGACGAGGCGGATCACAGGAATGCTAAAGCGGTTGATGAAGGAGGCTTTAATGAAGTTTCCCGCAGAACCTGAGTCCAAGAAGGCGTCTACCGGGAAGGAGACTTTAGCAGCAGAAGAAATCCGTACCGGAACGATCAAGCGTGGAGAGGAAGAATTCACACCCAGCGACGCCTCTCCCACGTACACTAGGTGCGAGCGTTTCCCTGACGCTGAGGACGAACTGGACAGTCCTTTAAGAAGTGTTCGGAACTCGCACAGTATAAGCATAAGTTCTCGTTCCTCCGGCGAGACCTTTCTTGCTGGGTCAGGCGAGCCCAATCCACTTGCATGGCCTCCTCGGTGGAAGGTGCAGCAACCGGCTGCAATGGTTGCTGGAAGAGAGGTGCCAGGCGTGGATAACGCCGTTTGCGAACAAGATTCTTTTCTTGGTGAAGTTCCTGGCGTCTTTCAATGAAGCGCATATCTATGCGAGTAGCCAACTGGATGAGTTCCGTCAGGGAATCAGGTATCTCTCGTGCGGCCAGAGCATCCTTGATATGGCTGGATAAACCTTTTTTAAAAGTTGCGCAGAGGGCGTCGTTGTTCCAAGTCAGTTCAGAGGCCAGAGTGCGAAACTGTATAGCATATTCGCCTACAGTAGTGTCTCCTTGGACGAGGTTTAGCAAGGCCGTTTCTGCTGACGAGGCACGGGCAGGTTCCTCGAAGACACTGCGGACTTCAGAGACGAAAGACTGGACTGAGGCAGTGGCAGGATCGTTGCTGTCCCAGAGCGGCGTGGCCCAGGCCAAGGCCTTTCCAGACAGTAAACTGACCATGAAGGCCACCTTAGACCGTTCTGTAGGAAACTGGTCGGCCAACATCTCCAGGTGCAGGGAACTGTAAGATTCTGGTACCTTTGGTACCCTTATTGCCCATTTTTCATTGCATATTGCGTCCCACCTTTTCAGTTAGGTGGAACGCATATACCTTTAAGCCGCATGACATCATCACTGAGCGCCGCTCTGAGCTTCTATTTCAATCGCCGGCTTTCTCTCACAGGTTGTTCGTTCAAACCGCATGCTTAACATCCTTGTCTTATGCTGCCGGAGCCTCCAGCTATTCTCTTTACCTGGAACAGACCGGAACCTCGCTACTGATCCCGTATCTCACTACCGGATCACTCCCTTACTACCGGACCCTTCTACTTACTAACCTCACTAGTGATAAGTACCCCACAGGGGATTCCTTCATAACAAACTTACACTATCTACTTCTGCACATTAAGGACTGTTACTATCTATGCATTACTAATCCTATCATCTACACTGTTACATAGATTGCTAGCTCTTGAGTCTACTACCATCTATCCTTGCACTGGGTTAGTCTCTCCTGTATATGTCAGCTGCTGTCCTTACCACCTGTTACTATACATGATTACTAACCTATCTGCATTCTACCTATTACCATCTACCACTCTCCTGAACATTACTATCAAGTGCTTATCATTGCTATCACTGCTCACGCCTGTCCCTTCAGCACATCACCTCTATACTGTCATATACATCCTATCACTCCAGGAACATCTTATAGAGTGTATGTGTATTTGTATGCTGAAGCAGGCGGGTCCACAGTGATGAGTCTGGAGAGTTGGATCTGGTAATTCAACACATCTCTACATGACTACTGAGTGGAGATTCTGCAGCTGCAAATCTAGCTCACTATAACAGAAACGCAGGAGCGTTACAGATTGAACGAACCCTAAAAAATGCATTCAGCAGAATTACCCACTCAAGTGATACAATTAACACAAAAAGTAAATGCATTAATACTTGCTCTTACTGAAGTAAAAGATGAAAATCAGACTCTGAGACAGCAGATAGCCCGTCTTTCACAGCTTACTGCTGCTCAGCCCCCTGAACCTAAAATAAACCCTCCTCTATTGTTTACAGGTGATCGGAAAAAATTTTGTGAATTCAAAAACGCATGTCAATTGCTTTTTTTGCTAAAACTTCGTACTTACCCTACTGATCAAATTAAAGTCTGTACCACTATTTCATATTTGACGGGTGATCCACGGGCCTGGGCAGACTCTCTCTTTGAGAAAGATGATCCTCTTCTCAACTCCTATCCTTTATTCCTAGCGGAACTCGCTAGCTTATATGAAGACCCCAATAGGCAGAGTACTGCTGAAATCCAATTAAGGGCTTTAAAACAAGGAAGGAGACCTGTTGAAGACTTTGTAGCAGAGTTCAAAAGATGGACCCTTGATTCAGGGTGGAATGATACATCTCTGCGAACTCAGTTCAGACTTGGGTTGTCAGAAGCCGTTAAAGATGAGCTCGCCCGAGTGGATTTACCGGGCACTTTGGATGCCTTAATACAACTCAGTATCAACATTGACAGGCGATTGCGAGAAAGAAAGGCTGAGAAGATGGGAATGCCATCGTCCAGTCCTTCTCGGGAATCGGCCATTGACCCTACTCCTATGGAGGTAGGAACCATACGCCCACCTTTATCGACTACTGAACGAGCCAGAAGAAGATCCAGAAATCTCTGCATATACTGCGCCTCCCCGGATCATTTGATAAGCGTCTGTCCCCTTGTCCGCAAAAAAGAGGGTGAGTGTTCACATGTCTTGCTAGGGGGATTAACGACTTCCTTTTCTAATCCCTATCTCTTTATTCATTTGACATTACAGTGGGACCAAACTAGGATCACCACCAAGGCTATGATCGACACAGGATCTTGTGGGAACTATATCGATACACGTTTTGTTACTTTAAATAAAATACCTATTATTTCAAAACCTAAACCTGTCTCTGTTAGTTTCATTAACGGTATTCCGTTATCTTCTGGTCCAATCACCAATCAGACACAAGCACTCCTTGTCACTGCTAATGAGTCCCATATGGAGACCACCACTTTTGATGTACTACCTTCACCACATTTTCCGATTATTTTGGGACTCCCCTGGTTACACATACATCAACCAACCATAGATTGGAAAACACGGACTCTAACCTTCCCTTCTCACTATTGCGAGATCACGTGTAACCTCCCATCTTATGGAAAGATCCTGTCTGTGGTGTCAGATGAGATTACACCACTATGCTACCAGGATCTGACCGAAGTCTTCCTTGAGAAAAATGCTCAAGTGTTGCCTCCCCATAGGGACTATGATTGTTCTATCGATCTACTCCCTAATAGCAAATTGCCTTTCGGTCATGTTTATCCTCTTTCACAGGATGAACTTTCTCATCTCAAGGAATACTTGGATGAGAATTTGGCGAAAGGGTTCATCAGACCCTCTACTTCTTCCACAGCTGCAGGACTTTTCTTTGTCCGCAATAAGGATTCAAGTCTTAGGCCTATTATTGACTATAGGCAATTAAATACCATTACGATAAAGGATCGCTATCCCTGAACTCATTGAACAAGTGCGTGGGGCTACCTACTTTTCTAAATTGGACCTAAAAGGGGCATACAACCTAATCCGAATCCGTGACGGAGATGAGTGGAAGACAGCATTCAGAACCAGATACGGATTATTCGAATATCTTGTGATGCCTTTCGGGTTGTGTAATGCTCCCGCAGCTTTCCAACGATTCATAAATGACATCTTCAGAGACTTACTTGATGTCTGTGTCGTAGTATATCTGGACGATATACTTATCTATTCTCGATCTTTGTCTGAACATATAAAACATGTAAGACTTGTGTTATCCAGATTACTCGCACACAATCTATACGTGAAATTAAAAGATTGCCTATTTCATAAAGAAGAAATATTATTCCTAGGATACATCATATCTAAAACCGGAAT
Source organism: Pelophylax lessonae (assembly GCF_965119305.1). Taxonomy (NCBI): domain Eukaryota; kingdom Metazoa; phylum Chordata; class Amphibia; order Anura; family Ranidae; genus Pelophylax; species Pelophylax lessonae. The sequence continues at coordinate 71,536,932 of NC_138776.1, forward strand.
CAAGATGGATATGAGCAAGATATCGTGTATTCTGGATTGGCCTATACCAACAACTCGTAAGGCATTACAGCGATTCCTCGGATTTTCAAACTTCTATAGGAAGTTCATTAAGAACTTCTCTGCTATTGTGAGACCTCTCACACAACTTACAAGTATAAAGAAACCATTCAAATGGTCAGAAGAAGCAAATGGAGCTTTCCGCTTGTTAAAATCAAGCTGTACTTCTGCTCCCATACTACGCCATCCAGACCCATCCCTCCAATATATCCTGGAGGTAGATGCGTCAAACATGGCAGTAGGAGCAGTTCTCTCCCAACGACCAACAGATACTTCACCACTCCACCCAGTTGCTTTCTTCTCTAAATCACTAAGCAGCCCAGAGGTGAATTACCCAGTGGGTGAAAAAGAGTTGCTTGCCATAAAACTGGCACTAGAGAATTGGCGACATCTACTTGAAGGTACCCGATTACCAATACTCATATATACAGATCATAAAAATCTTCAATACCTTCAGACTAACAAAACTCTTTCCCACCGGCAGGTACGATGGTCATTATTCTTACTAAGATTCAACTTCCTAGTGACCTACACGCCTGCAGACAAAAATAAAAAAGTGGATGCGCTATCACGATTAACCGAAGATAACTGCGCCGAAATCCCTTCTATTCCTATAATACCCTATGAACGTATTATTGGTGTTGTTCGTTCCCTGAAGGAAGAGATTTTGCACAGTTTAGGACTGGATTCACCTCCACCACAACTAAGTACTGATGCAGAAGGCTTCCTCTACTACAACGACAAACTCTACATACCCCCCACTATGCGCACCAAGATCTTGGAATTGTCACATGATGTGCCTATGGCAGGACATATGGGTATGACTAAAACCCTTAATTTGCTTACCAGGCAGTTTTGGTGGCCTGATATGAAGACGTCTGTACAAAAATTTGTTTCTTCATGTGACATCTGTGCAAGGTCCAAAATTGACATTACAAAACCATCTGGTCTACTTTGCAGTCTACCAATACCCCAGGTTCCATGGGAAGTTGTGTCCTTAGACTTTATAGTAGAACTACCACCTTCCAAAGGATTTAATACCATTCTAGTGTCAGTGGACCATCTGACAAAGATGGCACATTTCATTGCTATTCGCAGACTACCTTCATCTAAGCAAACAGCGGAATTACTAATGAAACATGTTGTCAGGGCACAAACACCAGGCGAAGGGCTCTAGGACCCAGCAGCGCTATCAGCACTTTGGCAGGAGAAGGACTTTAGGACCCAGCAGCACTACCAGCAATTTACCTGGGCCTATTTAAGGAAGCCGGTTTTAGTTGCTGGTTGATCTTCAGCTCCTCCAGTGTGTTATCCCTGTGATATTCCAGTTCTTATATACCAGTTTTTATATGTTTTGGTACTGATTGGACCAGGCACCAATTAATGGTGCACTGGCCCTTTAAATTTCAAAGCAGCGGCGCGCGCGCACCCTAGGGGGCGGGGCCGCGCGCGCCGCGAGGAGGAAGGCACCCGGCGTGTACCGAGCGGCCGGGATGACGGGACCCGGCGGGTAAGTCGTGCAGATGCGGGGGAACAGCCCGCGGGACGCCTCGAGTGCTCCGGGGAAGCCACGGGACCTGGAGCATTTGGCGGTGTTACAGAAGCAAATACGAGAAGTTAATTGTTAGGGTTTGCATACATGAAACATAGATCTGATCACTTTAAACATACTTTAAATATCGCTTTAAATATACATGTTAATATATTAAATATTAAAACAGAAGATACTATAAATGATATTATGAACAATGTTTGAACGTTGTTTGATGTGACGCATGTAATTCCCCTTTACAGACATGTCCTTCTCATACAAATGTATAGCTGAATAAGGATTATAATGAGTTGCCCTTGATGTTAATATCTTGATATTCTCTTGTTGCCTATCTTTCTCCTTGTTATATTTAAATAAGAGACAACCTATTTTGATGATACCCAGTCTACAGAGAATACAGTATCCCAGTATTGACATTTTCATACAGATTTAATAGCTGGGAAGTCTACAGTGGAAGGAATTCTTTATTACTTGACACTGTTATGACATCCCGTCATAGATGTACCACAAATGAGTAAACCAGGAAATACCACCAAGTATAAAGTAAACACCAATCTATTATTTTTTCTATTACATGCATGATTGGGGTCATGCACCCTCATTTACACAGACGACCTTCATGAAAACACAGCTAAACAGAGAGCTGAACAGGTAGGCAGTGTTTTTTCGTCTCTGTGTGCTTGCTGTTACTAATGAACTAGATCCTCAAGGCACTCTGGTAGGAGCAGTGGTTGTCATAGTATGAACGTGGTGAAAGACACTGGGAGAGCCAGTCCTGGCAAGAATAAAATGCCTGTGGGTAAACTAATGCTGCTGGGGCAGTGATTGAAGTTCACATCCTATATGTGGGTGTAGGCAAGAGCTGCTGTGCCAACCAGTGCAGTGGAAGCATATGTTTAGGAGGATGTCCTGTGGATGCCAGATTAATGTTAAATGTAACATACCTGGTGTTGGAGCCTGATGTGTGGAGGTAGGATTCTCTTACAAGCTCTGGCTCAGGAACACTAGTAAAGTGGCAGGAGCGCCTGAGCACAGAGTGCTTGACTGGTCTTCTGTTGCAGGATGCTAAAGAGCATTGGGTTAGTTGCTGAAGAGCAGGCTGTCCGTTGCTGAAGAGTAGGCTGTACTGGCAGGGAGACCAGAACAGGAGAAAGGAACATGTCAGCAGGTTTAGATGCAGGTAAACAGGGTCAGGCAGTCCGGGTTGGCAACGGAGAGGGAAATCAAGTACAATTGGCAGGCATAGGAGTAGTTGAAGTCAGGCCAGCAGACAAATGGGTGGATAACCAGAAGGAGCAGGCAGAGACAAAATCCAAAGAGAGACCAGGGGTCAGTACAGGCAATGTTCAGGCAGGGTCAGGAGCAGATAAGGTTGGTAACAGGGAGTCAACATAGGAACAGGTAGTGGGTATTCAGGAAATGTAATAGACCAAACAGCAAGGACCCAAGGCCACAGTGCGGCTTAAATAGTCTGCCTGCCGTTTGTGCATGGTCGCACACATGCATGCGCACGTGCAAATTGCCCACTGACCAATCTTCTGTGCACAGGAATGCGCCTTTCCTGTCACTGAGAGCCTGCCAGTGGTAGTTGGTTAAAGGAGCGCCCAAAATCAGCAATAAGAATCCCACTTGGATCAAAAGATCGTCGTTTTATTGGTAGCAGAACATGTTTAAAAAAAGGGCCCCAGGATCAGTGGGAAGAGCCCCAGGCTTGAAGGGAAGGGAAGGTTCTAGTTATGCCTCTGTGGAAAACAGTAAGCTGAGCTCTGGACACAGAAAATTGACACTTCGAGAAGTGTCAGTTTTTGAAGAGACATCAAGGAATCATTTCTGACATCAGAATTTCATTTAGGGTCATGGGCAAGGAGAGGAAGACAGGAGAGGTAAATATTCATTATCTTAGCACGAGGAGCATTTTTTCCAAAATTGGTTCGATAAAAAAGTCTGTATTTACATGATATATTTATTGTATTCAAGCTGGCAAGCAAATGAATGCAATGTTACAGCTAATAGTAGATACTTTAAATTGGACTTATATTGAAGATGTTTCCCTGCTGGTCCAAGTTACTTTGTCTGTCTTGAGAACATACCCTCAGCATTTAGGTCCTAACTGATAACTCAGTTACTTGGTGCCATTAGTTGGGTCAAGGCAGGTAATGATTGCCCAAAAACATTTACACGAAGGTGTAAACACTTGCGAAACCAACCTTTTCTGTTTTTATAACCCGATCACCATAGTTATAAGGAGTGGTGAAATGTCTTCAACATTACAGAACAAGTCCAGTGGAATGAGATTGACTATTACTAGCAATACCATGACCTGGATAAATGAGAACCTTCACAGCCATTATGCAGTGCTGTCTCCCTTTTTCTTACTGTACACTAGATTCCCTTCTTGCAAGGCATCATCTATCATTCACTTCCAACCATAACATGCACTGCATAAAATAATATCGGTCTGAGAGCCAGCAGAGAAAATGGATGTCCCTATGAAAAATAGAGGACAGTATAGATCTGAGCATAGTGACAATACATGCAGGCTGATAACAGATTGTGCTGGAAAACCCATTTAAAACTTGTCACTTTATTATATGAAATTTATTTAATAAAAGATCCAGCTATGCAGACCTTAAACATTTGGAACAAAACATGACATATTCAAAATTAAATCATAAAATACTGTAATTTATTTATTTATTTATTTTGCTTTTTTTTTATTTTAATGCAAACATCTTTGTTTTCTTATATTAAAAAATAATTTCTTCATACATCATACATGCTTTAAACAAAAGAAGTATGCAAAACAAAGGAACAGTTTTAAAAATCAAAGAACCCGTTGAAGAATGATGAACAGTATTACATGCTTTTAATACAACAGTATAAAAAATATTAAATTTTAACCACTTTACCACCGGAGGATTTTGCTGTCTTACGTCCAGGCCACTTTTTGCGATTCGGTGCTGTGCGAATTTAACTGACAATTGCGCGGTCGTGCGATGCCATACCCAAACAAAATTTATGTCCTTTTTTTCCCCACAAACAGAGCTTCCTTTTGGTGGTATTTGATCACCTGTGCGATTTTTACTTTTTGCGCTATAAACAAAAAAAGAGCGTTTATTTTGAAAAAATAACAATATTTTTAACATTTTTTTATATGAAATTCCTCCCAAAAAAATGGAAAAATCAAAATGTTTTAAAATTTTTGGCCAATTTGTTTTCTGCTACCTATGTTTGGTAAAAAAAATCACAATAAGCGTATTTTGATTGGTTTGCGTAAAAGTTATTGCGTTTACTAACTAAGGGAAAGATTTCTGTCATTTTTGGTGGGTTTTTTTAACACGTAATGGCGGCGATCTGCGTTTTTTTTGCGGGACTGCGACATTGCGGCGGACAGATCGGACCCTTGACTGACATTTTTGACACTTTTGGGGGTACCAGTGACATTACTACAGTAATCAGTGCTATATATATGCACTGTTACTGTAAAAATGACACTGGCAGGGAAGGGGTTAATTTTATTGGAGAGGGAGGGGTTAATGTATGCCTGGTGCTTACTAGCGTGTGGGGGGGAGGTGACTGAGTGACACAAGGACAGATCGCATGTTCAGCTATGCTGAACACTGCAATCTGTCACTCCTTGTCACTGAGGAGATCTGTTTACACAAGCGGACGGATCTCCAAACTAGATTCCCAGACGATCGGGGAAGAGTAGCGGCGATCGCCGCCGCTCCTTCCCTGGCCCGACTCCCGCTGTGACTGAAAACAGCGGGAGCGCGCCTCCGGCGGCGCGCGAGCGCCGCCTACAGGGGGAGGAGTCTACGTCGCTGGATGATAACTAACCACTTTGCCGCAGTACAGTCAATGTGACTGGTCGGCAAGTGGTTAAGGAAAATCCCACTTTCTTGAAAATGAAGAGAAACATTTTAGTGACATGCCTCAAAAAAAAAAAAAAGGTAAAAAGGAGTGTTGTCAGAAGGGGTAAAAAAAACCTTGCAATAGTTTAATAAGTTAGACTTAAAGTGGAGTTCCGGCCTCGGGGGTCAAATTTAGATAAAAATACCCCCGAGACAGTCAGGGCTAGTACATTCCACAATGGATAGCCTCTGAACTGTCCGGGGTCGCACTTACCTGTAAGAAGAAATACTTACCTTAAAAAGTTCTTCTCCAGCGCTGCCATCTCAGGTGTGGGCAGCTGAAGCCAGCGCGTGCTCTTCTGCGGCCTCTTCCGTGACGTCCGAGTCCCACAATGCACTGCACCGGCCCGGCTCGCCACTTCCTGTGCAGATACGGCATCCCTGCCCAGAAGCTGTTTAGCAGGGAATGACGCACCTGCACCGGAAGTGACAAGCTGGGCCAGTGCAGGCGCATTGACTCCTGGAAGCGATGACGTTCAGCTCCCAGGAGTCAACCCAAACCGTACATGGCGGCCGCAGAGGGAGGAAGTGGAAGGAAGGTGAGTATATTTTCTTCAATATCAAGGTAAGTAACCAAAAAAAAAAAAATTGGGAGCATCCATTTCTTTTTCAGGTGGCTCTCAGCAAGCAGATGGCCCAAAATTGTTTTTTTTCGATTTTGAGCCTGGAACTCCGCTTTAATAAGACACTTCAGACCCTGTAATGGTGGACCCACACCCCTCACTAGCACCCCCATTTTTGAGAATCTGATTCATGTGCAGATGTGTCGAAGATGGCCTTTCTTACAACTCACTTTACTTCTGTTGTGTTACATAAGACTACTCCCATATTCTAGGAGACAGTTAGGGAATATCGTACGAACACTGTGAAAGACAGCTGCTATGTTCCAAAGGGTTGTTTTAGACACGGAACTGCTCTCATACTCCAAGAGGTAGAGATCAAGCTATACTTAGGAGCAAACCAAGGTCCATCCAGTACAGAGATTTCAAAATTGTATAACGGTAGATCATAACATCTGTTGGTTGAACTTGATGGACCTTTGTCTATTTACATCCTGACTAACAATTTGAGAACCATAAGTTTGGGGAGGAGAAATGAATTATAAATGCCGATATACAGTAGCCACTCCAGCCAAAAGGGGCACATGTCAAATGGACACCTAAGCAGGCAAGTTATTCTCATGTACAGATGTTTTATGCAAACCAAGAATTTATGTGTTCTTACGTTTCAGGAAATTTCAATGCTCCATTCATTGGGGCTTATATTTGGAGACATGCCTCCTGGTTAAAGAAAACATGCTTTCTAGAGACTGTCAAACTGCAGTCAAGTTGCAAGAGGCCTCCGTCAAGTTAAAGCTAACTACTATTTAGATGGCATTGTCCTGGACCTGTTTATGTCTTAGGTGCAATTTATGATGATGGAAGAAGGTAAATTGTATGTAAAGTTAGGTCTGGGCCCCTGTGAAAAGCTGATCGCTATTGTTCTATCAACAGAGATGTATAGTAACTAAGTAGAACTACTTCACTACTGTACTTAAGTACAGAAAGGCGGTATCTGTACTTTCCTAGAGTAGAATTTTTTTCTCCTACTTCCACTTTTACTTCACTACATTTTTTCGATGATTTCAATACTTCTACTCCGATATTTTTTTTTGTGCTGCATAGTTACTCGTTACAATTCGAAAAATTACCACTGCCAGAACAGTAGATGACAGGTTTCATGAAGCTCAAAAAAATGTGTATAATGTCATGTGTACTTTTGACTTCTTTTGACTTCTTTCTTTAATAACTTTAACTTTAATAACTTTAACTTTAATAAACTTTTGACTTCTTTCTTTAACTACCTCCCATCCGCGCTACAGCCTATATACGGCTGCAGCGCGGACTCGAATTTTCGGGAGGCCGTTTTTAAACGGCCTCCCAGTGACACGCCCCCAGCGTGCTCCTGCGTGCCCGCCATCAGTGCCCCCCATCAATGCCCACAATCAGTGCCCATAGTGCTGCTAGTCAGTGCCCATCAGTGCCTGCTCATCTAGGCACTGATGAGCACTGACTGGCAGCACTATGGGCACTGAGTGTGGGCACTGATGGTGCTGCCCATCAGTGCCGCTCATCAGCCCCACCCATCAGTGTCCAGTGCCATCCGCCAGTGCCCATCAGTGCCGCCTATCAGTGCCCATCAGTGCCGCCCGTCAATGCCGCCTCTCAGTGCCGCCTCTCAGTGCCCAGCAGTGCCACCTCTCAGTGCCCAGCAGTGCCACCTCTCAGTGCCCAGCAGTGCCGCCTATCAGTGCTCATCAGTGCCGCCTATCAGTGCTCATCAGTGCCGCCTCCCAGTGCCGCCTATCAGTGCCGCCTATCAATGCCGCCTATCAGTGCTCATCAGTGCGGCATATTAGTACCTCCTCATCAGTGCCCATAAGTGCCACCTCATCAGTGCCCATAAGTGCCACCTCATCAGTGCCCATCAGTGCAGCCTATCAGTGCCCATCAGTGCCGCCTCATCAGCGCACATCAGTGAAGGAGAAACATTTATTTTCAAAATTTACTCGCAGAAAATAAGAAAAAAATTTTTTTTTTCAAAATTTTCTGTCTTTATTCTTTTTTTTTGTAAAAAATAAAAAACTTAGAGATGATTACATACCACCAAAAGAAAGCTCTATTTGTGTGAAAAAAATGATAAAAATGTCATATGGGTACAGTGTAGCATGACCGCGCAATTGTCAGTCAAAGTGTGAGAGCGCTGAAAGCTGAAAATTGGCCTGGATGGGAAGGGTGTTTAAGTGCACAGTAGGCAAGTGGTTAATAACTACATTACACAGTACTTGTACTTTTACTTTCAGTACTTGAGTAGCACATTTTTTTTAAAACTACCGGTACTTTTACTTTCAGTACTTGAGTAGCAAAATTTTAAAAAAAACTACTTGCAATACTTAAGTACAAAAAATGTTGAATACTTTAGTACTTCTACTCAAGTCACTTTTTGATCGAGCACTTCCACTTCTACTCAAGTCACTTTTTGATCGAGCACTTGTACTTTTACTCAAGTATGGGTTTCGAGTACTTTATACAACTCTGCCTATCAATGCATTACACTCTTGCCAATCTACTGCTGTCAGACAGGATGCAACCTCACTACGCAATACTTTCTATCAAAGGCTTGACACTTGCTTTACCACAGAAAGAAAAAGCCAGCTTGAGGTTCAAAATGGTCCTTATGCTTTTTTTGGATTTTCCGAATAGAATAGAATACAGTATGTATGTATCGTTATTTATCTTTTGCTGCTCTCTCTGTAGCTGAACAGAAGAAAAAAATTGATGAAACCTATCACAAACCCCTGTCATCACCTCTCTGCCCTCCACACATCACAGGGTGGTAGGTAACCTTCGCCTTGAAGAAACATTACATGTTGGCAGTTCAAGTTGAAAGCATTAGGTTGTTATCACAGTAAACAGCAAAGAATAAATAGCCATTCATGCCTCAAAATGTAAGTCTGTTGTGTGATGAAAAGAATTGTTTGAGCCTGACCTAAGTAACCCAGTCTGCTATTCCAGCTCCCGCCATATAGGATTATGATAGTCTAGCATTAGTCTTTTTACGCAATAGGAAAGCGGCACGTGATCAGCATGAAGAGCTCCAGGCAGATCAACAACAAATAAGGGAGAGACAGAGCTGCAGATAGAAAGCTTCCAGGATTTATTTTGTATTTGAACAACAAAGCATTCACTCTGAGCATATGGAAGTCTAACCCAAGTTCCCTGATATACCAAGTCCAAAGCCACATCACATAGGCACATGCAGGCCCAGCTCTGAAGATCAATCCTCTTTTAATTATCCATCTGTCGCCTGTTCAATAAGTAATTAACATGTTGATTATCTTTACTACTCTTCAGGTTTGTCTATTTTGCCTTTATTGAAAGTCCAACTCTGAAAGATGGACTGATTCAAAGCAGGGCAGTTCAACAATCAAACTATAAAAAAATAATAATTGAATTCAGTTCCTCAATGGCTTATTAGGAAAGACTTCAGAGAGTACATAGATCCATTCATACCAGTCCCTGCTCCAGAGCTGCTCGCAGTCAGATGTCCCTAGCACAGTCATTCAAGTGTGAACACACTGTGACTCTGGCAATACTATGCTTGTAACAGATGGCAGGGCTTCTGTTTGTGGGTGTTTTCTAGATGCATTGCAGCTCATGCATGTTTCTAGCTTAAACTTAAACTCTGAATCCCTGCCCCATCACCATGCCAGGGCTAACGATCTCTATGTAATGAATGTGCTCAGATGACACCTTCACCTTCCCTTTGTCTATTTGGCTCTACTTCTCATTCTCAGGGTGTCATCCTTTCTGGTCTATCCTCATGGCCAAAGATCGTTTCTGCTCATATGAAGAGAGAACATGTTACTTAAAGTTTGTGTGATTGGCTGGCTCCAAAATCCTTACTGCTAAAGATCACGAAGACTACAAATCCGTTGTCCCCTTGCTCTCCTCAGGTTAACCTCAACTCTCTCCTTTGCACAAGTTCTTTTATGACAACAAGAACAATTTAAGGGTCAAATATTGGAGGTTTTTCGAAAAACATGAACTTCAACATTATTTAGCTTAATCATTCACTCTATAGTATTCATTAGTGAAGCAGAATTCCATGGACTGTTTTTACAGGCAGTATGAGATCACGCTAAGGTTTCCTTTGCACTTGCTTCGACTTTAACACACATTAAAGCACCTACTGTTTTAACATGCTTTTTTTTGTGTTTTTTTATGCTTTGGTGGTGCTTTGATGATGCATTGATGCTTTAATAATGCTTTTTTGAATCTTTAACGAAGCTTGGCAAATGCCCTGTGTGTGTGTTGATTTTCTACTTGTTTTAAAAAGACACCAGCTCAGTAGTACCCCCACTCAGCAGGTCCCCAGCTCATTATTACCCCTGTTCAGCAGATCCCCAGCTCATAGGTACGCTCATTCAGCAGATCCCTAGCTCATTGGTACCCTTGTTCAGCAGTTCCCCAGCTTATTAGTACCCTCATTCACCTGATCCCCTGTTTAGTAGTCATCCCAGCTCTGCTGATGCCCCACTCAGTAGTAACCCCCAGCTCTGCTGATCCCCCACTCAGTAGTAATCTCTAGCTCTGCTGAACCTCTGGTTTTCTGATCCTCCATTCTCTCTGGTCCCCACTCACCTCTTGCTATATTCTTGCCATACTGCGCATCACATGTGACACTGCTAGTTTCTCCTGCTGATCCCCTGCCACTCGGTCCTCTCACTCCGGTCCTCACTCACCTTCTGCTACAGTGTTCCCATGTTACCCACTATGTGAGCCGTCTGCTAGTTGCTCCGCTCACCTCCTTGCTGCTTGACGCTGCACACCAAATGTGACATCTGCGCCACACTTCCAGAATATATACACAGAAACAGGAAATGACTGCTGTTTCGCTTGTTGGTTTCCCAGAGCATCTTGCGATATCTCATACCTGCAATATCTCCAAAACAAAGGGAAGCTAAAGCTAAATAAAAGCCTCTCAAAAGCTGCAGGTGCTGCTAGAGGGTTTTGTCAAAAAATTCTATGGAGGCTTTGGAGACGCTTTGAAGCACCAAGAAATCAACATGGGATATCATTTTTGAAGCGAAGAAAAGCAAAGCAAACTCATCATTGTGTAAGCAGGAATGTAAGCGTACCATTTTATTTAGTGACAGGTGCTGTATTGGCCTCGCTGACATCACCTAATGAGCCACCTGAAACTTGGAAACAGTCTTCTTTATCGCCTTCTCTGCAAAATCTTAGTTGGCCACAAAAAGTCTGCTTCATGCATCCATTTTCTTTCAGACACATCCATCAATCTGAGACAGGCCTCAGATTGTCTCTAGAACACTTACGTAGATGTAGAAGGCATAATAGAAAGGATTTATACCTTCTACATCTGAGTGGCATTGTTATATGCACACACACACACACACACACACACACAAAAAGCATACAAACTCCATGCAAAACGCACCACTGATGAGAACTGAAAGCAGTATCCCAGTGTTGGACAGTCACATTGCTATCCAAAATATTTGTTAGCTATTGAATTCACGTATGTCTCATTTTATGTTCCGAACAGTTCTTCAGATATTCCATGTGCCAAATACCAAGTGTGTGTTGTCCATAGTCTCCGTGGTATGTATGGAGTGCAAGTCTGCTTATGGAATAATCACCAAATAGCTTTCAGCATTTACTTTTTGTTATTAGATCTAAATTGCAGCAAATCACTTTGTGCACAAAGAATAGTTAAGCAGCATAAAATAAAAAACAAAGCAGTACAAAGAATAGTTAAGCATAATAGAAAAAATAATTAATACTATACATTAAAGTTGATAATATCAGTGATTGGCCTTACAGTATCAAATTTGTTAGCAAGGTAATGTGCCATGCCACAATCAGTATATACAATAAAAAACGTATTATGTGGTGGCTGAATTCGTTTTACTTTTTTTTTTTTTTACTTTTTTTTCCAATCAGCTAGTAAGTCTGCTATTTTTCAGCTTCCCTTAACTGACTAAGCTGTCCAGCAAGAGTGTCACTTAGAGTGTTGAGATAAACTATTTAACACTGTCACAGGTGTCTACAATAATCCACTTTTATTAATTTATACAAAACCTGTAGCAGCCTCCTAGATAAGTGCTAGGATTAGGTCGATTTAGCTTTGTTTCACTGTTTTCAGTTGAGCTGTATTTTTGTTGTTAGGTAAATTTAGCTTGTCTCACTATGATCAGTGTGGCTGCAATTTCTGGGTTAGGCAAATTTGGTTCTAGCTCACTGTAATCAGTGAAGCTGCATATGATTAGTTAGTATGCTTTCTAGGGCTGTAGAAAGGGGGGTGTTAATTTTTGAGTACCCATGGAAACAATAATTAGACAACATGCCTGCCACGTTGTGACAAATTGTGGGTTTGGCAAAATTGTGCTAACAGTGGGAGTCTTTAAACTTGACCCTATTCATTGTGGTTGATTTCATAAAGGCAAATAGATTGTGCATTTTGCAAGTGCAGTTGCTTCAGAGCTTAGCAAATAAGGGGGAGCTCTGTTGACTTTCCTCATCCAATCAGGTGCAAACAAAATTTTTTTTTTTTCCTTGCATGTGATTGAATATTCTTTGTAAAGTGAAGCTTTACCTCATTTACTAAGTTCTGGAGCAACCACACTAGCAATCTGTACAGTCTATTTGTTAGTAAATCAACCCAGGTGTGTACATGGTTACATATGTCATAGTCCTTGTACCCAGAAAATATCCTGTCAATACCGTACTACAAGCAAGTCTAAAAGGCACGTGCAAACATCATCACATTTGTTTGTAAAATTTGAACATCTACCTTTACATATGCTTTTCTGTATATAGATACCTTGAAGAGGAACTTCACTAATAATGACTTTTGAGCAACCAGCATCTGTTGTACAATATAGCCTAAATAGTGCAAGAGTCAGTAGTATGTCATATACAGCCTAGCCTATGCAGCCTCTTTTGGACAGAACTCTACTGGCTGCAGCAAATCCCTGTGATAGGAAACAAGTATAAAACAAATAAGGGTAGTGCCTCTCACCACATCAAGGCTGCAGATAACCACCTGATGGCAATGGAAGGCACAGCAATGCAGGCTCCATGAAAAGTACAGAAACACACATTACATGGAGGGAAGAGTAATCAGGCTACATGAAAGGTACAGAAAGGCACGTTACATGAAAGGTACAGAAACCAGGCTACATGGAAGGTATTGGGAAAGCATGTTACATGGAAGGTACAGGAAAGTGTGTTACATGGAAGGTACAGAAATCAGGCTACATAGAAGGTACAGAAATGCACTTTACATGAAGGGTACAGAAGTCTGGCTACATGGAAGGTACAGAAATGCATGTTAAATAGAGGGTACAGAGATCAGGTTACATGGAAGCTACAGGAATCAGGCTTCATGGAAGATACATAAATCAGGCTACACGGAAGGTACAGAAATGCATGTTACATGGAAGGTACAGAAATCAGGCTACATGTAAGGTACATGAAAGCATGTTACATGGAAGGTACAGGAAAGCATGTTACATGTAAGGTACAGAAATCAGGCTACATGGAAGGTACGGGAAAGCATGTTACATGGAAGGTACAGAAATCAGGCTACATGGAAGGTACAGGAAAGCACGTTACATGGAAGGTTCAGAAATCAGGCTACATAGAAGGTGCAAAAAGCATGTTACATTGAAGGTACAGAAATTAGGCTACATAGAAGGTACAGGAATCAGGCTTCATGGAAGGTACATAAATCAGGCTACACGGAAGGTACAGAAATGCATGTTACATGGAAGAATACAGAAATCAGGCTACATGGAAGGTACATGAAAGCATGTTACATGGAAGGTACAGGAAAGCATGTTACATGGAAGGTACAAAAATTTAGACTACATGGAAGGTACAGGAAAGCATGTTACATGGAAGGTACCGGAATCAGGCTACACTGAAGATACAGACATGTATGTTTCATGGATTGTACATAAATCAGGCTAAATGGAAGGTACAGAAAAGCATGTTACATGGAAGTTACAGAAATCAGGCTACATGGAAGGCACAGGAAAGCATCCTACATGGAAGGTATAGAAAACAGGCTACATGGAAGGTACAGGAAAGCATGTTACATGGAAGGTACATAAATCAGGCTAAATGAAAAGTACATTAAAGCATGTTTCATGGAAAGTACAGAAATCAGGCTACACGGAAGGTACAAAAATGCACTCTATATAGTCTGGATACATGAAAGGTACAGAAGTCAGGCTACATGGAAGGCAAAGAAATGCACTCTACATGGTACAGAAATACATAGGGGGAGATTTACTAAAACTGGAGCACTCAAAATCTGGTGCAGCTGTGCATGGTAGCCAATCAGCTTCTAACTTCAGCTTCTTCAATTAAGCTTTGACAATAAAACCTGGAAGCTGATTGGTTTTTATGAAGAGCTGCACCAGATTTTGCACTCTCGAGTTTTAGTAAATCATCCCCATAGTTTCTACATTGGGGGCAGCAAAAATGTCAAAGGAAACTGTAACTGAAAGAACTATAGAGACTGCCCATGCTAACTTCCTTCTGAAAATACTAGCTGTCTGGCTGCCTTTGCTTTTAATGCTTTGCAAAATGCTGACCTGGAACACGGATCAAAATCAAGAAAATCAGACTGGAGTCAAAACTTTTAATCTGCATATTTTATATATTAGGTCTATGAATTTACTATTGCCCCAGGATGAACATGACAGCCAGGTAACTGGTACTTTCAGAAGAACAGGTTGTTTCCTTTAAATAAGCTACATTCCAATGCATATTTACATAAACATTCTTTTTATCTGCCAGGATTTTCCTGCCAGCAAACACACTACGTTATATTCTCTGCAGGTCAAAGTTACAAAAAGCAAAGTAAACAATTTCGACAATTAATTTTCTCATTGCACCTATACAGTGTTTTTTGTCAAGCACTGATGGATTGCAAGGTTATGAACAAAGAGTATGGTTAATTGATGAAACGCTACTGCTGATCCAGGTAACCTCAGGAACTCGTCTTGCATAGAGGAATGAAGATGATGAAAACATGGAAATAAGTTCAGTACTTGAAAATGAAAATGTATGTGTCTATTTTTTGTCCATTTGTTTTTTTTTTACATAATAGAGATCTAGAGAATACAATGAAATCAAATCATATCACTGTGTAAAACATTTTAGAAAATCAGTATCTTCTTTTCAGCTATAAGTATTGTCTTGACATAGTCTTGATGTAGAAAAATAATTAAGTGGGCTAAGCGATCAGCACTTCCACCTAGCAGCACTATGTATTGGATCTTTATGTACGCTTGATGCACAAATAACTCCATTGCGCTAATAAGTGCACTTTTGGATATTACAATACGCAAAGCACAATTAATCCCATTGTGCTAAAAAGCAGAGTTCTCAGCTCTTTTGTATAAGGTAATGGAGTGCGCTCAGCAGTACCCAGTAATACAGACACAAAGGCTGTTATCACATTGGATGCTCGATAGAATGTCCTGCCTAAAGCATTGAGCTCCGTTTGTTTATTGGACAACACAGGGATAACAGCAGGAAGTGATGACTATACAACATCAACCAATCAGTTCCAAATGTACAGTCACATGACATAAGTTACTCACATATACAATAGAAAGGGGAGTACACAATCTTGAATGAACAGAACAGCGTGCATGGCTTCTCCCCGTTGTTGTGTAAAAATTCACACAATGCAGTTAACAATGAAACTCACGTGTAGCGGAATTCGCGCCTAATACTTCACAATGAAACCAGCATGAAGAACCATTATTTCTGCTCTGATCAAACTCATGCATGCACTCCCGCCACTACTACTAGCGTGAATTCCACTCAGAGAACAATGCCTAATAAGATTATACTACTGTTCCCATAGACATGAGGCTATCTGCAGGGGAAGAGCCATGTTGTTTCCACTAGGGTGATCAGGCACAGTAGAAAGACATGAGCGTGTATCCTTTCATAAAGACAGATAGATATCAAAACGATATTGACTTCACAGAGCAAACATATCCCCGCCGAGCGAACAAATCTGCACATTACACAGGGGCCCCCGCTGGTGGTCATATATTTGCTGCTTGATCCTTGAACTCCGCACTGCAATACACATAGATCTCTACCGGCAAACAGAACTGCACATAGCGCATGGAGTGTTTGCCAGTGGAGATGTCTATGTAGAGCGAACGCGTCTACACGTCTAAAGGAAGGTTTTCACTGGCAGTAGTCTTTCCTCAATCCCGGTTCGCCCGTACACGCTCTAATGAGTGTATTGCAAGCAAACTGACAACAGAAGCCATAATGACAAGCTAAATAAAACACATTCTGAAAAATGTTCACCCTAGTCCTAATAAAATTTCCACAACAAATAGAATTGTTGGTTCAACACCAACTACGACACTACCTGCACAGAATTTGCATGCTCTCCCTGAGCCTGCATGGGTTTCACCCTACAATCCAAAGGCATGCTGGTAGGTTCATTATCTCTAGTATGTATATGTATAAACAGGAGTCCGGGATCTTAGAATTTAAGCTCCTTGGGGGCAGGGACTGATGTTAATGTACAATATATTTGTAAAGACATGCCTGGAGCTTGAAGGAAATGATAAGCATCGGGCATACATGACATGTTGGAAGGAAAACCAGGCAGTAGGGTGTTAAATTAGTTGTTGGGATATGAGAGGTCAGGACTCTTACCTTATTGGCAGAGCAGATGAGGTGATGGGGAGGAGCAGGAGAGAGTAGTTGGAGGGGAGGGGTAAAGGAGCTTTACTTGCAGACTAAAGATCATAGAAGAAATGTCTGTCTGGCCATCTCCTGCGTTTTGGGCCTGTTGAGAGAGAACAATGAGTGAGTTGGAGCTTCTATTAAATCAGCGCTGCTGCTGTACATGGCCCTGAATGGGTACAGAGCTAGGTAACAACTTCACTGCCAGGGGTTAAGGCAGGACCCCCCTCAGCCAGGGCCTGCCACCACATGGGCTCGGAAATCTTGGCCTCCAGTGGGCCTTAGCCCAGAGAACCCTCCAGGCTCACCTGCTAAGCAATTGCCTGCTACTGCGGGTGGTGGTTCTGGGAGGAATCCCCATCAAAGGCAGAGCCCGCAGAGAAGCTCTGAAGCTCTCCATGCTGCAGCCATGCTCCCCTCATCTGTAGTCCGGTCCCAGGTGTGGGCGGCTGGCACTGCTGGCGATGAGCCGGTCAGCATGTCAGCTCGGCGAGGGAAAATCTGCACAGCAGGCACTGGCCTGTCTCATGGTGCAGCCGGCGGCCCTCATTTTTCAGGAGAACAATGGCATTGGATATCTGGCTCCTCAGCTGGGGGAGCCCAGCAGTTGAGGGGGAACGCCTACAGGTCAAGGTCCGGGCCTTTGCGGGCTGCTAGAGAAGCAACCAAAATGGAGGAGAGGGCAGGGGCACCGGCTGATGACATCATCAGAAGGAGACAGAGCCGCCATGGCCAGTTCTTAAGCCCTCAGGGTACCCCGGCACAGGAGCAGCACATGCAGTGTCCAGGACAAGGCTGTTGTGTTGGGGGGACTGGGGCTGGAGACCAAGGGGTCTAAGAGCAGGTGGCAGGTTCAGGTCAGGCTGGCAGGGGCATCTGGAATAGTCTGCGGGATTTGCTGCGGAGATTGGAAGCAGGGGCGATGAGGGAATCCCAGCCAGTATTGCCATGAACTCCCCTCAGGGAAGGGGGACATTTTCCAGGGGCATTTGTGCCCCTTCAAGAGCTCTCAGCGGCCTTAGTCACGTGCACACAAACGATCACTGCTGAGACTTGAGATGGAGGATGGAGACAAAGAAGTGGAAAAGGTGTGGTTAGCTGACTCTGCAAATTGTGAGGTATTTGAATGTTTCGAGGGACTGTTGGGGGTACACCTTAAAGCTGAGGTTCAGATTTAGAAGGATGAGTATGTGGAAATATTTTCCCTGCTCCGACTCGAAAAATATAACTTGGATCATGTTAGACCGGACGAAAGCCAGAAGGAGGATGAGGAGAAGAGGAGGTACCGGCTTATTCCTCCGACCTTTGCGAATTGGTGGTAAGCATTTGCAATTTTGTTAGCATTGGAGAATTGTTTGGCCTTGTTTTTCTATTTGGAAGCCATTGGTGAGGCTCACAGGGTATACAGGGAGCTGGCATGGATCCGCTATGATGAACAGTTTAGTCAACAAAAAGCCTTCTTCCAGGGCTTGGGGTCAGTTTTTTCCTGGGGGGAGGGGATCGGCAGTGCCTCCACCTCTGGATCCCAGGCCCCTAGAAGTAAGAAGATTTGTTGGCAGTTTAATGAAGGAAGGTATCTGTTTGGAAGCACCTGCCGCTTCAAACATGAATGTTCAGGCTGCAGGGGAAATCATTCCCTCGTTTGCTGTTTAAGACAAGAAAAGGGCGTGCCAGCGACACTTCTAGAGGTTCTTACTTTGTAGATCGCTGTTTGCCAATGGGTTGTTCTATCTCGTGTGCCCTGTTTGAAATGTTTAGTTCGTTACTTAAATGGACCATTAGGGGGTCTCGGGGGTGAACTCAGTCTATTATCTGGATGATTTTGTGTGCCTTGGACTGCCAGAGTCAAGGACTTGTGAGATCCTGCCATTTCAACATCTTGCGTAATGTTTCAACATTCCTTTTGCACCAGACAAGACAGAAGGCCCAGCCACGGAATGTTTTTTTTTCTCAGAATAACCATTGATTTAGTGGCTATGGAATGCAGATTCCCTATGAATAAATTGTTGGCTCTGTGAACGGAAGTGGGACAATCATGCGGACGACGGAGGATTAAGTTGCG
The DNA here is from genome assembly GCF_965119305.1 of Pelophylax lessonae. Lineage (NCBI taxonomy): Eukaryota > Metazoa > Chordata > Amphibia > Anura > Ranidae > Pelophylax > Pelophylax lessonae. Next base: position 71,555,814 of record NC_138776.1, read on the forward strand.
GGAGCTACAATCCCTGCTAGGTAAGCTAAATTTTGCTTGCAGAATTATTCCCATGGGCAGGATTTTCTGCAGGCATTTGTCCACAGCTTCATTTGGCATCAAGGCCCCAGGCCATTATGTGCGGCTTTCCATGGGGCTCAGAGCCGACCTGCATATTTGGGATCTTTTCTTGAATCTTTTAAAGATCATTTTTCATGGCTGGAGGGTCAGGTCAGCAATGCGGGTCCTGTTCACAGATGCAGTGGGTTCAGCAGGATATTGGGCTTATTTTAAGGCATTGCAGTGCTGAGCCATGTAGTTCAATTCTCCTGCGCTCAAGTGTATGGGAAGAGAGAGGAAAGTCTCCAACGGGCTTGGATTGGTATGACTTAGGGTCTTGCTGCCACCTCAGGACCAAGGGTATCCAAAACAAACTGGAAAAAATAACAAAAAGGGGGTTGCACCGACCTAGTGCATTACCACTAAAACCATTTATTAAAATAGTAAAACGTATAAAATATACTCACAAAACAAGTGTGAATGATACACACATCGACATAATCAATATAAAATCTCCAAGGTAGCCAGGCATTGCGTGAAGCTGGATGGCATGCAGTGAACCGCATTGAGCTGCTGTGGCTAGGCTGACGCGCTAGGAGGGAGAACCCCCTTCCTCAGAGCCAACAAATGCAGCATTACTCAAGTTTGTTCCCATTGTCTTGGCAGTGGAACTTTGTGGAGGGGCTTTTTAGAACAAAAAAGTGTGATTCAATTGTGACAATATGGACATGGTTTTACCATCTAATAACATCTCAGCTTCTTCCCAACTGGTGGTTAGGTTCTTGCGTTTCTTTGTTTTGAGTTGTCCCAATTGAATACATTTATTTATGCTGTTCCCATCCTGGGAGCTACCAACAAAATATCAGACGTTTTGTCTCATTTTCAGTAGGACAAGTTTTGCGTGTTTGCATCGGAGGCGGAGCAACATGGGGTGCCTTGTCCTTGGCGTCAATGAAGGATTGCAGTGGAGTCGCCGCTGAACTGATACAGGACTCGCTTAACGCGGCAACATGGGTGTCCTATTTCAAAGTGTGGAAGGAATGGTTCTCTTTATTAGAAGAGGTAAGTGGAGAGGATTTTGGGGTGGACCTGTCACATTTGGTGCTACATATCATTTGCTATACTCTTACACAGGGTACCTCAGTGTCCATGGTGGATCAAAAATTGTGAGGACTTTATTTAAGTTGGCAGGTATCACAGATTTCACCAAGTCTTATGTGTTGCGTCAGTCGCTCTGGGGTTACCAGAGGGGAAGGCGTAGTTGTGATTCTAGGCGACCAGTTTCCATTTCAGTACTGAGTTCAGTGCTGGATCGTTTGCCTATGGTTTGTTCATCACCTTTTGAGGTGAATTTCTTTCAGGTCGCTTTTTTGGTGGCCTTTTTTTTTGGTGCTTTCCAGATTAGCAAGCTGGTTAGCCCATCCAGGAGAGTTCTGGAGGGATTGTTGGTGGGGATGGCATTGTATTCTGCCTTGTCACTAAAGCTCTTGATTAGGTAATCCAAAACTGACCAGAGAGGCAAGAGAGTGCAGGTTGACTTTTTTAGGGGCAATATCACTCAGTTTTGTGCTGTCTTAGCAATGGAACAGTTTCTGAATGTGTGGCCCAGAGAGGAGGGTGCCTTGTTCATCCACACCGATGGTTAATTTCTGTCTAAGTTTTAATTCCTTGCGGTTTTCTGTAAGTGTCTTTTGGAGGCGAGGTTGGTTGCTTGAGATTGTTCTTCCCATTCTTTCTGCATAGGGGCACCCACCGAGGTGACATTGGTGGGGTCTTAATAAGGAGTGGTGAAACCAATAGGCTGGTGCGAGGCCAAGAGATACAAAATATATGTGCGGACTCACCTGCTGTAGTCTGTCAGTGATGGGTGGTGTGTTTCCTCTTATCTGTTTTTCTTGACGTTCTTTGTATTATTTATGTTGTTTGTTGCCAGAACTTCCAGGTACAGCTGGTGCATGGTCATCTTTATGTCTTTACAGATTTTCTCCTGTGTCTCATCTGGATTCTGGGGCACTCTTATGTGTTCTGGGGGCAAAGAGGGTAGAGTTTAGGCCCAATGATCAGCAGTTGCGAGTTTCAAGGGAGGAGGGCATTGTTAGATGGATTGTGGGGTACCAGGGATACTCTGGCAGAGGGTCTTACCTTAGGGTCACCACTTTGCCCGGCTGGACAAACCACTGGATGTTTTGGTCTAACATGCTGGTGGGAACAACTTACGTCTATATTCCATGATGGAACTAATTAGGGATGTGAAACTGGACTTCCTGCGACTTAGGTCTTCCTTTCCTGACAAGACCAAAGTATGGTCAGATATGGTGGCCGTACTGCATAGAGAGGGGCCAGGTCGGTGGAGAAGTTGAATAATGCCCGGATAAAGGTGAATAAGGGGGTGGGCAGATTCATTGCTGGGAATGGTGGATTAGTGGTTAGGCATGTGGAGCTGGAGACGGACACATGGTTGTACCTGAGAGGGGATAGAATGCATCTCAATGCGGTGGGTATTGACCTGTGGGCCTTGGGATTACAGAATGGTATCCAGAAGGCTTTCCGGGTGTGGTGGCAGGCACAAGTGTTAGGTTTCACACTTGTGCCGCTGTAGCGGTTGGTTTGGTTCAGTTTAGACCGACCGGGTAGTGTAAGGTGGTAGGGGTCTGTGGTCAGTTAGGATAGTCCTTGAGGCTGTGTTTTGGCATCTGGGGACAGGAACCTAACCTAATGGTACCACAGACTCCAAAGTTGTGGGAGATGGTATCGTCAAGGATCTACAACCATTCTTTGATCTGAATTGATTTGAGTTTTTGTTTTATGTTTTTCTGTTATTTACGGTTTTGTTCAATAAAGGACAGAACCGGCCATTTAATCCCAATGCTGAGTTAGTGTTGTCATTTAAAGGTAAAGAGGGCTGGTGTTGGGTACTGATCCAGGTAATATGGTTAAACAGCTGGGATCTGAACTACCCTAGTCATGTGCTGTTAAAATTTACAATACTATATAAGTACCTGTAATAAATAAATACGGTAGGCGATTAGAGTTGGGGGCAATATATATATATATCTATATCTATCTATATATATATATATATATATATATATATATATATATATATATATAGATATATATATTGTGCCCTTCCAGGCAGGTTGAGGGGATACTGGGTGCTTGTCTCATTCAGGGGAAGCTAGATTTTAATTTTTCTTAGAAGTTGGTAAAGCCCGGTGGAGTCTTGAGGCTTTATAGAGACTTGGAAGGGATGAAGTCTAAAATCCTGGGTTCAAGTTTTGCAGACATCCAGCACACTAGTGCATGTAGGGCTTTTATTAGTGATGTGACTATGATTCAGGGCTCCAACCCAGGGAACAGAGGAGGTCCCCCCCCAGGAGTCAGGCAGGCTATGAGACATTTGGGAGCCAGTGCAGCAGGGAGTTTCTAGTTGTTTGCTTCCTTGCTTCCTTACGTCAGAGCTCTCCAACAATCTGTTGATTGGAGGGGGAATATTTAATATTTGATAGGGGAAGAGCAGAAATGGAGATGAATCAAGAGAAGGAATGAAGCAAAAGCAGGGAGATCCTTGCACTTCAGGTCCTTGGGTACAGCTTCCTCTCCAGCAATAAGTGAGAAGCACAGTAGTGACATCTTTCTCCAAATCTCCTGGATGATATCACACAAAAGATATAGAGTTTTGAGACTTTAGGCACAGGAGTGCTTTGCTATTTTTCAGGAACAATTCAAGGCAAAAGATAAATGTTTAAGGGTACTGCTTAGGCAAAATTAACTTTGTAAATGTTCCCTATAAGAGCATTAATCTTCACATTTTGAAGGAAGGTCAACTTCCATGCATGCACACAAAAATGATGCCTAATTGTAACACTTATAGTTATTTATTGTCTTTCACAGAACTCATGAACTAACAATGCCTTTACGTACCTTTTTTCCCAGAAGGGCAGTGCCATCTTTGTTCAGACATCACTTATGGTTAGCATCTACTGTAATTCCAAAAATGTTGAAAAAAAAAACGAGTTTCTGCTAAAACATATGCAATAAAAAAATGTAAAAAAATCTAATTTCTTTATCAATTTAGGCCAATATGTATTCTGCTTTATATTTTTGGTAAAAAAAAGAATCCCAATAAGCATATATTGATCGGTTTGATCAAAAGTTATAGCATCTACAAACTATCGGATATATTTATAGTATTTTTATTTTTATTACTAGTACTGGCGGCGATCAGCGATATATAGCGGGACTGTCACTGTACTAATGACACTGGCAGGGAAGGGGTTAACATCAGAGGTGATCAAAGGGTTACCTTTGTGCCTAGCTGGTGTTTTACTGTAGTGTGGAAGATGCTTTTACTAGGGGAAAAACATAGATGCAGGAACACAGGATCCATGCCTTCCTTACTGACAGAACAGCAATCTGCCTTGTTTACAGTGGCAGATCACCATTCTGCCTGTGTACCGAACAATCAGCAGGTCCTGGTGGACAGCTCACTCGTGCCCGATACCCAGAAGTGCAGGATCACATATATACAGTATAAACTAAAGTAAAACTGCTATAGGGGAGTCAGGAAGTGGTTAAAGCAAAATGAAAGCTGTTAACAATATGTGATAATAGCTTCTGACCCATCAACTTTCAATTATCACAGACGATTTGGCTGAACAACACTGCAATGAAATTGCCAGTTTTGGAATAAAAAAAAAAAGAAGCAAAAGACGTTAGTATATTTAGTGTAACCATTCGCGTATGACTTTATCGTTAGGTTAATGATTTAAGGGTATTATTAGAAAGCTTTTTACTCTAAATCTTCAGATTACATTAAACCAACTGTGTTTATTCTGTCTCACATCACAGTAGAACTTTAATGAAAAAAAAAAATGAAACAAAATTGTAAACAGGCAGGAGTTTTAATGAAGAAGAGACATACCTTAAAATATTTTTTTTTTTTTGGTGACAATAAAGGTGTCTGGTCTTGCTTTTGATATTTGACATTGGTATTTATCAGTGTTTTCACCCAAGATTCACACATTTTCACAAATGATTCAATCATGTGTGTGTGAATCTTGAGTCATTGATAAATAGACCCCATAGAATGTCAGTAAACCAATGCACTAATCCAACTTGTGAGGTGTAACCAGAACTGTAATATGCAAACAAGGAATCCAGAACCCAAAACAAGACCATATATGTATTATTGAGAGAAGCGGAAGTCCAAAAAAAAAAAGTGAAAATATTACCATTAACCTCCCTGGCGGTATGATTCTTTTGGATTTTAGGTGCTGAAAGCGGTACCATTATTTTGCATGTAATTCTTGTGAATGAGCAGCCCAAAACAACTGTATACATTTATTATATATATATTACACGTATATATATATATATAATATATATACAGTTGGTTTGGGCTGCTCATTCACAAGAATTATGTATATATATATATATATATATATATATAAATATATATATATATACACGTATATATATATATATATATATATGTGTATATACAGTGGGTACGGAAAGTATTCAGACCCCCTTAAATTTTTCACTCTTTGTTATATTGCAGCCATTTGCTAAAATCATTTAAGTTCATTCTTCTTCCTCATGAATGTACACATAGCACCCCATACTGACAGAAAAACACAGAATTGTTGACATTGTTGCAGATTTATTAAAAAAGAAAAACTGAAATATCACATGGTCCTAAGTATTCAGACCCTTTGCACAGTATTTAGTAGAAGCCCCCTTTTGATCTAATACAGCCAGGAGTCTTTTTGGGAAAGATGCAACAAGTCTTTCACACCTGGATTTGGGGATCCTCTGCCATTCCTCCTTGCAGATCCTCTCCAGTTCTGTCAGGTTGGATGGTAAACGTTGGTGGACAGCCATTTTTAGGTCTCTCCAGAGATGCTCAATTGGGTTTAAGTCAGGGCTCTGGCTGGGCCATTCAAGAACAGTCACGGAGTTGTTGTGAAGCCACTCCTTCGTTATTTAGCTGTGTGCTTAGGGTCATTGTCTTGTTGGAAGGTAAACGTTCGGCCCAGTCTGAGGTCCAGAGCACTCTGGAGAAGGTTTTTGTCCAGGATATCCCTGTACTTGGCCGCATTCATCTTTCCCTCGATTGCAACCAGTCGTCCTGTCCCTGCAGCTGAAAAACACCCCCACAGCATGATGCTGCCACCACCATGCTTCACTGTTGGGACTGTATTGGACAGGTGATGAGCAGTGCCTGGTTTTCTCCACACATACCGCTTAGAATTAAGGCCAAAAAGTTCTATTTTGGTCTCATCAGACCAGAGAATCTTATTTCTCACCATCTTGGAGTCCTTCAGGTGTTTTTTAGCAAACTCCATGCAGGCTTTCATGTGTCTTACACTGAGGAGAAGCTTCCGTTGGGCCACTCTGCCATAAAGCCCCGACTGGTGGAGGGCTGCAGTGATGGTTGACTTTCTACAACTTTCTCCCATCTCCTGACTGCATCTCTGGAGCTCAGCCACAGTGATCTTTGGGTTCTTCTTTACCTCTCTCACCAAGGCTCTTCTCCCCCGATAGCTCAGTTTGGCTGGACGGCCAGCTCTAGGAAGGGTTCTGGTCGTCCCAAACGTTTCCATTTGAGGATTATGGAGGCCACTGTGCTCTTAGGAACCTTAAGTGCAGCAGAAATCTTTTTGTAACCTTGGCCAGATCTGTGCCTTGCCACAATTCTGTCTCTGAGCTCTTCAGGCAGTTCCTTTGACCTCATGATTCTCATTTGCTCTGACATGCATTGTGATCTGGAAGGTCTTATATAGACAGGTGTGTGGCTTTCCTAATCAAGTCCAATCAGTATAATCAAACACAGCTGGACTCAAATGAAGGTGTAGAACCATCTCAAGGATGATCAGAAGAAATGGAAAGCACCTGAGTTAAATATATGAGTGTCACAGCAAAGGGTCTGAATACTTAGGACCATGTGATATTTCAGTTTTTCTTTTTTAATAAATCTGCAACAATGTCAACAATTCTGTGTTTTTCTGTCAGTATGGGGTGCTATGTTTACATTCATGAGGAAGAAGAATGAACTTAAATGATTTTAGCAAATGGCTGCAATATAACAAAGAGTGAAAAATTTAAGGGGGTCTGAATACTTTCCGTACCCACTGTATATATATATATATATATATATATATACATATATTTACATAAAAAGTACAGTAAAACTGCAGGAAAGGGCACTGGGGGGCAATGTAATGTGATTTTATTTTATTTTGAACGGTATCAGTGTGTTTGGTGTGTTTTATATTCGAATTTGCTTCCGGTTCCACCACCCGGCGGACGTCACGTCGCCGGAGATGGAAGCCGGGGCTCGCAGACGATCAAGTCACGCCGCTGCCGCACACCGCCCGCATTCTTCGCTGGATCCCGGAGAAAAGGTAAGTAAAACCTCTTCCAGAATCCAGCGATCTTCCTAGCGCTACCCCGAGTGTGACTCGGGGTTACCGCTTTTGGCTCTAAAATCTAACCCCGAGTCACGCTCGGGAATACCGCTAGGAAGGTTAAGCAACAGGATAACTTAACATAAATAAATCACCTGGACCAGATGGCTTGCACCCAAGGGTTCTTAAAAAACCAGGTGATAGCCAGACCTTTATTCTTGATATTTACAGATAGTTTACAGACAGGAATGGTGCCAACTGATTGGAAAAAGCCAACGTGGTACCAATATTTAAAAAGGGCCGAGTTATATCCCGGGTAACTATAAACCTGTCAGCCTAACATCAGTAGTCTGCAAGATTTTTGAGGGGATGTTAAGGGACTATATACAAGACTTTAGTAATGAAAACGGTATTATTAGTAGTAATCAGCATGGATTCATGAAAAATCGTTCTTGCCAGACCAATCTATTAACGTTCTACGATGAAGTGAGTTGCCATCTAGATAAAGGACGGCCTGTGGATGTGGTGTATCTGGACTTTGCAAAGGCATTTGACACAGTTCCCCATAATTGCTTACTGTACAAACTAAGGTACGTAGGTATGGACCATAGGGTGAGTACCTAGATAGAGAACTGGCTCCGGGGAGAGTACAGAGGGTGGTGATTAATGGGGAGTACTCGGATTGGGCGGGTGTGGAAAGTGGGGTCCCCAAAGGATCTGTCCTGGGACCAATCCTGTTTAATTTATTTATAAATGATCTAGAAGAGGGGATATCTAGCATAATCTCTGCATTTGCGAATGATACTAAGCAAAGCAGGGCAATAACTTCTATACAGGAAGTGGAAACCTTACACGCAGACCTGAACAAAATGATGGGGTGGGCAACTACATGGCAGATGAGGTTTAATGTTGAAAAATGTAAAGTAATGCACTTGTCAGAAACACGAACACAAGCTACTCACTAGGGGGGGGAACCTCTGGGTGAATCTAAGATGGAAAAGGACCTAGGGGTCCTAGTGGACAACAGGCTTGGCAGTGGCATGCAATGCCAAGCCGCTGCAAGCAAAGTCAATAGAATACTGGCATGTATAAAAAAGGGGATTCACTCCAGAAATAAAGAGATTATTCTCCCACTCTACACTAAAAGACTCTGATCCGTCCACATCTGGAGTATGTCATCCAGTTCTGGGCACCGGTCCTCAGAAAAGATGTGCTGATACTGGAGAGAGTCCAGAGAAGGGCAAAAAAAATGGTTAGGGGAATGGAGGATCTAAGCTATGAGGAAAGACTGCAAGAATTGAACTTATTCTCTCTGGAGAAGAGACGCTTGAGAGGGGATATGATATCAATGTAATACAATAAGACACGTGGCCACTCACTAAAACTAGAAGAAAAACTGTTTAACCTTAAAATACGTAGGGGGTTCTTTACTGTCAGAGTGGTGGGGATGTGGAACTCTCTTGTGGTGGGGATGTGGAACCACAAGCAGTGGTATCAGCGGGGAGCATCGATAGTTTGAAAAAATTATTAGACAGTCACCTTAAAGACCACAACATACATGGGTATACAATGTACGGTTAACATCAAACACACACACACACACACACACACACATCATAGGTTGAATTGGATGTACTGATGTCTTTTTTCAACCTCACTAACTATGTAACTATGTAATATAATGATAAACAGAAGCATGGCAAAATTGTTGCAAACATAAGTAAATGAACAAAGAACCAGTGAAAAAGCCAACTATATAGAACTATGTACATACAAGGTAAGAGTAGAAAAGAATGGAGGACAAGGCAAGGCTTAAAGTGATTGTAAAAGTAATATTTTTTAAAAATACCAAACATGTCTATGCTTACCTGCTTTGTGCAATGGAGTCACGAACCTCCTCTTTTCAGGCCCTCTGCCGGTGCTGCTGGCCCCTCCCCTCTGTCCAGTGCCCCCATAGGAAGCCACTTCCCATGAGGACTCAGCCCCGCCCCCTGCTCCCTCATCACTGACTTTGATTGACAGCACTGGAAGCCAATGGCTCCTGGTGACCCAGCAAAGCCAGCGAGACCCGGTAGTGAGGAGAGAGAAGAGCTGTGGACGTGCACAATTCTGGATTGAATGAGGGCTCAGGTAAGAAAAAGAGGGATTGAGGGGGGATGCTGACACTTAAACATTTTTTACCTTAATGCAAGAAATGTATTAAGGTTAAAAAAAGTTTAGGCTTTACAACCACTTTAAGCAAAAGAATAGAAAAACTACTTAAAGCAACTTGGTTGCTAGGATAAAAACTTAAAGCAGAACTTTACCTGTTAAGAAATTGCTAGAAGGCAGGCTTTTATTGCAGAAGAGACATACTTTGTCTCTTTGGCAATAAAAGCTTCTTACCTGCCTGCTCGCAAACTTGTTTACATGTTCACTGAGCTGTGCCACAACTTGGTCTGCACGTCTATTGAGGCTATTATGAAAGGTTCTCAGATTCCCTCTTAGATTTCGTTTTTTTCTCTTTTTTTATTGTGGGGAAAACAACAAAAGGAACTGGAACACATAGACCAGGGTGGGAACTCCCAAAACTCCCAGGCAGACAGTAACAGAGTTGGGACTAAAAGCAAGGAAATCTGGCTGTTAGGGTATACAAGACATATAAAAACCCAGCGGCTAACTCAGCCTCATCTACCCACATCTAAAATACTGGTTTTGATGAACTGACTCTTTAAAGAGGACCCTCCCTGCTCCTCATCTGATTACTAACACTATTATTGCCCTGTGGATATACTGTATAAATAAACACATTTAATGAGAACTGCTTACCTAATCGTTTACTGAGTGGCCTTACGCTAATAAGCTGCTCTTTCTCCTCCTGTATCATGCCGCCATTTTGAAAAGATGACATGGCCATAGGCTGGCTTCTTCTTTCTGGTTCTGTGCCTGCCCACCAATGATATTACTTCTGATATTGTGCATGTGCTGTACAAGATCGGGGCAGCTTGTCATTGAGCAATACCTAGCTGTGAATGTGCTGTATGAGATCTGGCGCATGCATCATATGTGGTCTGGCAAGTTAGGTATTGCTCAGTAACAAGCCATCCAATCTCATACTGTGCATGTGCGAGATCAGGCCAGATTTCCCTTGGGCACTGGTGAGATTGCCATCCTAGGGTGCACTTGTGAGGTCCTGGGCATGGGCGTCCGCAGGTAGGGGCAAGGGGGGGCAAATGCCCCCCCTCTGTAATCTCAACTTCCCCCTTTAAAGTGGTTGTTAAGCCACTTTATACCATCCTTTTTGGTCTGTTTAATAATCCTGTGTGCCCCTGTGTCTGTGTTTTAAAAAAATAAGGCGTTGTTTACCAGTTTTCAGAGCGCTGAGCACGTGACCCGTCGGCTCTCTCCTCTCCCGGTCTGAGAGCTGCCTGCAGCGGGTGGGGCCAAGGATTCCTCGCTGTCGTCAGTCAGGAGGGGAGGGGGAGAGGAGGGGAGAGGCGGCAGGTCATGTGAGCGGCAATTGCCGCTCTGAAAACTTGTAAAGAACGGCTTATTTTTAGAAAACACAGACATGGGGCACACAGGATTATTAAACAGACTGTAGACAAGATATGAAACTTTAAATTAAATTACAGCAGTAGGAGGGGGACCGACACAGGAGCAGACAGGCAGGGGGGAGGGGGGAGAGAGGACAGAGGAGGAAAGGAGAGCTGCAGATGACGGAGGCACGTAAACTGACCGCGGTGTCAGGGCTCAGCAGCCATGATATTCCGTGGTCAGTTTACAGAGGGGAGGGTAGAAACTGGTAGGATCAGTCAGGTATTTTAGGTGATAGAAGGGCCAAATTACACAGCGCAAGCACTGTGCTTTATAACATGCTTTAAGGGAACAGGATCAATTTTTTTTTTAGGTTAACAAATGCTTTAAAAATAAATGCTGCTGTTTGCCCTCTAAAAATAAATACTGGAAATAAGTATAATGACTAAGCCCCTCCCCTTCATACCATTGTTAAAAAGGGGCGAAGCATGGGTGACCTTAAGATGATGCCTCCCCCTGAAAAAAGTTCTGCGGATGCCCATGGTCCTGGGTATGTTGCTAGTGCCTCAGGGATCAATGTGCATATTTGCCAGCACAGCACGGATCTTCAAATAACACCAAAAGGCTTTAATTAAAGAAAGAGTGCACTCATCTGCTGTGATATGATCACTTTGAATAAAACCTTTGGACAATATTTGAAAATCCATGGTATGCTGGCAAATATGTACATTAATCTGTGAAGTTTCCAGTCTCCCGTTGGCTGTTGCTGCAGCACCCACTATCCCTGAGTGTACCCTAGGAACATATGCAATGGGAATATGGACACGCCTCAGGAAAACCTTGAGGAATAAAGAAAACATAGGTTTATAAAAACATTTTTTATGTAATAAATTATTTTGGCATTTTTGATTGGGTATGCAGTTCAGCATGCACCATGAATTTTTCTGTTGAGGTGGGTAAAGGACCCATGAAAGGTCATAGACAACTTGCTAAACAGACAGTAATTAATGTCAAGTGAATGGAACATATCTCCGATTGTTCATCATTACAAATATTGTAAACATATCAGGAATGACTCCAGTGACCTATCAATAACACACATACTTTCCACTTTGCTTTGTGCACTAATGAAGATTAATTAGGAAATAAATATTTTGTCGTTGTCACTATTAATTTCCCTAGTGCCAGACAGTTCTACCGCCATCCGTAATAAGCAAATGAACATTAAGGACTGCAGCTCCAAGGTACATCGATACAAGAGTGTCATTGAGTAATATTTCAATATTCTTCTTTCACAGTACTGGAAGATCAGCTAATGAGGTTGTACAGATCATAGTTTTGGAAAAAAAAAACTTGCTGGGTAGTTCACAAAGGTTTGTAAGAAACTGAAATGGGAGAGGTACCAGAACTGCTCCTTTCTGAGGTCAAACACCTCCTCGACTACAAATGAAGAAAAACAAAGCTGGGGCAGGCAGCAGTGAATGTCTATAGTGTGCTTGCTGTGCTGCCTGCAAGGATCTTTGAGGATTTGGAGACTGTACTGAGGAATATATGCTTCTCATCTATAAAGGCTCAAACATGTAGAGGGTCCTTTTTTAGAAGAAACCACCTATCTATTTTTGATGACCTATTATTTATTTATAATAAACATTACCATATTCTTGACAAATCCCATAGTGTTTTACAGAGTACACACGGCATTCGTGTAATTCTCTTTTCTCTAAAGAGCTTGTGACTTAATGTCCCTACTGCAGTAATTCATAGATATACAAAAAAATACAAATGATGGCCAGTCCAGCTGATATAGCTTTCTTTAGGGCCCATTTACAATTTTAAGGAGTGTTAAATACATGTACATGCATTAAAGCGATTGTAAAGGTAAATATGTTTTTATTTTTTAAATAACAACTATTCTTCTCGGGTCCCCCACTGACACTCCTGGACCTTCCTCTCTTTCCAGTGGCTTCCCATGAGGGCACTCGTGCTTGCTCGATCTCGAGCCCCGCTGCTGTGTCCATTGACACGGTCAGCAGGACTGGGCCCCACAACCTTCTCCCTAGTCACTGGCTTTGATTGACAGCACCGGAAGCCAATGGGGGGATTGAGGGGGGATGCTGATGCCTAAACATTTTTTACCTTAATGCAAATAATGCATTAAGGTAAACATTTTTTATTCTTTAGAACCACTTTAATGCATAAATTCACCTTTACAAAAAAATTATTTTTAAGAATTTTTTTGTTAGTTGCCTGTAAAGCATTGCACCCACAATCAGCTGATCACGGGTGTTATACCACAGCCCTGCAGACTGTCTGTGTAGCTGTCTGTCCCTACCTCTGATACATACAGGCAGCTATTGAATGACAGGAAACCCAATTAACTACCTAGAGCACTCATCAGCGCCCTGGTAATTAATTGAGAATTACAAGCTGCCAGTAGCAAAGGGTGACGGTACTTTTAGTTCATTGGTTCACAAGGATTGGTTCATTTGTGACTGATGCGGCCGTGTGGGCAAAGCTCCGCACAGCCGCGCTCTCTATGAATTGTGACAGTGAGTGCGGAGAGAAGATCCCCGGCTCACTGTAACAAGGGGGGGATTGGGGGAGAGGGATCAGATGTTGAACACGTTACATGTTACATCCTAGATATGGGAGTAACATGTAACATGTTCAGAAAAAAAAACGTATCCTTTAATGTTATGTATCAACATGCATTATTTTAAGGCAGCCTATTCAAATCAAGTGACAGCCAATGCATCAAATTGTCCCGAAAAATCAAACTTGCCACAGAATTTAAAATGCAATGCACGATAGATTGTTGGGGGGGGGGGCTGTAAAACATGTGCATTATGTAAAGTGACTGAGACCCCTGATGAAGTCACGTGCCATGACGTAACATGTAGGGCATTCTGGACCGGAAGTGATGCAAGAGACTGGCAAGTGTATTTACACTTAACAGAGTAATTTTACCTGTAAGAATTGCTATTTTAATAAATTATTGTTACTTTTAATTATTGTTACTTTTAACTACCACACCATGGAGAAATATTTTCTTTTACCCTAAACATATAGCGTGAGCGTGGGAGAATGCACCTTAAAAGGACCATCACCTAAGATTCCTGGAATACCTGGAATAAAGCCAAGACAGATGTAACATCATCCCAGATACTACAAACATAAGGCTATATTATTGCCTTCTTAAGGTGAGAGTTCTGGGAGCATAGAGATGGCACAAAAAGGTGAAAGCACGCCGTTTTGGTTCTATATATGCATGAAAACAGCACTGTATTGGTAGAACAGTACATTTGATACATCACTACTAGATCACTTTGTTTTTTTTATGTTTTATCCACATTTGGGTAGTGCAGAGGTATACTCACACATAATACATGTGCATTACTTTAGTGCACTGGGTGGCATTTAAAATGAATGGTAATGCAGGATATATAACATATTTAGGACTCATTTAGGCTAGCATAGCACTCTGCAAAGTGGACCCATATATTAAAGTACAACAATACAGCCCAACAAATGTGCTAGAGGGGATTATTTTTGAGGAGCCCCAATGTAAAGCATTGTGGCCGCAGCATGTTTATATCCCTTAATTGCCGCTTTTGCAACTTTGTGTGTGTGTGTGTGTGTGGGGGGGGGGGGGGGGGGTATTGGGGGGCAATAAAAATGTAGCTCCACTGCCTGTTTTTACTGCCCCAACCGCAAATATAAACTAATCCTTAAATGCATTGTAAACCTGCCTACCTGCATTTTGTGTTTTTTACCTCCATTAGATGTGCATTGATCATGTAGATCTATAGTGGCACTTGTTGCCCTGTACTTACAGCCTTAGGCTAGCTTCACACTTTTATAATTTCCCTGCAGCCATGTTTGCGCGGGCACAGTAGCTGATTCATTTAAATGGGAAATGCAGGGTAAGGGTCCCTGCACCTTTCCTAAAACCACAGCCACATGGAAACCTCATAGTACTATGTGTTTCCCAGCACAGAAAAATATGCAAGGGTTTCTAATGCTTGGGAAAGCCATTGAGAACTAAGTGCAGTGCAGTCTTGCACCTGCATAAACGTGAACCTAGCCTAAAGTACAGTAAATATGCACATTCTAGTGTCAGAAGTTTGTTTGTTTTCCGACACGAGGCATGTGACATGACACTGCATGGGTTATTGCATGACCTCTGTCTGTAAAAACTGGCACTTCCTGTGAAGAAATAACATATACCACAATTCCTGCATCTCTCGGTCTAGCACTGGTGCAGGTGAGAGCTAAATAGTAATTAGATGTGATGCAGACACAAACAGAGCTCACCATACTGAAAGAGATGTGTTTGATCACAGTAACACTCTCAAATTTGTGATGCAACACAGAGGAAATGGATTGGACATCCCTGGAAGAAGAAGTTGCCTTCCCTTAGGTGAAAAGGGACAAGCAAATTGAATGATTACATGAACGTAGGGTAATCAATCAGTCATGACACTACAAACTGCAGCCACAGCATTAATCAGTACAAGTTAAGGCAAACAAACTTCACAAGGAATATACTGTTCCTACATTAATAAATATTTTATTAATTTAAAAAATCAGGTATTAAGAACAGGTTTACATAATAAGCTCAAAATCAGCCTGAAACAAAATCTAGAATTCTGTTAGTTTATTATAGTCCTGGAGTTCAGATTTAAAGTTTTTGTATAGCCCGAACTTTTTTGTGTTGTAAAGAGTAGAATACTATTAGAACCCCCAGTAAAGTTTATATTGTTGTCAGTTTTAATGTATCAGGTAGCTCTTGACCTTCTGAAGATGGACTCTTGTGGCTGCTCAACTCATGGAGGGATCCTGGATATGTGTACCCCTTCAAGGTACAGTGTTTGTCACATTGGATGAGGAACACCTTTAAAGAAAAATTTTAAAGTGTTTCTGGTTGTTAAAAACCTTGTTAATTTGGAAAATGTATACAGACGATGTCCAGCATATATCTGGATGAAAAGCTTTCTTCAGAGTCAAAGGTTTGGAAATGTGGATCTGTCTGTGATGGAGCCCAGTAGGATATCTTTGGTGTAGCTAAAACTATGGTCCTTTAGCCGGTGTATTTTTTCCTATTGTTTAAAGCCCATTTCCAGGCAAGAAAAAAAATTCCTCCCATGCAGTGGGGTTCTGCCCGCTCTGCATGGGTTACCTGCTTATTTTATCTAGGGGTGAACACAGAGCCTCTATTCACCTGATCCTTTGATCTTCAGGAAAGTCCAATGGTGGACTGTTCCTGACAACTTGACATCCAGAGCCGGTCTATGGATGTGATGACATCAGGAAAAGTCCACCGCACAAGACCAAAGGACCGCACCGCATGGGGGCAGGAGCCAAAGATCAGGTCCTGCGCTGGGAAGATCGGAGGATTAGGTGAATATATTTTGGCCCTCTAAATTCTTAGACCAAAATGGTTAGTTGACCCATGCAGTCTGGACACAGACCCACTGCATGTTGAAAAAAAAAATGCTCAGATTTCTTCTCTAAGGTTCTTCAGGCCAGTTCATTGACATCATAGGTCATTCTTCTTCTGTGTGTTGTGATATGGGGTGAGTGTTTTCAATGAGTTACGTCAGTCTGAACTGTGATCAAGGGCTTGGAGGCCCACTTTTATTTTAAAAGGAAAGGAAAAGTCCAACACAATGATTGCCCATTCAGGGATTTTCAACAGCAAACAGAAATGTAAGGCCACCTGGTTCTTTTATCTGTAACACTGCTGCTTTTGACACTTGTCCCTCAGACTTATTCCTGACTTATTCATTGTTAGTTACAGCTGCTCATTGCATGGGCCCATTCCTTGCCTCTAGATAGTGGTTTTCCTGACACCCCAAGCTCTCTTACTCTCCCTGGACTTACAGAATTCCTCCAGTCCCCTGGATGCGCTCGTTGCCTCAGCTCTCTCAGTCCTGAAAATGAGCTCAGCTGTACAAACTCTCCAATTCATGCGAGTAAGGAATCTCTCCAACATGGAGTACTGTCCCCTGAGTGGACCACCTGTCCTGGCTGGAGCACACACCACTCTGTAAACATTTGCCCTGAGCTATGGCCAGCTCCTGGCTTAAAACAACACACCCTGCAAGTTTCTAGAAAAATCTGGACACAGGATAAAATGCTTTCTCCCACCCAAAACACTTTGAAGCCCACAAGCTCCAGAATCTGACTCTGGGTTACAAAACACAGAGAAAGCTGTAAACACAGTTTTCTCCTCTTACAATCAACACGCAGGAACCCCACACTCTGAATAAGTACAAATCCTGTGTGCCTTTTTCCAATGTTCACACTGTGGCAGGGCCTCACTCTAACACAGTGTATAGAATGTAATGCAGATGAGCCTATAGCAAAGCAACCCACCTTACTATGTATAACCAGCAGGTGGAGCTGAAGGGTTTCCTTTCACATGTTTGCCC
Source organism: Pelophylax lessonae (assembly GCF_965119305.1). Lineage (NCBI taxonomy): Eukaryota > Metazoa > Chordata > Amphibia > Anura > Ranidae > Pelophylax > Pelophylax lessonae. Next base: position 71,573,215 of record NC_138776.1, read on the forward strand.
GATTTGCCTAACTCTTTTAAAAAAGTCTTTTGGTAATAATACTGTAAATCTGAAGCTCAGATCACACACACACAGCTGAATATGCCAAACATGTTGTTGCCCTCCGTCCCCTCTCATCATGTCCTGCATGGCCCCACAAGAGTATCAATAAGGGAGAGTTTGAAATAAAACAGATAATTCTGATCTTGCTATTTATTGTATCCTTTGTACTGCCTCATTATTATTGGACTGGCGTGGTGCATTCTAGGAGTTGTAGTTTTAGGAAGCAGTTATCAGGTTAGTAGGTGGTAATAAAACGGTTGCACTCTACACATTCTTTCGCTGCTGAATTTTTCAAAGCACCTGAAGGAAATATGGAAATCAAATGTTAGCAATTATAATCAGTTCTTTTGCAGTGCGTGGTCTCGGTAGCCTTGCATTATAATACACAGATATTGATATTTTGGCTTACGCACTTCTAGAAGAACCGCAGCTGTGAAATGTTTTTTTAATTCAGCATTTGTGTGTCTGAGCCGTAGACAGGACAAATTGCCCAGGCTGACTCTTAGAGAAATAACAGGGTCCATTATTATGTAGTAACAAGCTCACAGCAATCCATACTGTACATCATGATACAGATCTGTTAGCCTCAGGCTGAATGTTTCACTGGCTGTTAAGTAATTTCTTTTGTGCTAGGCTTATGTAGTGCTGGCATGACCCAGGAAAATCTGACTCATGAATCCAACATCTTCAACTGGACTCTTTTCCAGGGGCTAAATCACAACATCTGACTAAGAAAAGATTAAAAAAAACGATATTTGTGTTATACATCCTAATTGGAATGTGTGGTTGTGCCTCTCACATTTTTGCAAATATTTTATTATATCTTTTCATGTGACAACACTGAAGAAATTACACTTTGCTACAATGTAAAGTAGTGAGTGTACAGCTTGTATAACAGTGTAAATTTGCTGTCCCCTCAAAATAACTCAACACACAGCCATTAATGTCTAAACCGCTGGCAACAAAGGTGAGTACACCCCTGAGTGTAAATGTCCAAATTGGGCCTAAAGTGTCAATATTGTGTGTGGCCACCATTATTTTCCAGCACTGCCCTAACCCTCTTGGGCATGGAGTTAGTACATGTTGGAATTCATGGTTCCCTCAATAAACTGTAGCTCCCCAGTTCCGGCAGCACTCATGCAGCCCCAGACCATGACACTCCCATCACAATGCTTAACTGTAGGCAAGACACACTTGTCTTTGTACTCCTCACCTGGTTGCCGTCACAAAGGCTTGACACCATCTGAACCAAATAAGTTTATCTTGGTCTCAACAGATCACAGGACATGGTTCCAGTAATCCATGTCCTTAGTCTGCTTGTCTTCAGCAAACTGTTTGTGGGCTTTCCTGTGCATTATATTTAGAAGAGGCTTCCTTCTGGGATGACAGCCATGCAGACCAATTTGATGCAGTGTGCGGCGTATGGTCTGAGCACTGACAGGCTGACCTCCCACCCCTTCAACCTCTGCAGCAATGTTGGCAGCACTCATACGTCATTTCCCAAAGACAACCTCTGGATATGATGCTGAGCACATGCACACAACTTCTTTGGTCGACCATGGCGAGGCCTGTTCTGAGTGGAACCTGTCCTGTTAAACTGCTGTATGGTCTTGGCCACCGTGCTGCAGCTCAATTTCAGGGTCTTGGCCAACTTCCTATAGCCCAGGTCATCTTTATGTAGAGCAGCAAAAACGGATTGATGTCACAGAACTATATGAGACTCATGTTTGAGCACTTGCCCCTTGAAAACGCTGAACTATACAGTCACTAAGGACTTTTGACCATTTTGAGCACTAAAGACACTTTAATATCTATTGGACTCTTTATATTTTACCAGTCACATTTTATTATTTATTTAACATTGTTTGTCACTATGATTGAATTATTTATTTAATTATTTGCTATTTATTATTCATACAGTCACTAATATAACCATTGGGGTATATGTTTGATATCATTAACCATTATTCAGCAAGCGCTGTAGTTAGCTTTTTGTCCCAAGAGCTAATCCCTTGTATTATACTTTTTACAATGTACTGATGTTGATGCCAAGTGTGTTTGAATTAACTCACACTTTGTTTTAAGTCAGCCTGGCTATTGAACTATTGAACGAAATGCCTAAAAGACACTACAGATATTATTAGATATCTGCACTATTTTAGAGTGAGAGCAACAAAGGATCACCTATGGAGATTTTTGGATACCGTCGTTTTTTGTGATATCACAGGCGCACACAATTATAAAACTTGTTATGTTCGGTATCTATTTACTCAATGAAACTTCATCTTTTATAGTTTACCAAAAAATGATATTATATTGTGTGTGTTTGCACTAAAATCATGTGTTATAAGAATTTGCAACTATCTTTTTATATATATCATAAATCTATCATTTAACCTTTTATTCGACAGGGCCTCTGCTTTCAGAAAATACATATATTTTTCTTGGCGTTTAATTTATTTTACTGCCAAAAATCCTCACATGTGCGCAGAAAATGAAAACATTTGCTCTGGAGCCCAACTAGTTAAATAAAATCTTTCAGTTTTTCCAGACATTATTTTAGATCCAGTGACATCACTGGGGTTTGATGCTTCTCTATGCAATGCAGGCAGATCGTGGCTGGTGGGAAGGGCTTGGCAGGGTGCTATTCATAAATTCCTGAAAACATCACATTTCTTAAGAGCCCTTAGTCCTGAAGCAAGCAGTGGTCTGGCTCTTGGAAGGAGTAATGTAAATATCAAAATGCCTTGATGGATGGATGGATGGATGGATGGATGTCAGTGTGGTAGAGTGGGCGTTCCTAGGCAGGCTTAATTTGCATGCAGACCATCCTAGGTAACACCTGAGTGGAATGCTGAACCTTCATTATTGAAAGAACTGAAAGCCAATGAATGAAAGGGGCAGGGCAGGGACAGTCAGACTGGGGAGGAAAGGGCTGGAAGATGCTGAATGTCCTCCAGCTATGAAAGGAGGCATGCTCTATCTGACTTGTTGCAGTTTCTAATGCACACTGTTGGAAGATTGCAGTATGCATTGAAATAAGTACTTTCAATATAGTAGAGGAACCTGTGCAAGACTGAAGGTAAGGATTTAAATACCGTATGTAATGCATTAATTTGTGTATTTTACATCTGTCTGGGATTTAAGTCACATTCTGGTCATGTTATATGTTCAGTTTAGAAATAAATAGTATTTAAAAACATTATTTTTAACAATACCAAATTCCTAGTTCTGTCAGAGGTATTTTCTATTATTCACAGCAACCTAATAAAAGCTGGAATTTCACTTTAACTGTAATGAATCATGAGCACTTCCAGTGAATATAGAGCAGTGTGTGACTTTCTAATGGCCACATAACTGTACTATATATACAGAATATGATTTTGAATTGCCATGGAAATGTGCACTTGGCCTCCCCATTCCAAATAATTACACACATAATGAGGGTTTAATGTTCTTCCTTGGAACTGTCTTTGCTGTACAGAAGACGTTAATGATTCTGATTCTGCACACGCCAGAAACATGGGATATCTGATACATTTACATGATCTCCTACATCTAGGGATATCAGTCTAGGTATTAAAGGTCATGGCGGAGCGAGACACAGCGGAACAGATGAGTGCAAAATCGAAAAAGACAGAGGCTGTTTCATTGTTGGCCCGCTCTGCAGGCTGAAGGTCAAGTCACAACCCCTTAGTGAACCATAATATGAAATATATATCCTAGAGCAGGGAGGTTAGAAGAAATATTACAGAGGTTTTCATCATGAAAAGGTTATGGCTTATTCACACTACTGCACCTTTTTTATTTTTTAATTGCATAGCAAAGGGCATCGGCCATGCTTTTCAGGGCTGGAGCTCTATGCAGCCAACATAGGCTGTGGCCTAGATTGAAAGGGCTGCCAGGGATGGCACATAACCACCTATTATCATGCTTCTCTTTAAAAAAAAAAAACATTCTAAAATGTTATCGGCTGCCACCCTGCTTACCAGTACGATCTGGTTGGGCATGTGTGGCGATATATAACATGTGTATTGCAGTTGGGCTGTTCATGCATAGGTGCCCCCGATGCATGCAGCCAACAAAGGCTGTGGCCTAGATTGGGAGAGATGCCAGGGATGGCACACAACCACCTATTATCATGCTTCTCTTTAAAAAAAAAAAAACATTCTAAAATGTTATCGGCTGCCACCCTGCTTACCAGTATGATCTGGTTGGGCATGTGTGGCGATATATAACATGTGTATTGCAATTGGCCTGTTCATGCATAGGTGCCCCCGATGCGTGAAGCCAACATAGGCTGTGGCCTAGATTGGGAGAGATGCCAGGGATGGCACACTGCCACCTATCATGCTTCTCTTTTTTAAAACATTCTAAAATGTTATAGGCTGCCACCCTGCCTACCAGTACAATCTGGTTGGGTCATGATTGTTGAAAATTAAAGTAGTCGCATCATCACCCAGTCCGTTCTTTCTTTAATAAGCAATATTCCACGAGGAACAACGCATAACAAGCAATGACATCCACCAACTTCTCCCCTATGATTAAGCCCCCCCCCAGAGTGAAACACATTGGGTAAGGTTGAGCAGAGTAATATGGATGCACTGGAATATCGCTTATTGAAGAGAAAAAGCATTTGGCAGTGATGCAACATGTCCATACCTTGAATTCTTCTTTAAAGTAATTGTTTGTGTGACTTTCACACTTTGACACGTTCTTCCTTAATAGTTCCTTTATATTTTAGCTTCTTGAAGGAGAGTAAATCGACCACTGCAGTTACATGCTCTCACTGTTTAACCCTTTTGCTGCCATAACCATTTTTGCATCATTTGTAGGTAAGTGGATGTTCCATTTTTTTTATGTTACAAATTACCGCAAAGGTCTAGGAAACAGAAAATGTAATTTAAAAATACATTAAAATGTATTTTGGGGCACACAAAAGCAATACATTTCCCAATTTTGGTAGCATATAAACGACTAGGTTGCACCAAGTAAATAGATACCCAACATGTCAAACCTTAAGTTTGCGTGCACACGTGAAATGGCGACACACTTCAGTACCCTATATTTTCTATAGGTGACCCTTTAAAAGCCCCCTATAGGTCATCAGTTTAGCACTAAGGAGGAGGTGCTGGTGCTAGAAATATGGCTCTCTCTCTGACATGCATGGCGATATGCAACGTGTATTACAGTTGGCCTGTCCATGCATAGGCGGTCCCGGCGCATGCATTTGTGTTATGTAAATGTGGGGTGGGAGGGCCTAAAAATTGTTTTGGGGGGATTTTATGTGCTTGGGTGTAACTTTAATTTTTTTGCTATTTACGTTTTTTTTTACTTTTTTTCATTCCGTAGGGGACAAAAAGTTCCCGATGTGACAATGAGACATCTAGGGTCTTAAAGCGGAGTTCCACCCTGGGAAAGTTTTTTTTAATAAAAATACCCCCGGGACAGTCAGGGCTAGTGCATTCCACAATGGATAGCCTCTGATCTGTCCCGGGTTGCACTTACCTTTTAGAAGAAATACTTACCTTGAAAATGTATTGTCCAGCGCTGCCATCTCAGGTGTGGGCAGCTTGAAGCCAGCGCGATCCTCTTCTGTGTCCTCTTCCGTCTTCTTTGGTCCCACGATGCACTGCACCGGCCCCGCCGTCACTTCCGGTGCCGAAGCGTCATCCCTGCACAGATTCTGGGCATGCCCAGAAGCTGTTTAGCAAGGTATGACGGCGCCTGCACCGGAACTGACGTCGGGGCCGGTGCAGGCGCATTGATTCCGGGGAGCGATGACGTTTAGCTCCCAGGAATCATTGCAAGCCAGGAAGTGACGAATCGCCGTGGCCGCCGAGGGGAGGAAGAGGAAGTAAGGTAAGTATATTTTCTTCTAAACAAGGTAAGTAAAAAAAAAATTGCGATTATCCATTTGTTTTTCAGGTGACCCGGAGCAAGTAGATGGAGGTAAGTATAATTTTAGGGTGGAACTCCGCTTTAAAGACCCTGGATCACATTGCATTACATTCTTTCTCAGCCATGCTGACCAGGGACAATGAGAGGCAGTCCAGACCCGGAAGTGACATCAAACACGTCACTTTCCAGGTCAGTAAGAAAGAGAGGAGGACAGCGAACGTGTGTCTGCTATGTTCCCTCCCCTCGACTCCCTCCCCTCAACACAGATGGGCAAGAGAAGCCTGGGATACTTGGCCGGGGCACGCGCGTGTGTGTGTGTGTGTGTGGGGGGGGAGGGGTTACCAGGGGAGTGTGGAACCATTCATAAAGGAAGTCAATTGCTTTCAATGTGTTGCCCAACTCCTAGACTTGCATTATAATAAGAAGCAGTGTAGCAGTAGCCCTGTAGATCTGTATAATAGGGATCCGAGTATGTAGTAGACAACTATAGTTAAGAAACAAAGAAACACTGTGATTAAACGTTAACGTACACTGATATAGTTATATACTTCAAACCAATTTCTTTTACATAAATGCCTAATAAGACACTGACTTAAAATAGCTCCAGAAACTAGATGCCTGTTCAGTGGAAAGGTGAAGATCAACCACAAAAAAAAGAGGAAAAAAGAAAAACAAAACCACTATCCAATAATTTCAAAGTAATATTGATACATGGACAGGTACACATGGAAAGCGGGTTTATCACTGATGACAATCAATTGCCGATATAATGAGTCAACGATGACTAATTAAGCTGTGTTTCCAAATGTTTTATCATAAACATACTGCAATTAATATGGGATTATGCAAATTTTAATTACAATTGTAATGAGGCAAATGTTGATACATTCAACCCCCTGCTATTAACCGCAAACATCAAAATAACAAAGAAGTAATTCTTTTTTAAGTAAACGGTGAACAAAATGATCTTTCATCATCCTGCTGTGTGTTTATGGCATCATTCTGTAAGTTTTCAACCTAAGTAAATATAATTATATGATAACTTGGTGCAAAACCACAACAAGAGCTCTAACTCATAAAAAGTATTCAGGTTTAATCTATGAAGACTTGTGTAGACAGTAGAAGATTATATGTACATTTGGATGCTTTGGGATTGTGAACACAGCTCCAATAAGCATATATATATTTTTTAAATCAAATCCTGTTTATGAGCAAACAGCTCTTTTTTGCAATAAGAGTCAAACAACACAGAAATAAAAATCTCCACGCAGGGCGGGAAATAGAAAGTACCAAAGAAAACCCCCCCAAAAAAAAACAATCACAATCAAGGAGCAATCATACATTTTGATCAAAAACAGTGTCACTATGTGGACAAGATGGGTTAGGAAGCTTACATTCACTGTGGCAACTGGAAGCCTATATGGGCGTGTGGGCTGAGGTCCACTTAAGGGCAATCTGTCTGCGGGCCACGAACAAGTCTTGAGGAACAGTAATCAGCGTAGTAGGGTGCAATGAGGATGAATCAACATAGCCCAGAAGGCAGGTAAGGGGTCAACCAGGAGGTTGATTCCTAACATACTCCCTCAGCCCAATACCTCTGCAGCTTGGGGTAATACCACATGAGATAGATAAGAGATCCTGGGTGTCTGCATCTAGGACAGGATGGGCCACTCCTCACCCCTATGGCACATAAGGATTTAGGATCTCTATAGACACTATGGAGGCTATAAATCTGCGTAGATCTATCGGAGAGGGACAGAGAGACCAGTTGGAGGGACTGCAAGATGTCTTCTCAGATGTCCCCTGATATGGGACTTTTCTGATTTTCTCCCACCGAACTTTAGGGGATTCCTGTAGAAATCTATCTAACATTGTTAAGTTTGAGTCTGAGATTAGTATTTAAATCTGAACTCTAAGAAAATATACACGGTGAAAATTAATGTAGCTCTGTAAGTATCAATACAAGTTTAGCAGTGTATTTACTTGAATTGGACCTGGTACCAGTCTTTTGGTAATCCACTGTACAGCAGAGGAGCAGCACAAGGAGCCATTCAGTTGTCCTTCAGTGCTCTCGTGCAGGGCCGCTATTAGAAATCATGTGGCCCAATACAGCCTTCTTGAAAGGCCCCCCCATAAACATTACTGAAGTCCTAACTATTCATGATGTCTCCTTATTTAATGTTATTATGGGCACTGCAGAAACTGGCTACAAGGCTGCCTATTCAAAAAGAGATATCCTCTATAGCCCTACAGCCCACATACCCTTTTCTAGCCAATAGATTTTTTAAACTTGCAACTTGTGCATGCAATCAGAGGGATCCCTTCATCAGATAGGTAAAGTATAGTCAGATACAGCACGAAAAAGGTGTTTTGCATGGCATGCCAAGCTTTAATCAATGTTTATCCTTTATATCTCATGAGCCTAGCACCTCCCTTCCCAATCCGTACTTATTGCTTCATTCTTCCTGCTTCATGTCCATTGGAGTGACAGCTTCCTGTCCTAGTCTGTGGCTTGCTTTAGGAACCATGCTACGATCCCAAATAATCAGACATCCAGGACTGTGCCCAGTACAAGAGAACTGCCTGCACGCCCCTATGGGTGGCCCTGCCATTCGCTAACAAAGAACATACTGATAGGAGGAGAGAACCGAGTGACAGAGCTAGGATCACTTCAATATACTGTATCTTCTTTCACTCTCCAATCAGAGGCTGGGGGAGAGACAAGACCTGTCCTTTGGCAGGTCAAACTTTTCCCATATACTGCATGTGTTTAATTTCTGTATTTAGCTGTTTGCCAGGACTTAATCTTTAATAAATCAAATGGATTTGTGCTTTGCCCGGTCTATCACAGCTAACAGTTAGTTGTCATCTTTCACTGAAATGACTTCAGCGAAATAAACGCTGACTGGGCACGATGAGAGCCGGATCTGGAAGTGACATCAAACATGTCACTTTCCAGGTCAGCAACAAGGAGAGGAGGAGAGTGGACGTGTGTCTGCTCTGCTACCTCCCCTAACCCCTCGTTGCCCCCTATATTGGTCCCAGACCCGCAGATGGGCAAGAGGAGCCTGGGATACATTGTGGGGGCGCACATGGGGGGGGGCACCGTTACTGGGGGAGTGTGGAACCATCCATAAAGGAAGACTATTGTTTTGAATGTGTTGCCCAACTCCTAGACTTGCATTATGCGAAGAAGCAGTGCAGCAATATCCCTGTAGATCTGTAAAATAGGGATCCGAGTATGTAATGAGCAACTATAGTTAAGCAACCGAGAAACCCTATGGTTAAAACATTAACGTACACTGATATAGTTAAAGCGGAGTTCCGGGCTAGTACATTCCACAATGGATAGCCTCTGTACTGTCCCGGGTCGCACTTACCTGCAAGAAGAAATACTTACCTATAAAATTTCTTCTCCAGCGTTGCCATCTCGGATGTAGGCAGCTGAAGCCAGCGCAATCCTCTTCTGCGTCCTCTTCCGTGTCTTCTTCTCCCAGAATGCGACTGCACCGGCCACGCTCGTCACTTCCGGTGCGGTGCCGCATTCCTCCACAGCTTCTGGGCATACCAGAAGTTATGAGCGGGGCCGGTGCTGGCGCATTGATTCCAGGGAGCGATGACGTTCAGCTCCCAGGAATCATTGCAAACCGGAAGTGACGGCGTGGGCTGTGGCCGCAGAGGGAGGAAGTGGAAGAAAGGTGAGTATATTTTTCTACACTAACAAGGTAAGTAAAAAAAAAAAAAAAAAATCGTAACTATCCATTTCTTTTTCAGGTGACAAATAGGAAGCGGATGGCCACAAAATTCATTATGTCGATTTTGTGGCCGGAACTCCGCTTTAAATAATTCAAATCAAATTCTTTTACATAAATGCCTAATAAGGCACTGACAAGAATATACATTCCTAATGGAAAGGTGAAGATCAACTACAGACAAAAAAAGAAAAACAAAACCACCATCCAATAATTCCAAACTAATATTGATACATGAGAAGCTTTACTTGGAAAGTGGGTTTATCTCAGATGACAATCAATTTCTGGTATAATGAGTAAAATGAGAATAATAATGAGAAAAGTAATTATTTCAGTACAAATATATTCATCAAGAAAGCACATAAGAAGGATTGGGTAGGGGGGGAGTACCGCGCTTCAGGGAGGTAGTTTTGAATAATTTGAAAATAGATTAAAAATAAGATTTAATCTATTTTATTCCGATTTTATTGATTTTGATTTTATATTAAACTACCGTTTACACAATTATTTAAAACGACCTCCCTGAAGCGCGGTACTCCCCCCCTACCCTGTTGTTTTAACTGTATGGTTTACAGAATTGGTACACGCAACATTAAGAGTACCCTCCCCCACATATCCTCAAGACAGCGCGAGACTCATACCCACATACATAAGAAGGATTGTTAATAAACTTGTATTCACCCCAAATAATTATGTCCAGTCTGGTTGCTCATTGGAAAGGTTGAAAATAAAGCCTATCAATTACAATGAAAATTGAGAGAGAGAAAAAGAGCGCAAAGAAAAAGGGAAGGGGAGAGGGGGGCAAAGGGGAAAGGAGAGAGGAGGGGAAAATGGTATAAACGGGGAGGAAGTTCTGTCATTCCCTCCCTTCCCCCACCCCACCCTCAACAGACAACATCCAACTCTGAAGGTCAGGGCATACCCGATAGTCAGGTCTTGCATTCTAAAACTGGTCAAGTTTGCCTCCGTGGTAGTTTGTGCATTATTTCCTTTTAAATTGATACTAAACACACACTGTTTAGTTTACATTGTCCCTTCTCTTTCTGTATGTGGATGATGGAACTGTAATTATTTTAATTTAAAGGGTAACTCCACTTTCGTGGCAAAAAAAATAGCAAATAAAAAAAAAAACAATATAGCGTACAAGTGTGACACAAATTATATTGTAACTGAATGTTAATAAAAATTACCTTTCCTTTTTAATCTGCAGCTCTTCTAATTTTCTGAAAATGCATTGGAATATGGCTACCTGAAGCTGTTCTGTACACAGAATGTGTACTGACCACACCCCAGAAACATCATTTCCTGCTTGTGTGATTGGCACACCAATTTTCCCAGAAGTCTGCATAAGATACAAGTCAGATTTCTGGCATCCCCTGCAACAAAAATGCCATTTTTGGTGAGATACTCCCAATAGGAACATGTCTAAAGGGATGCAAGTCCTGCAGATTTCCTCATTAGAGCTTTGCAGCTGCCAAAGCTGATAGATAATTATGAAATCACTCCCATTTGACCCACTCAACACAGAGGCACAGAGGAACAAACAATGATTTCTTGGAATCTGCAGCAAAGTTTGTTAAAACCCTTGTATTATGCATAGATCACCCAGAGGGGAATGTTTTTTTCTCAACAAAAGTGGAGTTACGCATTAAAAAAAAATGTAAGTACCTTTTTCCTCATTGATATACAGCTGTCACATGACCCAGATCTTCCCTAGCCGGTCTGCAGGGAAACATAGACAGGAGGAGCTTCTAGTCCTCTGCTGCTAGTCACATATTCAAATTTAAAAAAAAAGCAGCCTTTAGGATACAGAGTAAAATATAAATAATACTATCAATAAACTGTTTTAAATTTTCATGAAAATATATATGTGAAATCAAAAATGTATTATTTTTTGGCAATACCATGGTGTGCGTAGATTTCTGCCAGTCACAGGCTGTGTCATGCCCCTCCAGCCTGTGTCTTAGAATAACAGGGGGGTGAAGCCTTCATCAATCAAGATGTAATAACCCTCCCTTCCCGATTGTGTTTAGCTAGTTATTAGGCATGGAGGATGGAGGGAGTCTGCTGTCACATGAGCTGCTTAGATGTGATAGGGAGGAAAAGCTTAGGGTAGACAATACACTGAAAACTGTGCACGTGCATAGACTAAAACTAAGCCCTACAGCAGTACGCTGTCAACGCTGCAGAGGCTTCCATCTTCACTTCACGTCTTCCTTCTGGGGTTACAGACTCCGACCGCCTGACTGGCCAAGGCGTGATGACGTCACTCCCATGCATGTGCGAGAGTATGCCATTTCTTCAGAGCGCATGCACAAGTGAAGTCATCGGCTGCTCGCTAGAATATCTCCTGCATGTTTAGGAGATATTCATTTTACCTAGAGGTAATCACTATTATAAGCTTACCTGTAGGTTAAAATAAAAGCAGAGAGTTTACTATCACTTTAATGACACTTTGATAACTATGCCTTAATTTTAGTACACTAAGTACAAAATAAGCTTCTGTCAAATTTGGTTAAATTGTAAAGCGCACAACATCAACCAAATAATCTTGCCATACTCACACCTAAAAAACTAACCTTATAGATGAAGCCCAGAGCCTATGGCTGGCTTCTCAAAGAGCATGCAATTATCTCCTACAGTTATGCAAATACTGACTTCCAGGTACTAGGAGCATGAGCACACCTCCACCTGCTGTCCCCAAATGCAATTCCCACTTCTATGCCTACCTACAAAGAAGCCTAAGCATTGTAACGTGGGCTTGGTAATACTCAATACATTGGAGGTTTATCTCAAATCTATGGCTAGCTTTGTGTGGTGTATGCCTTGTGTTATTATTCTTATTACTACAATAACAATCATTCATTAATAACCTATGAATACATTAAAAATGTGTTTCTTCTATCCCCAGTCCATTATTTCGAGGCTGCCTGCAATCAGGTGTTAAACTCCTGGGGTAAACTTTCTTTTATTCTTGTTCAATAGTACTGAGTTCTGTATTCACTCACAGCAGCTCCAGATCAATAAAACAACTTGACTGTGCATGACAATTTCAGAAATGTATTCCTGAAAAGCAAGCCAACATGATGCTGATTTCTTCCTTTTATCCAACTTTTTCTTTTACACATTGAATGTTTTGTTTTTTCATACAGTAATCCAGTTCTTGTAAATCATGTTTCTTTATCAGCTCAAAACATTGGCTTTGATGTTGCATGCAAAAACATCTTTGTATTTGTGCTTACAATTTAATTAGATTCTAATCCCATATATTTCATGTCCCAGCTGTAGATGTGCGGTGTCAATATTAATGAAATTTGTATGAACATTAAACTTTCTACGACTTTTCGAAATGTGTTAAGGCTGCCACAAACATCCTTATCTTGTTCACTATTTGATGGCCTATTGAGATGTGAAGATGAAGCTGAGCCCATTTATTGTAGGTTTATGTTATGGGGCATATAAACCACTGCTGAATTTCTTTGTTTTACTCAAAGACTTTCCAAATGTATGTAAAGTTTTAGGTAGGACCAGGCCAATCCTTCACCTTTGTTAAAGAGAAGAGGGTAAGGTTTGTTTCCTGGGGAGAAAGACCAGCCAAATCACAGAGCACATGCCAGCAAATCCTGAATGACAATATGATAGCAGTATCTGCCTATCAGGCCCGGATTGGCCAATCGGGAGCACCGGGGAAGAATTCCCAGTGGGCTGGATTGGTCGAGGGCCATTGTCATTTCTTGGTGAAGAGGAAGTCACTCACTAAACTCACTTCCAGGACATGCTGCGTTCCATGCCTCGGTCCCACTCCAAAAACACGCCCCCAGGCCGCTCAGTGCTGCCGATAATTGGCTCGCAGGCAATACACTTCTTGTGGGAGGCGTGGAAGAAGAGATGGCACCCTATCACAGGATGGATCAGAGAGTGATCATGGAGCCGTCAGCCGTCTGGAGATGATGGCAGGGACAGGAGCTCTGGCCACTCCTCCCTCTGGGGAATTCAGCTGAGGGGCGGGGCTTCACATCACTGCCTCGGGTGAGGGAGATGGAGGCTGAAGAGTGCAGAGCCGACCCGAGTCACCTCGGAGCTAACCAGCCTGACCTGCCTTGTGTGTAGCAGCAGGTCAGTGTGTAATAATGACAGCAGTTTAAGGTGTTCTGTGTGTCTAATCACCAGCAAGACTGACTGAGTGTTCCTTCCTTCTTCCCCAGTGCCATTCCCCAGTATAGTGAGTGCCACTCAGTGTACATATATTAGTGTTATCTATAGGGAATAGCACCTAATGAGTTATTCCCTATATATATCTCTGATATCTGTACACTAAGGGCTTTTCCCTAACACTCACATCTGTACACTTCAGCTAGAAGAATGTCTCTTAGTGCCGGTTCACACACATGCGATGTGGGAACCCTGCAAATCCACTTCGGGTTCCCGCATCGCATTCAAATCGCAGGCAGTTCACACTGCCATATGCGAATCGCTGGGGGTGTCAATACAAAGTTACCGACACCCCCAGATCAGTTTGCATATCGCAGTGTGAACTGTCAGTTCAGACATGAATCGGATCGCATAGGTGTGAACACCCATGCAATCCAATTCTGCTGCGCACCCAAAAAAGGGTCCTGTGCGAGATGTGTCCAAGTGCGGCGCGAATTTAGCCATACAGTCAGTTTTCTTCATAAAATAGGCTAGAATGTTGACATTACTTTTTCTCTGCTGAAGTAACATAATACAACTCGATCACTAGACATGAGGTTGAACAATAAGGAGATAGAAACACACTAATGAGATCAATGCGCTCACTTCCTGTAAGCTTGTCCAGCATGAGAGAATGGCAGAACTCTACAAACCAGTAGATCCTTTACTTTAATCCCCCCACCAATCCTTACCTGATCTTTATCTGATCCAGCAATGTTCAATTTAGCCTTGGCTGTCCCCAGACTCTCCCTCTTCATTGCCTGAGGCAGCAGCAGGAGCCCATTGGCTCACTCCCACTGCTGTCAATCCCCTGCTGTAATGCCTTTGTTAGATGACTACTTATGGTTTCCATGATGGGCTCATGTGACAGAATGATAATGCAGGAAAAAAAACTGGGCAACAGGAACAGAATATTTTGACATCCAACTGAACAAAGATCTTCATGGCAGAATCACTAGGTATTATCCACTTCGGCTCTCACACCTGTTTACCACTCATGGACTGGACCATATGTTCACATTTCCGCTATGTGTCTATTAATGAGTCTATAGTTTTGTGATTACTTGTGATACAGAAATTACACACATATATATATATATACAGTGGGTACGGAAAGTATTCAGACCCCCTTAAATTTATCACTCTTTGTTATATTGCAGCCATTTGCTAAAATCATTTAAGTTCATTCTTCTTCCTCATGAATGTAAACATAGCACCCCATACTGACAGAAAAACACAGAATTGTTGACATTGTTGCAGATTTATTAAAAAAGAAAAACTGAAATATCACATGGTCCTAAGTATTCAGACCCTTTGCTGTGACACTCATATATTTAACTCAGGTGCTTTCCATTCCTTCTGATCATCCTTGAGATGGATCTACAACTTCATTTGAGTCCAGCTGTGTTTGATTATACTGATTGGACTTGATTAGGAAAGCCACACACCTGTCTATATAAGACCTTCCAGATCACAAGGCATGTCAGAGCAAATGAGAATCATGAGGTCAAAGGAACTGCCTGAAGAGCTCAGAGACAGAATTGTGGCAAGGCACAGATCTGGCCAAGGTTACAAAAGATTTCTGCTGCACTTAAGGTTCCTAAGAGCACAGTGGCCTCCATAATCCTCAAATGGAAGACGTTTGGGACGACCAGAACCCTTCCTAGAGCTGGCCCTCCGGCCACACTGAGCTATCGGGGGAGAAGAGCCTTGGTGAGAGAGGTAAAGAAGAACCCAAAGATCACTGTGGCTGAGCTCCAGAGATGCAGTTAGGAGATGGGAGAAAGTTGTAGAAAGTCAACCATCACTGCAGCCCTCCACCAGTCGAGTGGCCCGACGGAAGCCTCTCCTCAGTGTAAGACACATGAAAACCCGCATGGAGTTTGCTAAAAAACACCTGAAGGACTCCAAGATGGTGAGAAATAAGATTCTCTGGTCTGATGAGACCAAAATAGAACTTTTTGGCCTTAATTCTAAGCGGTATGTGTGGAGAAAACCAGGCACTGCTCATCACCTGTCCAATACAGTCCCAACAGTGAAGCATGGTGGTGGCAGCATCATGCTGTGGGGGTGTTTTTCAGCTGAAGGGACAGGACGACTGGTTGCAATCGAGGGAAAGATGAATGCGGCCAAGTACAGGGATATCCTGGACAAAAACCTTCTCCAGAGTGCTCTGGACCTCAGACTGGGCTGAAGGTTTACCTTCCAACAAGACAATGACCCTAAGCACACAGCTAAAATAACGAAGGAGTGGCTTCACAACAACTCCGTGACTGTTCTTGAATGTCCCAGCCAGAGCCCTGACTTAAACCCAATTTAGCATCTCTGGAGAGACCTAAAAATGGCTGTCCACCAACGTTTACCATCCAACCTGACAGAACTGGAGAGGATCTGCAAGAAGGAATGGCAGAGGATCCCCAAATCCAGGTGTGAAAGACTTGTTGCATCTTTCCCAAAAAGACTCCTGGCTGTATTAGATCAAAAGGGGGCTTCTACTAAATACTGAGCAAAGGGTCTGAATACTTAGGACCATGTGATATTTCAGTTTTTCTTTTTTAATAAATCTGCAACAATGTCAACAATTCTGTGTTTTTCTGTCAGTATGGGGTGCTATGTGTACATTCATGAGGAAGAAGAATGAACTTAAATGATTTTAGCAAATGGCTGCAATATAACAAAGAGTGAAAAATTTAAGGGGGTCTAAATACTTTCCGTACCCACTGTATATATATAAATATATATATATATATATATATATATATATATATATATATTTATTTTTTTTATTTTTTTTTGGGGGGGGGGGCTTTCTTTTCTTTTGATACCAAGATTCTCTGAGAATTTTTTTTAAAAATGTATTTGCATTTTAAGAGGAAAAAAAGTTATATTTTTTTAAAAATTAAATTTTTCAAGTTTGATCAGTAATATTTTTAACACAAGTACCATTACTGTGGGGAAAACATATACATTTAATTTTGATGCTTGTTCTACCTACTGCATCATTAAAATACATTTTTTGGTACAAAGCATATTAACGTTTTTTATAAAAGAAATTATGTTTTTTTTTTTTGCATATTTCATTTTTCTCATAATGGATCCATAATTTAAAGTTCTTACTGATTTCAAATAAAACAGATATACCCTAAACTTCATATTTTTAACAGTAAACCATTAAAGATAGGAATGTATATATGTGTTGTATAATATTTTGTTTTACGGAAAATAATTTTAAATGGAAACATAGAACAGGAAATGAAACTGTTAAATAGTGCTTTTATAGGGTGATCTACTGAAATTAATTGATTTAGGTAGTAAAATAAGGGCATGTCCTGGTTATTTAAGAGTTAACTAATTCCCTGTGCACACAATAAACATTCTTTTGTGTTAGCTGCAGCTCTCTCACTAAAGGCCCGTACACACGTACCGATCGTCGGCATACAAACGTCGGCGGACGAAAGATCTGCCGATTGTACGCTTGTTAGTATGATGCCTCCGACAGCTGTCTGCGCACATTCTGCGGACAAGAGTCTTTCTTGCAAGCATTAAAATTTTTGTATGCCGACACCAGAACGGCCGATTGTTCGCCAGTCAGTACAGAATTCTGCCGACAGACCGCAGATTTGCAAGACTGGGCATGCTCAGAAAAGAAAAAACACAGGGAAAGTTAACCATTACATGACATCACTTCTGCAGTCGGCTGTAGTCGGCGGACAAAATTCTTGGGCAGTCTTTGCACTTTTCAACAGACACCGACATTCCGGGGAGAAAAGACGAATGTTTGTATGCCGACGATCAGTACGTGTGTACGGGGCTTAACAGGTCGCTGTCTGTCAGGGAGCAGAGGAGATGAGACAGCTAGTGTGTTCCTTTTGTTAGTGTTTAAATTGAATAATCATTGTAATTGGCTGTCACAGTGATCAATTAATGAGGAAGACTTCTGAATGACTCCCAATTGTAGGATTGGGAGCTCATCTTTCTACAGACACCAGGTCCTACTGGGCTGTGCACGGTAGGGAGCAGGGGAGATACGAAATTGCAGGCAATCTCCTGGATGTACAGGAGACATCCTGTGTACAGAGGGGGAGATTCCATGGACGTTTGTAACACGCCAAAGGTAGGCAACTGGTTATATTGACCAAAGACACAAATTTAAAATATTTTAGTTATTGGGTTCACAAATACATTAAAAATATTATAACACGCTTGACCCAAAACAACTAAATTTTCCCTTTAAGGGGTGAAATAGTTTATAAATGCGCAATCTGATTCTAAGAAAACTGAAAAAAAAATATTAACGAAAAATATTGGACACCTGGGAGAGAGCTGAAGAAATCTGAAGGTTATCTGGGGAATCTCAACCTTCAGATCGGAAAAAATTACAGACATAGAAAAATAACAACGGTGTTTATATAGTCACACAAACTTTCTTTAAAACTTGCCTAACAACGGCAGAGCCAAGATCTGTACTTGTAAGAGGCTGGAACAGAAAGAAGTCACATTTCTCCAGGATCATACATTTATTTAAACTTAAAAGCTATTTTTTTTCTTCAAAACCTTACGAGCAATCTGCCATCTTCATTAGATCTGGCAGCTCTGACAAAGCACCAGGGAAACTTATATACCATCATGAATTTCTACAGCAGATTCTTTAAACATGACAACTTTTTTTTTACAATAAATGCATGTTTATTTTGCATATTTTTAATCTGGTATGGCCAGGACTTTACTACGATCACCTTGAATACATACATAAATGGTCCGCATAGTAAACTTGGTGCAAAAGTTATTCACATCCACGTCATTGTAAATGATAAAGGGACCCTCTTTGTTCCTGGGGGAAATAGGGTTTAACCTCCACATAAGGAAATACTTCTTTACAGTAGGAGCTGTGTAACATGTGGACTTCTACATGAGCTAGTTAGCTCAGTATGTTATTAAAAAGCTGAATGTGCTTCTAAATGCATATATCTGGTCATTATTATTTACAAGTAGTAATATTTTAGATTGTTGACTTGGGGAGTGTTTGATTGCCTTATTTGGGGAAAGTTGTATGATGTTTATAAGGTTTTTTTGCCTTCCTTTGGATCTGCTGTGGTTTTATGATCTTGCTGATGAGGGCTTTACATGTATTTATTTGTGTCTGTTGAAAGAACTTGATGGGGTCATATATTTTATTTTAATACAACTGAGTAATTATCAAATGTTCAGTTTGAATTGCTCAGGTTTATGAGGTTTACTTTCATACTAACCCCCTAAATAAGTAACATAGGTCAACAGCTGTTTGTGGCAGTACACACCGTCATCTAAGTACTGTGGTTTGATCTTAGCTCGGGTTGTTGCGTTCAGAAAGTTCATAGACATCAGTCCAGTTTTTGTACTCTTTGATATTTAAATATTATTTTACTATGAAGGCTATTAAGAGTAATTTGTTGTCCACAATTTTATGTTATTACTTCTGCAAATGTACCAGTAAAGGACACTAAAATAAATGTATTTGCTGCTAAGTAGATCCATTTAATTATGTAACCTCTCTTTTAACGAATCTTCTATTAGATTTATTGTAATACATTTTCTGCAAATTTGTGTTTTCATCTGTCAGTAGTTCTTATTCTGGGTCATTATTAAAAAGTCCCTGTCTTTAAAATTGATTAAAGGTGTGACAGACCCAACCAGGACAGGAGCTTTTGGAGGGGACTGTAGGGTGACCTCTTGCCTATTGCCTACTGACTTGGGGCCCCGACTCTTAAGGGAGCACTACTCTTTGGGAGGTGTGTGCCTGGGGGGACCCTTGGAGTGGTCTTGGTTCAGATTCAAGTCCTTGTCTCCCCAAAACACACAGACTCTGGAAACTGGAGGACCCAGATAGACAGAGACTGAGAGCAGATGTTAATAAAATCAGCTCAAGCAGCCTAATACTGGGGTCTCCTGCTATATTCTGTTTATTAAGGTATTAAGTGTCTCTCTGTTAAGTATGCCTCTCCTAGTGTGTGCAACCTAGATGTGCATTCCCATTGTTTTTTGAGTTAATTAATTTACCTATCTTTCTGTCTGTTGGCTAATTTGGCTAACTCTTGAAGGTTCCTACATGATGAGATTAGCCTTGTGTGAACTCTACCTCATTATCTAAGTATTGTGTGACATTTTGGGAAGATATTTGGTTTTATTGTTCATGCTGTGACTGACCTACTTTTGAAGTGTATAAAAACCTGTATTTATGTTTAATAAACAGTTACTCCTTTTCTGTGTATGATGCTTGCAGTAAAAGGGCTCTGTTTTGGCTCTCGGTCTGTTGGAAGAGCAGGAGGCACTGTTTGGCAGAAGCACCTAAGCAGGGGAGCCAATCCCTCTGTCACATTTGGTGGCAAGCGGTGGAATGCTTCCTACAGTCTATGACACCCAAACCACCACCAGGATCAGAGGTCCGGATAGCAGAAGAGGAGAGGTACAGATACCAGCTGCCATGGAAGAAGAATTCGGAAGGAGGCTGCGAGAGATGCAGATGCACCACAGGGGACCAGTGTCAGTACAAGTCCTGTTGGACTGCTATGACTCTGTCCATCAGCAACTCTGGAAGGAAGTGCTAGCCTGTGAGCAGTGCAACTAGGGAAAAATTCTCCCCTCCATCTAGGAAAGGTACTGGTCACATTATGAAGTGTAAGTGCTGTTATTGGGGGGAACAACCACACAAGGAGTGGGCAGCTGAGTTAGGAAGACCGGTTCGGGCAGAGATGTGGTTGGAGGAGAACTACAGAGCCCTCAGCTGGTATGTAGCCCAATTGTGGGGCTTTGGCTAAGGCCGCCTTGGACTGCTGTACAGGAGCTGTCCAATGACCCTGACTTTGGAAGCAATCTGAAGTGGCATTTGGAGGAAATCATGGAATACAGAGACTGGATGCTGAACATCTCGAGTAGTGCTCTGGGCACAGGAAGATTTAGAGCTTCTATCTGTTCAGGGATGGGAGCTGGAGATCACCTACAGATGGTTGCTAGACTCAGCAGCAGGGCTCCCTTTGTGCTAAAAAAAGTGTGAAGATTGGTGATGGCGCTACCTATAAGATAAATGAAACCATATATAGTGCCCCTAGTGACGTGAAAGGGGGTATATTGGTTGGGTGACCCACAAATAGTGCAATATCATAAATAAAAATAAATGAAATATAAATGAAAATGTGGGAACAAATATTTATTCGAATAAACCAATGAATACAGGGAAAAAAGTGAACTGATAATGTGACAGAAAACCCACAACCACAAGTATGTGAATGGATTATGAATAAACTGATAAATGTGCCACATACATGTATATAAATATTGGTGAAAAAAATGTGGATGGGTGAAATTCCAGGAGTGGCCACTGGGTGGCGTAAAATGTTCGTACAACCTGTATGCTGGTATATGGGGAGATTCCTCTTCGTAATGGGCGAGCAGTCAAAGGTCAGCGGCGGATGCCTTAAGTGCTCACATGGAAAGAAGAATGCCCCATGATGAATAAATGAATCATACAGTCATACAATAGCGGCGTAGTAAACTCACTCGTTCAGAAGATCAGAGTCAGAAGAATCGTGCGCGCCGGGATGCTTCCGCGTTCCACGGCCGACAACCGGAAGTGACGTTTGACGTCGGAGACTCCGCCCTACGCGTTTCGTCACAATGACGTCAACTGGAGCGGCGTCAACATAGCGTACTCCCGGAATATTTATAGCCGCCCGTATCCAGGCAACGGAGGGGACGGAACAACACCGCCATCTTGCTGCTCCCTCTCCGGAAGCCATATTGCTCAGCCACTAGCTTCATTCTGGATGTGCAGGGGAACGGCCATACTTCATCATATCTGATCTGTTTGATTAGACCGAGTGTGCTACGAGCCTTTAGCAGTATAAAACATTACTTTATTGGTACCATTAAAAAACATGTTAAAAAGCATTGATTGTGAAAAAAATAAAAAGAAGTTAAAAACGAAAGTCCATACAAATAAATTGTAAAACCGGATAGAAAAAGCAAAAGGCCATATCTGGAGTATATACTTCTAAGAAATATGAAAAAAATAAATAACATAAAAAATCATAAAAAATATAAAAAATATGGAAAAGTGAAAAATAATTCGAACCATCCAGGGCTGGTTCTGATGCATATAAATGCATGTGTATGGTAAGAAGTCTGTGTAAACGAACGGGGAACGTAAACAAGAATAAATGCCCTCTAGGTATAGCATTATAAGAAGGGATGGATCATAACGGATGAGAACAATCTTATTTAATATTTGGATGGAAGTGTTGGTTTGGTAGAGAAAAACACACGGTAATAACTATAACCGGGCAAGGATGAACATTAAGGACATAGAAATAAATATGTAAGTGCATGTACCAGCGGTCATGATGCTGGATGAGAAAGCCAAAAAAAACAAAAAAACACAAAATACCTGCTACTAGGTAAAAAATGAGAAGTTGGTGGTATAAAACATATATAGCTGTGCAGTGTGTCAATAAACAGTGATGCTGGATGGGAAAGCCTGAAAGGCATAAAGGGAAAAAAATTGTGTAAAATTATCGAAGAGGATAGATACATGTCCTGAGGTAGATGCTAATATGTGAGGAAAGGGTAGTGAATACATTAATAAGGTAACGTTGAATAAAACGTAAGGTGCAGAGCAGTATTGGCAAAAACGTAAAAAATTTAAAATAAAGTATTAAAAAAATTACTAAAAAAACAGGAGAATATATTTCGTATGATTTAAAAGGTGGTAAAGTGCCAAGTGAAAAAAAAGAAATATAGGTTGATAAGAATTGTGTGAATATATTTGAAAAGGATATGGATCTAGTAATTAGAGGGAATCAAAGATGTGTTCAAAAATGTGGATGGAGCACAAAAATGTAAAAAATAATGTGCCAATGGTAAAAGGAAACATGGGGATGCTGGATGAGAAGGGTGGTAGACACATACGTATATGTGACAGAATAAAATTAAAATTCCATAAAAAGCAGTATATTCTTAAAAATGCAGCTAAAAAAATTGAAAAAAACTATTGAAAAACAGTAAAGTCCTGAGAAAAAAAGCCGAAAGACCACAAAAACCCATTTATCGTAAAAAAATCTGTATATATAAAAATGGGAAGGAGGATAAAACGGATAAGAGGTAAAAGATTGGGTATTATGTATCTGTGATAAAACAGTTCAGGTCTATATCTGCATTTAGTCCTTCGGGCCAGAGAGATCTCTTTGCCTGGGGCTATCAAAAAGTACCAGCAGACAGCTCTGAAATCCTGGCTACAGATGGGGGCAATGGGACAGAGTAACAGTGTGCTTTGCCCAACTCCAGCTATGGAAGAGGAGCTCTTATGGTGGATGCACAAGTGTTGATTCACCTTGACAAACCTGTTTTCAGCAGAGGACAAGTTTAGATGGAGGAATGTGTCTGTCCAGCAGCTGGATAAGGATATCATGGATGGAGCAGCTGGCTCATTCCCCCAGCGGCAGTTCTAGGACCAGGAAGGAGAAGAAGCAGTCCTCACTCCCCAGCCACAGATCACAGAAAGCATGGATTTAATTGACTTTTCATCCGCGGATGTAACATTTACTGAACTTTTAACCTGAAGTGCTGGCATCAGGGCAGAATGTTGCCAACTTCTGCCCAGCACCGTCAGGGGCTCCAGGGATCCAGGGAGAAGAGACATGATGAAAAAGGAATAATAACTGCACTAAAGGTGAAAAAAGAAATTTGTGAAGCAGCAACTTCAAGTGTGACCACACCCTCAAATCAATATATATAAAATAAGTCGCGCTAAATGATATAGAACAAATAAATGTCCAAAAAACATAAAGTCCCAAATTATGAACGTGAATATGTTGAGAAACAAAGTGAAGTAAATCTTGATCAGCACACTAGCAATCCAGGGTCTCTTAGGTAATGTGCTTACCAGATAAGCAATTAAAAATTGCGGGATTCACATGCAAGGCTGTCTTGATTGTGAGATATTCTGTGTTGGATACTCAGATTGTAGTGTCATAAATCATAAAAAAGAGAAAAAAACTCCATAGCGTGATACCGTAACAATCAGTGTTTAACTGATAACCTTAAATTTCACCACATAAAGGTGTGAGTATCCATCACCAGTTGTGAGACTGCTTACCAGAAAAATATAAATATATAAATATATGTATAAAAAGACATGAATATCAATCCCAGTGTTGAAAAAGGAGAAGGAACCACCACTGATTGAGTAGCCTCTTACCAAATTGAGAAATATATTCAGCAGAAGTAAGGAAAGATCCTGAGTACACCCGAACGTCAACAGTGACACTCAATAATACTCTGAGCCCCTTACCAAACCAAGATATTCAATTGCTCAGGATGTAGTCTTGCTCTGTGCGCTCCCCCAGCATAAGACACCAACAGCAGACAATCTTTTGTTGTTCTGAAGAAATCACTGTTTGTTCCTCTGTGCCCCAGAAGAGACATGAACCTCTATCCCCCACCGCCAGCTCCAGAGACTGGAAATTTAATAGACTTTTCTGCTGAGGAGGAAAAACCCAGCGAACCTCTAGCAGAAGAGCTGGCATCAGGGCAGAACATCACTGGCCTTTCTCCCACACAACTGCCAGGGTCATGGGATTTCATGCCAGCAGAATCTGTGGAGTTACAATAAACTCCTCCAGCTGAAGCACTGGCCGTAGGGCAGAGTGCTGCCCAGCTCTGGGCACACCATTGTCTGTGAACCCAGCAGAAGTGCTGGCATCAGGGCAGAGTGCTATAGACTTCTGACCCACGCCAGCAGCAGTTCCATGGGACCAAAGAAGGTGGATGTCCTTCATCTCCAATGGCAGACCCACATTAAGGAGGAGGAGGTGGCCATCTTAACTCCCCAGCGGCAGGCCTAGGACCAAGAAGTAGAGGGGGTCATTCTCCCTTCCCGGTGGCAGATTCACAGTCTGAGAGTGGAGGAAGCCCGCCTCTCTCCCAACAGTTAGCCAGAGTGATGATGTGGGGTCCCCAGCAGAAGCTCTGGCATCGTGGCAGAGTGCTACCAACTTCTGCCCAGCACCAGTAACAACTCCAGAGTTTAAGGGAGCAGGGCAGATGGCCCCTCTCCCCAGTGACAAGCTGATGTGTAGTGAAGTTACCTATTCTTCTGTCTGTTGGCTAATTTGGCTGACTCTTGGAGTTCCTACATGATGGGATTTGCCTTGTGTCAACTTTACCTCATTATCTAACCATTGTGTGATGTTTTGAGTGAATATTTGGTTTTATTGTCGATGTGGCGACTGAACTACATTTGAAGTGTATAAAAACCTGTATTTCTGTCATTCCTTTGGATTTTACTTCAACATCTTGCCTGTGTACAATGCTTGGGGTAAAAGTACTGGTATTGGCTCTCGGTCTACTGGAACAGCTTGGAGAGCAGGGGGCACTGTTTGTCAGAAGCACCCAAGCGGGGGTGGCAAGCATTCTATAACATTTGGTGCCAAGCGGTGGGATGCTTCCTGGAGTCTGGGATATCCAAACCACCACTGGGATCCTAGGTCCGGATAGCAGAATAGGAGAGGTACAGATACCAGCCATCATGGAAGAGGAATTTGGAAGGAGGCTGCAAGAGTGTGCTGGTAATGTCACTGGCTGCTGCTTGCTAGAAGATCGCTTAAATGGTGCATGTTTAGGAGAAATTCATTTTACCTACAGGTATATTATAGGCTTGCCTATAGGTAAAAATCAAAATGCAGAGTTTACTACAGCTTTAACAGATAAAACAGCTTCCCTATATGTTTTAACTTTTGCATTCAGCTGTTTTCTAGGAGTTGCACTTAAAGTGTAATTTTACTTTTGTTGAAAAAAAAAAACAATTCCCTATGCCAATCACAAGGGTTTTAACAAACTTTGTAGAGATTTTTACTTGTTTCTGCTCTGAAGTAATAGCTATTTTCTTCACCAGACTGTTTGTAGGCTTAAGCCTCGTACACACGCACCGATTGTTGGCTGACCGATCGGCCGTCTTTTGTCCAGTGTTGTTGTGTTGGTTAAAATGTGCTCTAGACTGCGCACAAATTTTGTCGGCCAACAACAACCAACTGCAGAAGTGATGTCATGTTCTGGTTTACTTTTCGTGTGTTTTTTCTTCTCTGATCATGCCCAGTCTTGATTATCACATTTTTGTCTGCCGAAATCTGTACTGACTGAGGAACAATCGGCCATTCTGCTGACGGCCAACAAAAATTTTATAGCATGCACACCAGATTTTGTTCGGCCAAAAAGTTGCAGTCGGTTGTCGGAAGCATCGTACTAACAAGCCGACAATCGGCTGATCGGACGTTGGCCGAAAATTTACGGCCAACAATCGGTGCGTGTGTACGAGGCTTTATTCTAAACAGGAGGGTCTGGTTTATTATATTCACCTGGTGAATCTGATGAGAAAAGCGGCAAGCATCCCTTTGGAAGTATTTAGCCCTTGGGGAATATCTCACCAAAACTGAATTTCTTTTTTGTGGGGAATGCCTAAAATTTCGACTTATATCTTAGTGTAGACTTCTGGGAAAATCAGTGGGACAATCACACAAGCAGGAAATAACATTTATGGAGACATTCTGCACACCAACAAGGCGCGAATGCCCATAGGCTGCCATATTTCATTGAATTTTACAGAAAATTACAAAGACTACAGGTTAAAAAAAGGTAATTTTTATTAACATTAAATTACAATATGACTTGTCTAATAAATGTATGTTCTAGTATTGTTTTTCCACATAAGTGGAGTTACTCCTTTAAACCAGAAAAAAAGTGAGTCTGTTGCCTCTCTGAAGAGAAATCCATGCACTGTCCTTGGTCCTGAAGTATGCACTCCTAAATCCTGTGTTGAGTCAGAGTTTAAACACAACAAAGGAATAAACTCTGTCTTCTCCTCAAAGAAGGCAATGTAAAGAGAGCAGCGCCCATTTCAATATAGATCAGGAGTCTTATATAACAGCTGCAGTATGACTTGAAAGAGTATTGACTGCGAGCAGTATGATCAGAAAGAACGGTTATGTAAGCCGTTGGTGGCCACTCTGACCTTGGAAAATTATTGATTAATGTCACCATTGAGGTGACTGCTTTAAGTTAAAGAGTCAGCATGTCACATAACCAACTACACCATAGATGTCACCCCACGAAACCACCTCCGTTGTCGGCTACAAACATGTATTACATTTAAAGAACATTTCTAAGTAACTAGCAGGACTTTTCACGTTGTTTGCAGTAGTATTATCAAATGTGTTTTAGAAAAAGTTTGAAACCAAAAGCAGCACAGCTTACATTTTATGTTTTCAATAGGAACAAGTTACCATTTACATCAAAGCTTGATAGAAATGCTTCCAAAATTCGAAAAGTTAGTGAGGGTAAAAATACTATATGTAAAATATACAAAGAAGAGTTTTAAAGCTTAACTTTATTTTTTGCAGGTTTATTATGGTCCAGCTTGGCTCGATATAAATGTGTAATATCTGGAGGGCAACTTGAGATTTTGTAAATCACTGTAGTAGTCCACATTACATAAAGAGAAAGCTGTGATGTTCCAGGTTCTCTGCAAGTAACTCACTGACTACAAGGGGTTGCTCACTTGGCACCTCTTCCATTCATATAATGCTTTGTATTGTTTTCACTAAATACAGGGTGTTCTTTGATTGGATGAGAATGAGTGGAGAGAAGGAACAGTGAGGTCACAATCTTTACCTCATCCAATCAGACAATGACTTGTATCTATTGAAAAATGCAACATTCTTTGAACAGAGGAGGATCTGAGTGAGCGACAGGGAAGATGCTCATGCAGAACCCAGAATATATTGGCTCCCACTGTATGCAGCATGGACTACTACAGTAACTTAACAGCATCCCCAGCTGCCCTCAGGATATCAAATACACATACTTACATTGGGCCAGCTTAATAAAAAATGTCTGTCCTATCATTTACACCACCCTGCCAAGCAGCACAGCCAATGACCTGACTTCTTTGTACTGCAATTAAAGGGGACCTGTCAATAACTTTACAAGTCTATATAAATACATTTTAGACATGTCACACTACACAACAACATCATTTAAAGATCCTGGATCACCAGTGTGTGACGTTGCTTAAACTGAGATGATATCAGACCTTTCAGTTAGTAGCTTTACAAATCAGAATAACTAAATTCCTGAAATGTCACCATATACAACATCAGAATAATTTCTAAAAAAAAACAAAAAAAACATACATTTTATCATTAAAAAGCATTAATTGAGGAGGTAGCATTTCCTTAATCTCTTCTCCCCCATCATCAGATTGCAATAATGTAACTTTGACGCAAGTCACAAAGTAAAAAGCTTCAGCAGGAGTCGGTCTGTGTCAGGCTTAGTCCAGAAAATAGAGGGCCACCCTGGATGAACAGATATGGTGCTGTCCATTTGGAGAGGAAAGCAAATGAATGCATTGACAAGGAGAGAACTGTGATGTCTCTGAGCAGTAATAAATCCCTAGAGTTGTTAAACTGGCACATTACTCAGTATGCTGCCCCTAACATTAAATAATACATCTAATGTCAGGCCTATTTTAAATATGCTGTGACCAAAGCTTCTCGCCGAAACGCGTTACCCACCTTGTCTTTTACTCACTGAGATGTGTCAATAAAAAAGCAGAAGATTTACAGAGTTTCCAGCTGTCCTTCTGCTTGATATTGTATTCCATGATGTTTGGAGAGATCACCACAGCATGTGCACCTGATGGACGTTTCCAGTAATCTGATGGTTCCACTGTTTAGAGCAACGTGGTTTGGTTTTGCCTGATATTTTAAATGGTTAGTTCATCTGTTCAAAAAAAAAAGATGAACTAACACCCTACAGCTCCTCCACCCCGTCCCTGGTGAACTCAATTCCATGGATAATGAGCTGTCAGTGTATCAGTCCAAGGATTTAAAATTCTTGCACTTCTCCCTCCCCGGATAGATCAGAGTGATCCTGATTGGTCAGTGCTGGCACAGAGCATCACTCTGATCTATCCCAGAAGCCCTGCAGAGAAAAGGTAGAGAGGAGTGGGAATTTCAGATCCCCAGACCACCTCACCAACAACTCACCACTCATGGAGGTAAGTACAGTGGGGATAAAGGATGGGGGGGGGACAGGATCACATGCACATTCAGATACAAGCACCTTTAATTAGTTACAAATCAATGTAATAAGTTTGAATCTGTGGTAAGAAAGAGAAACGAATTGTAGCATAGAATGTATTAAAAAAAAGACCCCCACCTTCTCCCGTCCGCACCCCAATCAGGGGGGACCAGGGAAGTGAAAATAATTACTTAAACACAAGAAGACTTTTTTGTTGCCACTTTTTTATAGTGTTTAAAATTAATCAATGCAAATGTGAAGGATCAATGAAAAATGTAGTGTCAATTGTAGATAATTATTACATTTATTTATACAGCTTTCTACATCTGAACTAAAAGAGGGACATTTGAGGAAGAAAGAGGAACAGTTGGATTTGGTTTCAGATAGTTGGACAAATGTAGCAAAAACATTAAGATGTTACTTAAACAGCACAAAATGAAGACACGGCGGAGATAACAAGCTCCTTTAGAGACTTGTTGCCGTGCTCTGCCCGTCTGCTGAATGTGCTCTTTAAAGGACAGATAAAGCACAGCATGCCCCTTGGATCTTTTCCATAACTGTATTCCGCAGCCTTGGCTCCTGTGATTGCTTTTTAGTCAGAATTGATGGATATGTGCTACAGACTCATCTTTTATATGGTATTTCTCCCTTCAAAAAAAAAAAAATCTAGCAAATAGGAAAAAAAAGACAAACGTTTTTCTGAAGCGAGGTGACCAGTGTTTGCTAAAGTGGAGCTAAACTCAAACTTTGGGTTGACTTTCGGAAAATGACTTAGCTATTATACTGACCATACACTTAGCAATTTTGGAGCCTTCCATCAGTCAATCAAAGAAACTTTTCAACAGGTTTTACAGTGGATAAAGAAGATTCTGATTGTTTGTTTCAAAACTAGGAAACCAAAAAAGAAAAACGAAAGTGACAGATTGTTATGGCTAAAGGATGATGGTATAGTTAGCAGTAGTAAGTCACATTTAACTGGACTTGTTCTGCAATGTTGAAGACATTTCACTACTCATCGAAATGGCTTCCGCAGATCAAATGAGTGTCCAGAACATGTTCTGGCAATACTTCCCAATTAGTCACCTTATACCAGTCACCAAGGTGTCGTGAGCTGTGTAAAGGCAGATACGGATTGTCCAAGGACACAGTAGGAGGTGTGATCGTGTCATGAAATCTAAGACAGGTGTTAATTTGTTTAAATTGGATAACTGAAGGTGTGAATTGTTGTCAGCATTTGTTAACATGGCCCATGGATTGAAAATAGAAGAAGAGATGATGATGTTTTACAATGTCACTTCCCTTTTCATTTACATACTATCTGTAGATTGATACAAAAAAAAAAAAAACAGCAACGCTCAACATCTTAAAAAAGCTCACATCAAATACAAAAACTTGATAAAGATGCACTGAACACTAATGTAAATAGAATAGATTTCTTTGAATTAATTTTTCAGCATCACACATAATTCATGATAAATAAGCTCTTGCACAAATCTCTTGACATGTTTCGCGAGACAGCGCTGGCTTCCTCAGGAGATGTGATAACTCATAAATATCTACGAGGAAAAACTAGGTCGTTAGAGAAAGGAAAAAAAAAAGCCACATCTGGTATACTTACAAATCCACTAGAAAATCAAAAGAAAAACGTTAACTAGATACTGGTCCAAGCAAATAAGATAAGTGTGGCACTAATATGCCAGCTAGTCTACACCGTACTGGCCAGGAGATGTGGGTAAGGCCAGACAGGAAAGCGAGGAAGATCACACAAAACCCTTGTCAGGGATAGCTGGCAAGGCTGGGGGAACAAAACACAACACATAATGAAGAACAAACAGATATAAAAGAAAAATAAACAGGTCGACTGAGATATCCACACTATAAACTACCCCAAGACAACACAGTAAAAATAGATTAGTTAAACCAAATGTGTGAAGGCCAAAAAACCTACTATCAGATTGGGGGAGGGGGGTAAAAGAAAGTAAAGGTGAAATTGGAAGAAATTATGAATTGGCATAAAAAAGAGGAGGACAAAAAAAAAAAAAAGTTTATAAGTGCCAATTGAACATACAACCACATACAGACGTAAAATCAAGATTCCTCCAGCAAGGTACAGCAGCAATGACACCCGATACCCTCAACATTCAGGCTTAAAAAGCCCAACTAATTGACTGGCCCAACCTCTTCAGTGTCAAATGGGCGGGAAAACCTGCCAAATACCCCAGTGAGTCCTGGGCAGGGCCATCTTTACTATTGATTGTACCCTGGGCAAACATTTTCTTGCCCCCCCTCCTCCCCCCAGTCCAATATCGCTTCCTACCTGCTTTGAGCCATACAATAAATAGCAGGTAGACTCAAAATCACTTTACTGCAGCAGATCAGGCAATGATTGGAATTGTTTGCCAGAGATTACAGCACACATTATTGCTCACTGATTGGTTGCTAGAAGTTATTGCAGATTCTTGCCACTCACTTTGCAACCATAGTAGTCAATGGTGAAGCTAGACTAGACTCAGCTAGACTCAGTTCAGTGTCCCCCCATCTGAGAGAAAAGTTCTCAATCCAAACACCTCTAGCCCCCAGCCCAAAGAGAGAAGTTCAAATGACTGATAATAACTAAATAAACATTAAAATTAGGGAACGTCAGTTGTGGGGGGTTTTAAGGCAGGCTTCTGGAGCTGCAGCTGCACTCTTGGGATGGCACTAAAATCCTACCTGAAAAACTCCCATAGCTGACGTTTTCTCATCCTGTTGCTAGGACTTTGCTATGGCACTCCAGCCATTTATGTTTGTCTCCACCATCAGAAGAACATACAAGGATTCATGCCACACATGCACAGTGCACCATCTAACCAGTTGCCACAGCGCTGAGCTCCACATCCTGTTTTGCATGACAACAGGGGAGAGAATGTGCAGTGTTTGAATTTGAGAAACCACATGTTTGCGATGGCAAAGGGCATCAATGGCTGGAGCGCCATAGCAACATTCTAGCAACAGGATGGGGAAACACCTGCTGTGGGAGTTTAGCAGGCAGGCTTCTGGAGCCCTAAATACTCACCTCTGTCATTTCAAGAGCACACTCTCCCTGATTCAAACACATTATTGCATTCTCTTCAGTTTCTATGGTGCCCAGCTCAATACCATGACAAGGTAGATTGTGCACCTGCAACGTCTGAATCCGAGAGATGTCACTGTGGGGCTTCAGCTGCTGATGTCCACCACAAGCTCTCGGATTTAAATGCCACACAAGTGCTGTGCACCATCTACCCTGTTGCCATTAAGCTGAGCTCATCCCCATGTCAATATTGAAGAAAGTGCAATTGCAGTGTTTAAATCTGAGGGAGCAGACATCATGTGATGATGGAGGCAAGCAACAAAGGCTAGTGCTCCATAGAAATGTCCTAGAAACAGGACAGGCCAGGGAACTTAGCTATGGGAGTTTTTTGGACAGGCTTCTGAATGGGTATATAATTTAACATTGTTCATAAGTGCAAAGTTTGTTTTTATCTACAGGGGCAGGTTTTTGGTAAATTGAACTGACCCTTTTAGTAAGCGCACACCCCACCCCCACCAGTCCTGGAGTTTGCAGGGTGAGCTTAGGAGACCTGATCTGACAAAACACTGAACCATGCATACATATTTTGTTGTCTGCTTGGGGCCTGGAGTAAATTCTCTACCTCCCCCTCCCCCTGAACCATCCCCCTCCCTGGCCGACATGTGCATCTGTCTCCTCCACGCAGCCTCCACATACCATGGAGCAGTAATTGCATATCACCTCATCAAGTTGTGCATTGCCTCCGGAGAAAGATTATCTTGATTAGTGGGGGTGTGTCCTCAGTTGGATCAGCAAGTGTAAGTGGTGATGGCATGGGTGGGTGTGGTTAGAAGGGCAGAGGGAGTGATACAGTGTGCCATGGTGTCCGCCTTCTCCTCAGCGCTTTATTCCAGAACTGTGCTGTGCGTGGCTCGGTACCCTCAATCGGGGTGACTCTAAATGTCCTGCTGGTAGTTGCACCTCTGGCACGGGCTCAAGGGGCAAATGCTTTGGGCCCCACAACAATGACTGGGCCCTGGGCAACTGCCCCTTTTGCCCTGCGTTGAAGACGGCCCTGGTCCTGAGGATTGTGTTCAGGCCCAAGGGCATCAACTAGTCCAAGGAGGCACACTTCAACAATTGGTCTAACACAAAGTTTATTAACTTCCTCTATACATTCAGTTACCTCCATCCAAAATGTCTGAATGGTCCCACATTCCCAGAAAACATGCATACAATATGCCCTGGGGAAGGTACACCACCAACAACAGGGTGAAGGGGAGGAAAATATCCTAGCCAGTCTGGCCGGAGTAAGGTATATGAGATGCAGGAATTTGTATTGAATAAGATGGTCCCTAGCTGATACCAATATGGAAAAATTAATTTCTCAAAGGTCAACCCAGTCATCCCCATCTTGCTGAGGGAACTACGCCTCCCAGGCTGCTCTACAAGGTGTAAGGACCCTGTGTGTATCCAAAAACAGACATTTATAAGGATTAGACAAAACCTTATTGAGAGAACTGTCTTGATTTACAGGCTCACACGCCTGCAATGGGAGTTCTGCAGTACCAAACTGAGAATTATATGCCTGGTGGAGCTGCAGATAATGAAACAAGTGTGAGTTAGGCAATTTAAATTTGGATTTCATAGCATCAAGCTGCAGAAATTTGCCATTCTCAACAACATCTCCCACCTTTTTATACCGAATTTGGTCCATATAATAGGGTCAGGATATGGATAAAAATGTGATAGCTGGGGATTTTTCCATAAAGGTTTGTAGTGAGAAATTATCTGGCGATCCCCTGACAACGCCTTCGTAGTCCCCATCCATGCTCTAACCATTGCCCACGTGGACATAGTGATGATGTATGGAGCCCTATTTCCTTGATCCAAAAGATGTTTCAGTGCCTCATAGGAGCCAACTATGGCAGCCTCTAAAGCTACCGTGGCATTGTCCTCAGCAGAGTTAGCCATCTGTGCAAAAACCAGTTGGCCTGCCAGGAAATAACGGACAAAGTCTGGGACCGCTAGCCCCCACTGTTTCCATGGTTGCTGGAGCACCTGCCATTTGATCCTGGGATTTTACCCCTTCCATTAGAAAGCTGATACTAAACGATCTATGTTCTTAAATATATATTTAAGAATCCAAACAGGTGAATTCCGAAATACATAGAGGAAAAGGGGTAAGAATTTAATATTCAGCAAGTTAACCTTACCAATAAGGAAGAGGAAGATTTTGTCAGGCTTGTAACCTACTCTTCACCAATGGAGTGACATTCAAATTGATGACATCTGAGACTGAATTAGTACTATAAATGCCCAGGCATAATATAATCAACCTGCTGCAATGGGCATTTATCTGGAACCCTGCAAGAAGGAAAAGGTATTTTAAGTGGATCAATCTGGGATTTACTCCAGTTCACTTTCAGACCAGAGAATACAGCAAAGGAATTCAATATAGACAGAGCTGCCGATAATGACGTATCAGAATCATGCAAAAATAGGACCATATTGTCCATGTATAGTGTTGTATTTTCTATCAGGCTTCCTAGTTGAATACCCCGAACCATGGGCGTCCGCATGGGGGGGCAAGGGGAACAAGTGCCCCCCCCTGAAATCTCAACTTCCCCTTTAAAGTGGTTGTTAAGCCACTTTATGCTATCCTGTCTAGTCTGTTTAATAATCCTGTGTGCCCCTGCCCCTGTGTTTGTGTATATAGTTTAAAAAAATAAACCGCTCTTTACTAGTTTTTAGAGCGCTGATCGCCGCTTACGTGACCCGCCAGCTCTCTCCTCTCCCCGTCTGACAGCTGCCTGCAGCGGGCGGGGCCGAGGATTCCCCACTGACGTCAGTCAGGAAGGGAGGAGGAGGGAAGGAGGAGAGGCCGAGAGAAGGAGAGAAGCGGCGGGTCACGTAAGCGGTGATCAGCGCTCTGAAAACTGGTAAAGAGCGGCTTATATTTCCCCTTTAAAAATAAATACTCAGGAGTCGCAGTTTGTGC
Organism: Pelophylax lessonae; assembly: GCF_965119305.1. Lineage (NCBI taxonomy): Eukaryota > Metazoa > Chordata > Amphibia > Anura > Ranidae > Pelophylax > Pelophylax lessonae. The sequence goes on from NC_138776.1 coordinate 71,608,238, forward strand.
GGTGACTGACACCAGCAGTCGCGTGGACCACTGTCCTCAGCCCCAGGCCCCGGTGCTACCATTCCAGGAGAGCGAGAGCCCTGGGCAAGGAAATTAAGGAGTTTTGTGGCCCCATGCACAAAGGCACAGCACGTGACGTCACAGCCCATACTGACGTCATGTACATGCATGCACTGCCTGCACAGACCCAAAACAGAGAGGGTCAGCTTTGCGTTTGCATCAGGTTTCTCAAACCTTTGAATGCCTGCGCCTTAAGTGATAATGACTAAGCCCCTCCCCTTCATGACATTGTTGAAAAGGGGTGGGGCATGGCTGATCTTAAAATTATGCCCCCCCCCCTAAAAAAAGTTCTGCGGATGGCCATGCCCCGAACCTCTGGAGAGACTCGCAGGGCTACTGCCAGGGGTTCAATTAAAAGAGCAAAAAAAGCTAAAAGACCAGGAGACATGGGACAGCCTTGACAGGTACCAATTTATAATTATTGTCATTATCCCATGGTGTTGGGAAAGGTGTTTACAGGTATCTGATACTTTCAGTATTGACCAGGTTCACCATTCTCCTACACTTTTGTGGTTGCTTCTTGGCTCTGGGGTGAGCGCTCATTAGTTGTCTTCTGTTTAATTCTTAGAGTTGTACGGCACTCAGGCAAAAATGAAGCCTGTGAAGGCTCGTGGGAATAAGGTATCTCAGATTTCCCCACGTGGCATCAGCTTTTCTTTTTCGAATTGTTACTGATTGGACATATATTCACAATCCACATAGATACATTTGAAGAACATAACAGGAATGTTAAAAATAGTCTTGGTTTTTGAATGTTTCTCTTTGAAAAAATCCATGTTTTTTTGAAGGCTAACAGACCTATTCTTGTTGAACGGGTGTGGTGTTCTGCACCTGTCCATTGTGCAAGTTCTACTTTATTGTAGGTGGTACTCAGGTACATTAAAGGGTGTTGTAGCAGCCCCTTTGGCATCGAGTAAATAACGAGACGAGAGCTTCTGACGGGTGCAGTACTTTTATTCTTTTGCATCAAAGGTGTGCAGGAGGGTTAAACACCACCCGTTAATCTCTTTAACACCTTGAGCACCGTAAACCATAAGCATCATGAACACCATAAGCACCGTGAAAACTGCAAATGACATACAATACATTTGTTTACAGTGATCACCAAAAAGGGGGTTACAAGGTTAATTACAAATGTGAAATTACAAGGGGGATTACAGTTGTCTGCACACATATCTAAATAACATTAACATCTAAGGAAACATGGCCACATGCAATATGATTTGGATTATCTATAGCATATTTTAAACTAACAGCATGGACACAATTTATGTCTAACAACATATACTTCTATATATAATGCACTCTTACTGCATACCTCGCTCCGCTTGCCAAGGGGTGCAAACTTTAAGCCTTAGGAGTCCTCTCTAGCAATCATCTTCCATGAGGTGCTGCTGACATGCTCTGTATATAAAATCTGAGTCACAGAAAATTTTACCTCAGAGCTAGAGGGAGGAGGAGGAGTGGTCTAGTGGCTCTGCTGATTAAACATTCCCCTGGGAACCAAAAGGAAGGCAGAAAGGTTCCACCTGGCAGTAAGTGCTGAACAAAGATTTAAAGTGATAAGCAGACAGTTACAGGTGTAGATGGCCTGTTTTAGGCTTCATCATAAATTATTAACCCAATCAAAGCTATAGCTGCTGCAAGAACTGGCGGTTCTTACCTAAATTGTGCTTTATTACGGTTTGTATGGTCTGCTGCATAAAATACCAGTAAAAAAAATCTGTTTTCAGGGTTCGGTACCCCGTTGCAGGGTTCTAATCTTAAAAACAGCAGTAAAGACTCTTTGTACAACCACACCAGATGTAGTCATAAACTCTGGATTCTGGCTACCCAGGGAAAGAGGAGACATTGGAATTGTGGTATGAACATAAATATTTACTGAAGTCCACAGGACAAAGATTAAATTGTATGCATGTGAACAAAAAAAATGTAAGAGTGGGTGTGTATTGGCTCTTGTTCATGCCAGAGCTTTCACCATTTCAGTCAACAGTAACAAAAGCCAGTTGAAACAACATATAAAGAGGGCAAATGCTGGTCAAGTGCACCACAAAGCAAGCTGCACTTGCCCATCGATACAAGCTCAAACATTTACAGACCTTGCAACCTAAATCTTCTTTAGTATACCATTATCTGATTGGTTGGCATTTCAGCTTTTTTATTTACTGGCTGCAGTTGTCACATAAAAAAGAAACATTTTCACGCCATATTTTTGTTTCGAGAAATTATCTTTATTACGGCTCTGCTTGGAGATGCATTTCATTATCTTGTACTTCTCAGGGCATGTATTTGATTTTACTTTGTGATTGCGTAGGATGGGATCTCTTGCTGTTTGCAAGAATTCGGTACAGTTTTCATAAAGGTTGTGTACTTATGCATCTCTTTCATGCTGATTTTCTGAAACAGTGATGAGCTATTCAGCAGTCAGGGAATGAGTCCAAGCTCTGCAATCGTCCCTGTGTATCACAAAAAAGACAGGTAAACTTTAGCACTTCAGAGGAAATCGGTGCTTTTCACATTTTTAATTGGAGGTTTTTTTTTCCCCTCTATTTAAATGTTTGTACGGATTATAAATGTATGATAGAAACAAATGTAAAAAAAAAATGCTGTGCGAAATATTCTATAAAATAGATCAGGTATTTAAAATTCTAAACTACAATGAACTGATAATAGTAACACATGTTCCTACTTATCGTATGAACCTTCCATGACCATGGGTTATCGATGTCTAGATGGTATTCACACAATAACTCACTCAATCACTAATTTGCCCACTTTTCTTCAGCAATGTGTTGGTGCTAACAGGAAACATGCTGACAGGAGGAAAGGAGCTATTACTCTATTTGTTTTTAATGAACAGACAGGAGGTGTCCTCAACCAATCTCTGATGTAGATGCTGTGAAGATTGAGGATCTGACAATGCTGTGTCAGAGGGCTGCCTAAAACAGACATCTACATATATAGCTGCTTGACTATAGTTCAGCTTTTAACTGCATATCAGTGTTGGGACCCTTATTCCCTTATTTTATTCATGTATTTATAAATGATATAGCGTCTGGGATTAAAAGTACCATTTCAGTCTTTGCAGATGACACCAAGCTATGCAGTGGAATAATGTCCTTATGGGATGTCTCCAACTTACAAGCTGACCTCAACACAGTGTTTAATTGGGCGACTGTGTTGCAAAACGTTATGCACTTGGGGGTAAGAATATGCATGCATCATACATACTGAGGGGGGGGGGGGAATCCATAGTGGAGAAGGATCTTGTGGTTTTGGTAGATCAAAAACCTAATAATAGCATGCAATGCCAAGCTGCGGTTTCCAAAGCAAGCAAAATCCTTTTTTGTATTAGGAGAGATATAGACTCCGGAGAGAGAGATATCATGTAGCCCCTGTACAAATCATTAGTAAGACCTCTTCTGGAATATGCAGTTCAGTTTTGGGCACCAGTTCTCAAAAAGTATATCGGGGAACTGGAGAAAATGCCGAGAAGGGCAACCAAACTGATAAGAGGAGCTCAGCTATGAGGATATATTTGAGGAACTGAATTTGTTCTCTTGTGATTAAGAGGTTGTAAGAAAAGAAACGGCTGCACATCCAGGAATTTCAATTGCCTTTCATTTCCAAAGTGATGTCAAAGTGATGACACCAAAGACACCAACATAGGGTCACATGGACGCGTTTCACACATACACCTTGTGCTTAATTGTGATTAAGCACAAGATGTTTGTGTGAAAGACGTCTGCGTGACCCTATGTTGGTGTCTTTGGTGTCATCACTTTGGAAATTAAAGGCAATTGGAATTCCTGGATGTGCGGCCGTTTTTCTTACAAGTTTTCCACGGAGGTGGGCCGAGACTAGCACTCTATGGGATATTCCACCTCTAAGCTACCATCACACACCTGGAGCAGCATTTTCTCCCCTTAGTGATTAAGAGGTGATTAACCTCTTCAGCCCCAGAAAGGTTTACCCCCCTTCATGACCAGGCCATTTTTTTGCAATATGGCACTGCGTTACATAAGGGACTCGTCCTCACAGTCCTGGTCTGGGACATCTAGTTCAGAAAATCTTTGAGCAAAAAAATGTAAAAGTAGGCGAATTTTGTATAGTTTGTCATAGTTGAGATGATCTCGGGGAGGGCACTGGGTATTGTCACTGAAATGAAGGAAGCGCATGATTATCTCATATTATCTCATTTATATTATCTTATTATCTCATTTCCTCGTTTCTGTAAGTTTTATTCTTTTTTTCTTCAATAAATCGTATGGTTTTACACTATGGAGGTCTTTTCTTTTTGGTGGTAATACCCTGGTTTCATTGGAGTTACTCGTATTGGAGTCACTTGCCCTGGAGTCCACTGCAGGTTCCGTGAAGCTCATCATCCCTATAGGCTCATTTACCATCCCCTTAGGGTAAGAGGCAAATTCTACTGGTGAAGGCTGGCGTCCTGTCATACTCTCTTGCTTTATTTGGCTCAATCTGATTTCTATCTGGTAAGAGGCGAGTGTTATTGGTGGTGGTTATCAACATAGAAGACACCCATAGGATTTTCTATTCACATTGGCAAACATATCTTTACACTGTGGTAAGAGGCGACTCCGGCTGTCACAGGATTGCACTTATATGATTGCATGTTTTTCAGCTATCTTTGGTAAGGGGTACCTTAGGTGTCCCTATCAGAGCATTCCTCTTTTTCTTTTTTCCATACACTGGTGGAGTTCACACTATTCATCCAGTTGTTAGTCACCCATTTTGGTGTATAATTTTTTTCATCCGTTTTTGTTGGGTTTTATGCTATTGCGTTTTTATCTTTTTTCCAATTTTTTGAGTCTACGCGAGAGATTGGTTCCAGTCTACTATCAAAGAGACGAGATTAGCTTCTGAGAACCTGCCTTTTGATTTACCAGCTCTGGTAAGCGTATACCCATAGGGAGCCTGTTTGGATACTGTGTTCCTGATTTATATGGACTTTATGGACTTTATTTTCCATTATTCAAGTTAGCGCGACTTTTTATAGAAATATAGAAATGATTATCTCATAGCTTGTCTTTTGCATTACAGAAGAGTAAATGAGCATGTGGTGGATGGGATGGAAGGACCAATAAGCATGTCCTTCATTTTGTTTGTAAGGCTCATGGTAATGGTGAGACCAAAAAGAACTTGAACTCCTCCAATGTAAAAGGTCTCCATTCAAATAAACAGGCATTGGATGAATTTGGGTTGTTTGCAATATATTGTTGGGCAAAAAGGCTAGTTTTGTCCACAATAAACTGAAGTAAACTGTCAGGCAAAAAAAACATTTAACGACTTCCGCCCCGGAAGGTTTTACCCCCCTTAATGACCAGGCCATGTTTTTTCGATTGACAATTGCGCGGTTTTACAACGCTGTACCCAAATAAAATTGATGCTCTTTTTTCCCACAAATAGAGCTTTCTTTTGGTGGTATTTGATCATGTGTGCGTTTTTTATTTTTTGCGCTATAAACAAAAAAACACTTTTGAAAACAAAAACAATATTTTTTACTTTATACTATAAAACATACCCAATAAAAAAATGTAAAAAATCAAGTGTATTCTTAAATTTAGGCCTATATGTATTCTGCTACATGTTTTTGGTAAAAAAAAATCCCAATAAGCGTATATTGACTAGTTTGTGTCTATGGGATATATTTATGGAATTTTTTTTAAAATAGTTTTTACTAGTAATGGCGGTGATCAGTGATTTTTAGCAGGACTGTGACATTGCGGCGGACAAATCTGAAGGATCACAGGGGCTCTGTGATCATTCCATGGAGAAGAATGGTCAGCTGTGTTTACAACAGCTGACCGTTCTTCTCTCTCAGCAGGGAATGATCGCGGGTGTCAGGAGGGAGTTGGAGCCGCCTGACCCGTGCATCAGCTTCCCCGCTGATGAGCGGGGGTGGGAGCACGCCGCCGGCGGGAGTGCGCTCGCCCCCTAGCCTCCTGCACGCGATCGATCTATAGTTACGGTGGTTTGCCCAGAAGCGGCTGCCTGCTGCAGTATAACTGCGGCGGGTGGTCGTAAATCGGTTAATAAAGTATGACTGGAGACAGTCCATTTCTCTTTAAAGGAGCAGGGACACTCTATAAGCCCAGCAAAGCACATGCCATGGGTCTAGCTAGGACTAAAACAACTAGCACCAAACAGGAGGGAGAACAGTGGGAGATACCAAATCACATAAGTAAACAAGTTGTAGTGGCCTTAAATCACCACTAGATAATCGTCATCCTTCAAAGCAACAGTACCCCGAATTCAGCAGAGAAAAATTACATATTGGTTGGGCATAATATATTTGTGAGACAAGAGGCTAAACATAGTAATAAATTGATTTAGATTATACAAACAATTAAAATATGCAAATACTACAAGAAAAATACAGGAATAACTGTGTCTTATATTGATCAGTTTTAGAGTACTGATTGATGTTCTACATCCAGTAAACTCTGGATTTATTCTCTTTATATTCGTGTTTTTTATCTTGCTAAGAAAATGCTGCATTTTTTCCTTTAAAGTTGCAAATTCAGGCTCGTTTCCATGCAGTCTGGTTATCTATAGGAACTCAGCTGTGCTTCTGCCTTTAAAACTGGAATCTCTGCTGTTCCCAGAGGACAGCAGCAGGGCAATCATTCCTGGATGTCTGCTGCTTAAGTTGGTGAATCTACAGCAGAGCTGTCCAGCTGGTCATCACAGTGACAGATGTACTCAGTAATAACTAGAGAATTTTCTACACAAGTAAACTGTTTAGGTGAAATATTGCAAGAAAAGTTTGCATTGTTTGAAAATAGAAAACTAGGAAGCTTTATGGATGCCATAACTCAGAATATAACAAACCCATCCTGTCTATATGGTACTATTGAGAAGAAGAAAGGAACTCCAGAGTTCCCTATCCTTGTTCCTAGTGTAATGTTATACACATCAGGGGGTAAAAAGAACATTACTGGTCAATAGAGGCGCGGAGTAAAGGGCTCTCCATAGTGGACATGAACTTAAAGCTTGTTCAGTAAATTTATCAGTGGTTCTCAACTCCTGTCCTCAGGACCCACTAACAGGCCAGATTTTAAGTATTACATTGGGGAGAAGCAGGCTAGAATACTGCAATTACTGAGCAGCAAATGGTATCACCTGTGATGTATTTCAGTTTTCTTGCAAACCTGGCCTGTTAGGAGTTGAGAACCACTGTTTTACATATTAGAGGGTTATGCCCTGTACACAAGTACCGATTGTCGGCCGTAAATATTCGGCCGACGACCAATCGGCCGATTGTAGGCTTGTTAGTATGATGCTTCCGACAGCGCACTTTCGGCCGAAAAGAATCTGTCGTGTAGGCATTAAAATTTTTGTTGGCCCACACCATAAAGGCCGATTGTTCGCCAGTCAGTACAGATTTCGGCCGACAATCAGCAGATTTGCAAGACTGGGCATGCTCAGAAAAGAAAAAACACACAGAAAGTTAACCATCACATGACATCACTTCTGCAGTTAGCTGTTGTTGGCCGACAAAATTCCTGTGCAGTCTTTTGCAGTTTTCAACAGACACGACAGCCCTGGACAAAAGACCGCCGATCGTTCGGCCGACGATCGGTACGTGTGTACAGGGCATTAGTAGGAAATGTGTGTTTGTAAGAATCTGAAAACTCTACTCAATCTCAAAGCGGAACTACACCCATTAATTTAACAGTTTTAAAAAACAGTTACATTGGTTGTGCTCTCAACCAAACTGTCAAAACATCAAATGTCTGGTGTCATAACTCATCACATGTGCAGCACCATGACAGTTGAGGATCAAACAGAGGCTAGGATGGCAGCTTCCTTGGCTGAAAATGACATTCAAGGTGTGTCCAGTGAATGCTAACTGTCACATTTGCTTGTTATCTCAGCCAAAACTGTCAAGCCACCAAATGGCTGATACTGGTCACATGGCACCAATGCAGATTAAACCAAAGCTAAGTTGGCAGCTTGACTGTATAGGAAGGATAGGAGGGTTATAAGGATAGGAGGGTTTATTCCCACTTTAGAGGCATTATAAACTATTCTATCTGCTCCTTGCACATTTTTTGTTTTTTTACCTCCATAAGATGTGCATTGATCGTGTACTTCCATGGTGTAATTTGTTCCCCTTTATGCACAACCTATAGTACAGTAAATCTTCACATTCCAGTGTCAGAAGTTTCATTTTGTGTTCAAACGTGAGGCATGCAGGTTTGCAATCTCTGTCAGTTCTCTGTCTGTAGTCTGAGAACTGACACTTCCTTTAAATTTTTCTTAAGGACAGAAAGAACAAATTTTCCTTTGAATTTTCCAAAACTATGCAATGCCATGTCTTCTGAATAGTACATACCAGCGATCCTTCCTTGTCAAATGTTCCACCTCCCTCCATTACACATACAACTGTGGGGGCTGTTCAAAAAAACTGCTGGCCCCTCGATCCCCCTTCACTGAGCTCAGTCACTGCAGCTAGAAAAGTGCAGAGTGTGCACAGTCTGAATGAACGCTAGAGAGCATACAAATGTTGTGTCCAGCCCATTCTGAAAAACAGCAGGATGATTGCTAGTGTTTTTTTCAGAACCCCCCCCCCCCCAGAGCTGCATATGTAATTGGGGGTGCATTTGAAGGAGCCCTGGTATGTAGTATTCGTAAGATATGAAATTGCATAGGGGGCTTTGTGTAAAATCTTGCTGAAAGTGAACACACACTTTAACAAAGAAATTCAGAGCTGTGATTGTTCTTATAAGGAGGCAACTGGTTCTTATAGACTTCCAAACCTTGAGGAGTCCTGAGCAGCTGGTTCCATGGAGAGACACTGTGTGGCAGCAGCTTTTGTCTGTAACGAGCTGTTCCACCTATAACAGAGGAAAGATTACAGGGAAATTTAAGAAGTCCTTTGGGTGGACGAATATTATATCACACTGCACAAACTCTTTGTGCTTCAGATGAGCGTGCATTGCACACTGAGGTGCTCAGCAGGTGAAAGGATTGGGCACATTAAGCACTATTATCTTTGAGTGAAGAAGCACTGCATGGAGTGGAAGAATCACAATTTTTAACCACTTTAAGAGCGGGCCTATTTTTGACACTTGGTGTTTACAAGCTAAAATCATTTTTTTGGCTATAAAACTACTTAGAACCCCCAGAGAACCTAGAGAATAAAATGGAGATCGTTGCAATAATTTTTATCACACCGCATTTGCGCAGCGGTCTTCCAAACGCAATTTTTTGGGAAAAAATTCACTTTTTTTAATTAAAAAATAAGAAACAGTAAACTTAGCCCAATTTTTTTCCATAATGTGAAAAATAATGTTACGCCGAGTAAATAGATACCCAACATGTCATGCTTCAATATTGCGCACGCTCGTGGAATGGTGACAAACATTGGTACCTAAAAATCCCCATAGGCGACAATGTAATGATCGCGGCAATACCTCGCATGTGTGATTTGAATACCATTTACATATGTGGGCGGGACTTGCGTATGCGTTCGCTTCCGCGAGCAAGCTAACGGGGACAAGGCACTTTAATATTTTTTTCCTATTTATTTTATTTATCATTTTTTATTTTTACACAGTTTAAAAAAAATGCGATCATTTTTATTCCTATTAAAAGGAATGTAAACATCCCTTGTAATAGAAATAGGCATGACAGGTCCTCTTTATTGTGAGATCTGGGGTCAAAAAGACCTCACACCTCACAACTACACTAAAAAAGAAAGAAAAAAAAAGTGTTGAAAAAAAATCGGCACTTTAAACCAGTTGCCAGGCAACAAAGTTCGACTTCCTGTCTCTGAGGATCAGATTGTTTTCCCCACTGCCGGCAGGTCTGGTAAGCGGGGAAAACGGCCAGGACGTGGCGGAAGGGGCACCTCTTCCGCTGCACAGTAAAAGTTATCCTGCGGCAAAGCTGATCGCCCGCCGTTTAAAAAAATACCAGTGTTATGGCAGCTATCTGCTGCCATAACCCCGGTCTTTAGCGTCAAAGGACCAACGTATAACTGTGGTGATTGGTCAGTATGTGATTAACCCCTTGCCGACCGCCGCACGACTATATACTGCGGCGGTCAGCCCCTCCTGGGCAAAGTGACATACCGGTACGCCACTCGCCCACAAACCTCTAGGGGGCAAGTGCGTGCTGACGTAGGCGCGCTCCCGCCCCGCTCGTTCCCTGACATCCCCGCGCGAGTGACCTGCGGCTGCGATGTCCGCCAGTCACTCCCGATCTCCCACTGGAGAGGGAGAAAGACAGACGGCTGATGTAAACAAATCCGCCTGTCATTCTCCCTGATCTAACTGCAGAGACTATACGATTCTGCTATGTAGGATCGTATGTCTCTGTGGTTACATCACAAGCCATGCCCCCCCCCCCCCACAGTTAGAATCACGCCCCTAGGGATACATTTAACCCACTGATCACCAATAAAGTTAACCCCTTCCCTGCCAGTGTAATTTTTACAGTAACAGTGCATATGTATAGCACTGATTACTGTAGTAATGTCACTGGTACCCCCAAAAGTGTCAAAAATGTCAGTCAAGGGTCCGATCTGTCCGTCGCAATGTCGCAGTCCCGCAAATAAGATCGCAGATCGCCGCCATTACTAGTTAAAAAAAAACAATAAAAATGACATAAATCTTTCCCGTAGTTAGTAAACACAATAACTTTTGCGCAAACCAATCCAAAAATGCTTATTGCGATTTTTTTTTACCAAAAATATGTAGCAAAAAAACAAATTGGCCTAAAATGTTAAAAAATTCAGATTTTTACATTTTTTTTGGAGAATTTCATATAAAAAATGTGAAAAATATTGTTATTTTTTCAAAATTGTCACTCTTTTTGGTTTATGAAGTATAAATCGCACAGGTGATCAAATACCACCAATAGAAAGCTCTGTTAATGGGGAAAAAACATGTCAATTTAATCTGAGTACAGCGTCGCACGACCGCACCATTGTCTCTTAAAGTCACCCAGTGCCGAATCGCAAAATAGGCCCTGGTCTTTGAGCAGCCAAATCCTCCGGGGCTTAAGTGGTTAAAGACTCACGTATTTTAGTTTATCATTCCGAAAGGGATTTTTTTCACAATGTTTCACTATGTGTTCCTGGATGTCATTAGGTGCAGGTTAAGCACTGAGATTTGCGTCTTTCGCTAAATTCTTATGATTGATATGTGTAACTTTTTATTATTCCAATGGATAGGACACCACTTATACACTTACAATAAAATAGTTTTTTTTTTCAAGTTTATGAGGACTTGAACCTGGTGGGAGCAGCAATTCACACTCTTTTGCATATCAAGGCTTATTTTATGTTGATGATACTCACTCTACCATAGCAGCGCACCTTTTACACTTATATTTTATTTCACATCTAATAATGTTAAAATGAGAAAAGTCAATATTTCTTTTTTTTTTTTGAATATCTGCAAGCCTGCCCATCTGATCTGCAAGGAATCACACATGTTATCACCCAGGCCACAAAAATGTTTAATTTATGGGATTCTGTGCAGATTGGATAACCCCACATTTAGGTGAACCAGCATTAACAATTTTCTTGATTTGCAAATATCTCGCTCAAAACTATTCACATTTTCATATGAACATTTGTATGAAAAAATCTCGAAAGATTTGATGACTTGAAAAATGTTGGTTGAAATGACTCCAAAATCTAATTTGCTTTTAACATTAAATTTTGAAACAAATTGACATTCTTAAACAAAAATGTTATTTACTATTCTTTTGTTTAAAAATTTTCAAGTTTTCTCATTACTGCGGTCCATAGTGAGCGTTGAATTGACTCCACTATCACTTAGAAAATCGAACGAACAGTCTTAAAATGTAAAATATTGAACAAAATTCTACTAGTCTAAGGCCAATTTAAAGCAGATCTTCACTGCACCCCAACCGCAAACCAAAAACACTATTTAATTAATTTTTAATATTCAAAGCAAACTCACCCGTCCATTAATGTCTCTATAGTTTTTTTTTTTTTTGAGAAATCACTTTGAAAAACCCCCCTAACATTTAAGGGTTAAAGATTCATGTAGCATTTACTTCTTGGAATCCATCTGCCATTAGCTCAAGCATGCATGCAGGAGAATGTGCTTAGCTGAGAAACCCCTCCTCTGCTCATTCCCTTCTGAAGACTCCTGGGATGTGTGAAATAAATTTCCTATGCAAGAAACCAGGAAGTAACTGAAGAAATGCAAAAAAGTTTAAAACAGTAAATTAGATATCCTGTCCTATCTATTTACAAATCCTAGTAGCATGAGGATTAAAATAATTCAATGTTGATTGGGAGAGTGAAGTTACACTTTAAAGAGTAACTTCCCCTTTGTTGAGATTCTCTGGGTGATCTATGTACCGTATATACTTGAGTATAAGTCAACTTTTCTGCACGTTTTTTATGCTGAAAAAGCTCCCCTCGGCTTATACTTGAGTGAGGGTCCCACTTACCTGTTCTCTGGTGCAGTGCGCATGCGCTGCCACCGCTTGGAAAAACCCGTACACATTCAGCTTTTCCCGGGCAGACAGGGGCTGCGGGCATGGTGCAGGGACTGCGGACATGGTACAGGAGATGCAGGGCTGTGGGCATAATACACGGGATGCAGTGCTGCGGGCATGGTACAGGAGAATCTGCTGTACCATGCCCGCAGCACTGCATCTCCTGAGGAGATCCAGGGGCTGCGGAAGAGTCTCACTTACCTTTCGGTGAGCCGCCTTACATTTAAAAATGCCGCCGCCCAGCGCCAACACGTCACCGCGCAAGTATGCCTATGCCATGTGTTAGAAATAACTTTTTTAATATGACAGCTTTGAAAAACAAATTAATTTTCATTTTCCAAAGAATTGTGGAAAAACATTACAACTTTAAAAAATTCATCATGCCACTCACTAAATACCTTGGACTGTCTAGTTTCCATAAAAGGGGTCATTTTGCGGTATTTGTACCATTCTGGCATGGTAGGGCTTTAAGAAATGAGATAGGCAGTCAGTACATTAGCACTGATCAATTTTCAATAATACGTACCATGGCTTGGTGACTTTATAACTTTCACACGGACTAAATAATATACACTGATTTGGACTACTTTTACTAAAGAAATGTAGCAGTATAAATTTTGGCCTAAATGTATTAGGAAAAATTACTCATTTGCAAAATGTTATAATAGAAACTAAAAAAATGTGTTTTGTTTAAAATTTCCAGACTTTTTGTGCTTATATCGCAAGAAATAAAATATAGAAAAAAAAACAGTGACGATTAAATACCACCAAAAGAAAGCTCTATCTGTTTAAAAAATGATGAAAATTTTGTTTGGATACAGTGTTGCATGACTGAGTAATTGTCATTCGAAGTGTGTGAGCGCTGAAAGCTGAAAATTGGCCTGGGCAGGAAGGGGGGTAAAAGTGTGCGGTATTGAGGTGGTTAGGAAGGCTGTCAACATTATATCTGCCATTCTAAAGATAGCGTGCCACTGCTTTGCCCATAGGCTGTGGATTATTAGTGAATATCTCTACACTGCTGGGCTGTCCTTTTCCTTTTAACCTCCCCAACTTATTCCACCTCTAAGTTATCATCTAACACACTAGACAAGCCTAATTTTAATCTTCTCCTGTTGAGTGGCAACTCAGTAAAAAGATCAATTACAGTGAACTACATTATTTGAATTGAGTATTGAGCAACGACTTCATAGCTTTTTGCAGAAAAAAAGAATAAACTAAATTATGTTTTATTCATTTGTCTGAAGTTATTAAAATATTTCTCTTCAACTTTTTGTTGAAGAATACCAGAGATCATGGAACTGAATTGGATATAATAATAGTGAAATGCCATCAAATGATGTCATTAAACTATGCTAAGCTAAGCAATAAAGATAATAGAGAGATCATTGACACCTGCAAAATAGGTTTATTTTCTGAATTGAAACATTTATTGTCATCACTTTGGGTCGGAGCGTGAGCATGCTCCGTATCATAATGTTTTTGACAAAGAACTAATTTGTAGCGCCTCAGTGATGTTAGTTCATTACCGTTATTGTAGTGCTTACTTAGGAGCTGATCAGAAATGCTGGAAAATTGTAAATAGTTTTATGATCATGTTTGTATCTCTTATCTCTGCTATTCTCATTCAATAAACAGCTAATGGAACATCATGGCTTTAAGCAATGCATGTGACAAATTGGTTTACCAAGCACCTTCTGCATTGTTACAGTGGACAATCATTATGTTGAATTCGAAAATACAGTTGAAGTATCTTACAAAAAATACATGTGGTACATTGAGCGTCAATGACACCTCTGGAGTACAATGGAAATTGCAACGATCAATAACTTCCAAATGACAGTCGATAGAGTATAATACTGATGGGCATTATAGTTGGCATTGTGGTAAAGCTCTATGGTCTCAAGAATTATTTTTTCCATGGATAGTATCTGCAAAATAAATATTCTTACAGTGAAGCGCAACCAAAAATCGCCATTAAAAGTAATAGGATTAAAAAAATATAATAAAAAATAATACAAAATTGTGTGTCTTCAATCAAAGTCCCCCCAAAAAACAAAGTCCATGTGTAAATCAAAAATGCAATATAAAGAGATATCCACTGCAGTGTTCTTCAATCACTTAATGACACCAAAAAATGCACACCACCACCGGCTGGAAAACCTGTTCACCTCACAGATGAGATCAATCAGCTTTGTATATAAACACTCATGCAATCTCCTGCTACGGTCTACTCTCCCGGCACCCGACTCTGCAAGCTTCTTTACTGCTCTGCGAACCTCATGCAAGTACCAAGGCAGACTACATAGTGCTCTCCATTTCAACAAAGTTTATAAAAAACACTTACAAAATATAAAATCAGAAGCACTTGTAATCACATTCACATTCTTCTGCTCTTCACTCCACAAAAATTCTACGAGGAGGTGAGCTGTGAGCTAGATAGGGGCAGACCAGTGGATGCGGTGTACTTGGATTTCGCTAAGGCATTTGATACAGTTCCCCATAAGCGCTTAATTTATAAAATAAGGTCTGCAGGTATCGACAGCAGGGTTTGCTCTTGGATACGGAACTGGCTAAAAGGGCGTGTCCAAAGGGTGGTAATAAACAGCGCATACTCAGACTGGTCTGAGATGGTAAGCGGGGTGCCCCAGGGCTCAGTCCCGGGACCAACCTTGTTCAATTTATTCATAAACAGCATTGAGGGCGGGATCAGTAGTTCGTTATCAGTTTTTGCAGATGACACAAAATTGGCCAGAGCAATAACTGCACAGCATGAAGCAGATATCCTACAGAATGAACTGGACAAAATAACGGAGTGGGCAATGACATGGCAAATGAGGTTTAATGTGGAGAAGTGTAAGGTTTTGCACTTGGGGACTAAAAACATAAAAACACAATACACGTTAGGAGGGGAACCCTTGGGGGAATCAAAAATGGAGAAGATCTGGGAGTCTTGGTTGATGATAGATTAGGCAACAGCATGCAATGTCAAGCGGCAGCTGCCAAAGCCAGCAGAATATTAGCATGCATAAAGAAAGGGATGTATTCCAGAGATAAGACTATAATCCTTCCACTTTATAAAACTCTGGTCCGACCGCATCTGGAGTATTCTGTCCAGTTCTGGTCGCCAGTCCTCAGGAGGGATGTGTTGGAGCTGGAGAGAGTCCAGAGAAGGGCAACTAAACTGATTAGGGGATTGGAGGACCTTAATTATGAAGAGCGTCTGCAATCGCTCGATTTATTCTCCCTGGAGAAGAGACGCCTGAGGGGGGACATGATAGCAATTTATAAATATCTCAATGGGGATCTCAGCTTAGAAAAAAAGCTGTTCAGTCGAAGGGATTGCATGAGGACAAGAGGGCATACAATGCGATTAGAGGAGAAGCGTTTTAACCTCAGGCAACGTGGGGGGTTCTTTACTGTTAGGGCTACAAGATTGTGGAATTCTCTACCACAAGAGGTGGTTTCTGCGGGAAGTATGGTGGCTTTCAAAAGATTTTTAGACGTACATCTCAAGGATCAGGACATTCAGGGCTATGTGAGATGATTACAGCCACACACACCTACACAGGTTGAACTGGATGGACTATTGTCTTTATTCAACCTCACCTACTATGTAACTATGTAACACAGATCTCAGTGGCTGCATGACATCATGGGCTCGGCTTCTCCCTCCTATACGCATGTTGCCCCCTCATTGGGCTTCTTCAGTCTGAAAATAGCAGCATAGGAGGGAGGAGCAGAGCCCGTGATGTCATGCAGCCACGAGATCTGTGTGAGGGACCCAGGTCCACCCATCTGAGTTATTGGTTCTATGCAGGGCCTCTGATAAGCCAGTACAGCCAGCCCTCTTTAACTGGGCTCAGGCCCCATCAATTCAAAGGGGGGGCCCAGGCACTTGTTGAGCAGGAGGTCTTAGCTGAACTGTCTTATTGCAGACACCGATTCTCTTCTGTCTTCCCCTGCAGCACTGCCCACTTCTTCTATTCTTTCTCCATCTGGCCGCACTGCAGGGGGATTCGCTCTAGAACATGCGCCCCTTCCATCTGCTGTCCGGGCACCCCTGTGTGTCCCTTTCCCTCGCAGCTCTGCCAGCTTTCCTCCTATTCCACCGGCAGCTGTTGTGGGCACACAGGGGGATGTATCAAGATAGGAAGCAGGGTAAGGGGCTGGTAAGTATGTAATTTACTGGGCCCTGCATCCCCTGAATGAACGCAGTGAGCGATCGGTACCAATCACTGAATTATAGTAAACTGTTTACTATGCTTCAGTTTGTGAACGAGCAGAAAGCCCCAGAGTGCATCCTATTTGTTCATCTGTGCAGCTGAGGCTAAAGAGAAAGTGAATGATACATCTATGTCCTCAGTCACGTTTTGACAGGGGAAGGGGGCCCTGTCAGGTAGGCTATATGGGGCCCTATGATTTCTAACAGCAGCCCTGGTTCTATGTACTGTTTGCTGAGAAATCTGATGCATGACAGCTGAAGACAAAGTTAAACAGGGCCTAGCTAAAAAGTTTTTTTTGTTTTGCAATTGTCTTATCATCCTGAAGGCAGCACAGCGTAACACAAATGTCTAAGAAATTTAAATTTGCTGAAGTGAATTGCCAAAGTTGTACAAAAGACCAGTTTTTAAATCCTGGCTTGCTGAGTGGCAATGGGTCTGCATAGATAGCTATGAGAACACTTATTTTTTTCCCTTTTGTTACAGGCATGGAGATCATTACCCTATAAGCCCCAGAAGCTTTAAGGGTGGCTCTGATTGGATGACTGGCACCCTCTCAAATGTGACCGATAGGGCTCTTTCACACGGGCGGTCCGATCAGATCCGCCTGTCAGTTTTTTAGGCGGATCTGATCGGATCCTCCATGCAGCTCTATGGGGCAGCGGGTGTCAGCGGAGGTCACCTCCGCTGACACCCGCTGCCATCCGCATCCGATCCTGTGCTGAAATCTGGACGGATGGAAACCCTATTTTTCCATCCGTTCAGTAATCGGAGCAGAGCAGATCTGATGAGAGCGGACAAGCGGTCCGCTCTCCTCCGATCCCCCATAGAGGGCAGCGGGGGCTGAGACACCTCCCTCTCCGCTCTGCAAGCGGAGACGGAGCTGTCATCCGCCCGGCTCAGCGGGGATCGCGGATCAATCCCCGCTGAGCAACACGGATCCGCCTGCGGAGGCGGACCGTGTGAAAGAAGCCATAGTGAACTGGACTACTTTCTACCAGTTCAACCATTTCCCAGGTGAGAAGGATATTAATAATGGGATCTGCTCCACCAAAGAGCAGACTTTCCATTTTTCTCTTATCTCCAGCAGGGACAGCCTGGGAAATTAGGGACATCTGGTCTCCCAAGTCTACAAACCAAATCAGTCAAATGCAGTGAACAATGACTGTGTGCTGATTTCTGCAAAGGGAGCCATTTTGTGCATACGCTAGAAGAAACTTTGATATTTTGTAATACTTAATTATATCAGTGAACTGAAACAGGTCATACAGACAAGCTCCCTTGAATGATAATTACAAGAGGCAACAGAGCAAAGTCAACACAACCAGAATGATCTGAAACACAATGATAAAGGATTATTAAACTTCAGAAGAGAATAGTAATTTTGTTTCTTAACCTTTCAGCACTTCTCCTTTGGTTGTGTGAAAATTAAAACGCTGACATCTTGGCTGCAGGTAATTTGTTTTTTGTGTTCTATTGCTCACTTCAGTGGTCAAAAAAGATAAAGTAAAAAAGTCAAAATCCACATCTTATAAAGAGGTTTTAAAACGAGTTCAACTCTGGGCACCATAAAAATTCCTCCTACAGTGGTGCCTCACCATGCAAGTGTATATTGTATATATCACAGCTTTTTCTTCTACCACTAGAGTTGATAAGCATTTAAAGAGGATGTAAACCCGCTGAAAAAAAATGTGAAAAAAAAAAAACCTGTAAGGACAAAGGCATAATGAGCTAGTATGCATCACATACTAGCTCATTATGAAGTACTTACCTAAAAACGAAGCCCTCGCAGTGCCGACAGGACGGCCGACATGTTCGGCCATCCTGGATCACGTCCTCCGGCCATCTGATTGGCCGGAGGAGCGATTACATCACTCCCGCTCATGCGCGCGAGAGCCGCCGTTCACAGCACTGGGCTCTGAAGGAACGGCACAGGTGGCCGTTCCTTCAGAGCGTATGCGCCGATGACGTCATCGGCTGCATGTACTGTAAATATCTCCTAAACGGTGCATGTTTAGGAGATAATTATAGCACCTATAGGTAAACCTTAGTATAGGCTTACCTATAGGTAAATGTCAACAAAGTGGGTTTACAACCACTTTAACCCTTGCTGTTGTGCCCAACCTATTATGTATTACTTCATTATACTAGTTATGTTTTGATGTATGTTGGCGTCAATTGGTGGTGCCTTGCCACAACAACTTGTTATTGTGTGCATTTGGTACATTCTGTTCACCATCTTGTTTTATGCTTGTTAGTACATTTCTAGCTATATGCTTCCTGTGTTTCTGGAGTTCTCTCGGAATAATGTTAGTTATCGTAGAGCGAGAGAGGGGGCATAGAAAATGATTGCCTTCTTAAATGTAAAAAGACTGGAAAAACATCATCTGTACTGCACTGAAATAAAACTGAGTTGGAATCAATGTCATTATCTTATTAAAGAGGTAATACACCTGTGCATTCTGTCAAGTTAGCAAGTGGCTATTCTGTCTGGACAGATTGGGTCTAAGGAGGTCTATCATTGCATATTGGCATTTCAAATAGAACACTTTGAAATTGTCTGTTGCACTGCAAGGGCTTTTTATTTATTTTTTTAAAGCCAATACTTTAATTTTAAAGTCTAACTGCAGTATTTTTTAAAATTTTGACAAGCAGTGCTCCAGGGCTTCCCCACATATCCTTATCCTACTCTGGGTTGAATAACACCCAGCATCATTTAATCTATTTTTCGTGAGCTCATGACTTCCAACATTCATCTCCTGGGAGGAGGGCATTATCAAGCCACCAATCATTTAAAAGGCATATTGTTAGAGGACTGCTGGGTGCTGGGTAGACTGTTGGGTTTTAAAATTGTAATTGGGCTTTAAAACAAACCTGTCATTAGAGAAACACAGGGGCTGCCATTACTAATCTCTCCTCCTAAAAATGATTGTAGACTTTTATGCTTACCCTCTTGCTTCAACATTTGGGATTAATAACACAGAGAACGTTTGTCTGTTAACCGGTTGCCGACCACCGCACGACGATATACGTCGGCAGTCAGCCCCGGCCAGGCAAAGTGACGTATATACACGTCACTAGCCTGTCACTTGCTTGGGAGCCAATAGCGGATTAGCGCGTGCCCGCGGAGGCGCGCTCCCGCCCCGGCTCGTTCCCCAGCAGGTCTGTGCGTGTGACCGGTGGACCCGATGTCCGCCGGTCACTCGCCGATCGTCGGTGCAGAGGGAGAAAGTCAGGCGGCTGATGTAAACAAGCCGCCTGTCATTCTCCCCTGTGTAGAAACAGTGATCATACGGTTCTACTATGTAGGACCGTTGATCATTGTTCCTACACTTCAAGCCACAGCCAATCACAGTAAGAATCATGCCCCTAGGGACACACACCACCCCTCCCTCTCAAATAAAGTTAACCCCTTCACTACCAGTGTCATTTTGCAGTCACAGTGCATATTTATAGCACTGATTACTGCAATAATGTCACTGGTAACCCCAAAAGTGTCAAAAATGTCAGTCAAGGGTCCAATCTGTCCGCCGCAATACCGCAAAAAAATCACAGATCGCCGCCATTACGCGTTAAAACAAACACCAAAAATGACAGAAATCTTTCCCTTAGTTAGTAAACGCAATAACTTGCACAAACCAATCAAAATACGCTTTTTGCGATTTTTTTTACCAAAAATATGTAGCAGAAAACAAATTGGCCAAAAATGTTAAAAAATTTTGATTTTTACATTTTTTGGGGGAGAATTTCATATAAAAAAATGTGAAAAATATTGTTGTTTTTGCAAAATTTACACTTTTTTTGTTTATAGCTCAAAAAGTAAAAATCGCACAGGTGATCAAATACCACCAAAATAAAGCTCTGTTTGTGGGGAAAAAAAGGACGTCAAATTCGTTTAGGTATAGCGTCGCACGACCGTGCAATTGTCCGTTAAAGTCACGCAGTAAAAAATCGCAAAAAAACCCTGGTCAGGAAGGGGGTAAAATCTTCCGGGGCTTAAGTGGTTAATGTATATCATATAAAAGTTGCCTGTTTTGCCCCATAGCAGTTGGCCAGATTTTGAACTGTAATTCTCCTATTCTGTAGCCATTAAAAGTTCTAGGACCATGTTGCAAAATTTAAACCCCCCCCTATGTTACACACCAATCTTCTCCTGTCTTGTTTAGTTCTTTACAGTCTACTCTCTGAAAACCTGAGTAAAATATCACTATTTTCCATTCTTACTGTATAGGCAGCAAATAATACATACTCATGAAGAGATAAAGGATATTAACTGCACTGGTTTCCTCTTAATACAAAAGGACCTGGAGAAGATCAAATTGAAGAAGAGTTGATCAAGATGACAGCATTGTTCCAACAGGTACAAGGGTCCCGCATTGATGATGAAAGGGCATACAGGTGTATCAAGATAAATATAAATCCTTATATATGAACTTCTGATTTAACATGCAAATATCTCCAATATGAGGCAACCCAGAGGACAATAATTATAAGTATAGTGTAAAGTCCCCAAAAGATTAAGTGTATCAGGAAGAGTTAGCAGAATGTGAATGAAAAAAGCAAATAACAAAGGGTATATGGGGCATATGGGAGGGGTTTAACACAGACAAGGCAAGGTCTGCTTGCCTATAAGATCCCCACCCCAAATAAGTAAATAAAAAGAAGCTAAAAAGCCCCAAACCATAGAATATAAAAACATGTCAACGTACCTTAACTGCTGTATCCTGAAGACATTGGGTGATCATTATCTTACAAGAAGGTTATCCTCGTGCATTGCCCTGGAGCACATTCTTTTGAAATTTTGTGAGACACAATGGTATCACCGGAAGGGAAACAACCATAAGTCACTGCCTAAAGTATTTTTTTATTCTTTCTTCTAGTAGTTTTAACTTTTTTGTTTTTTTTTTGGGGGGGGGGGACTTGGGGGGGTCTGCTTTAACGCAAGCAAAGAATGTCCCTTGCCTGTGCGCCCTCCCATTGTGTTGTGCATCCAGCTGTGTCAACCAGTCATCTCTTTGTGATGTCATCACACCAAAGTAAACCTAAGAACTGAGTAAATCCTGCCCCTGGACAGCCAAAAAGAAGTATTCATGTCACCTGGGCAGTGATGTGACATTTGAAGAAGACTTGGAACCCAGCACATCACATGGTCGTGGATTTAGTTGAGTATTTTAGACTTTTATAAGGGTGGGAAGTAGAGGAACTGAGGGCAAGTAAACACCCACCAGTTCTACTTAAATGTGGAAAAAACTGGGGGCTGATTTTAAACCCAGTCTTTCAAACCAAGAAATACAAAGTATCAGAAATAGAGAAAATCCCAGCTGAGTTCAAAAAATCTTTCACAAAAAGATTTGTGTATTTCTTAAGAAGGTATTGGTAAAAGAAACACTATGAGAAACACAGCAATAGAAGTCTTCCATGCCGAATAGATCAGAAAGAATACCCCCTGAGCTAAAGGGGCTAGAGGAATACCCCCGCTAAGCTATGCACATGAAATTCTATCTAATGTTGTAGCAAAAAAATAACACGACATATAGAAAATAAACTAGGTGTAAACTAATCAAAACTAGGGCCGCAAACTCAGCAACAGCAAGTATAGAATAAAGACACAGAGTCTGCTTGCATTTTAGAGCATCATACAATTCCAACATATTATAACAGGATTTTATTGTCCTGAGAGAAGTGGCCACACTAAAATAAGAGTGGTCGAAATTACCATGGAAGGTGCTACTGCACAGATACCCCTCTAGGAGTTATCAGTATTTGGAAAAAAAGTTCATATGAATGGGGGTGTGGTTGCCATCATCCCTGTTACTTTAACCACACTGAAAATTCCTCTTTTTATGGAATTTTAAAGGCAACCAATATACATAAAACTACAGTTTAAAACAATAATTCATTCTTTATTATTGCCTAGCTATTAAAAATATTTCATTTAAACATTCTGGTTTTTTTTTTGGGCTTCAAATATAGAGCAAATTACAGCCACAATGCCTAGGCTAAACATAGACTATATACAGTACAACATGATAGCACATGTAGAGCATAGGAAGTGGTATTCCCCAGCTACTTACTGTCACATCCCACCACCATATATAACACAGGGTTTTAACCACTTAACCACTTTAATACAGGGCACTTCCCTCCCTTCCTGCCCAGGCCAATTTTCCCCTTTTAGCGCTGTTGCATTTTGAATGACAATTGCGCAGTCATGCAACACTGTACCTACACCAAATTTATGTCATTTTCCCCCCACAAATAGAGCTTTCTTTTGGTGGTATTTGATCACCTGTGCGGTTTTTACTTTTTGCTAAACAAATAAAAAAAGATCAAAAAGTTTGAAAAAAAAAAATAATTTGTTTATGTTATACAATTTTGTAAATAAATAAGTTTTTTCCTGCACTGATGAGCACTGATGAGACTGCACTGACAGGCACTGATGAGGAGGCACTGATGGGGTGGCACTAATGGGGTGGCACTGATATGCGGCACTGATAGGCACTTATATGTGGCACTGATAGGTAGCACAGATATGCAGCATTGGTGGGCACTGATAGGCGGCACTGCTGGGCACTGATAGGCGGCATTGATGGACACTGATAGGTGGCACTGACGGGCACTGATAGGTGGCACTGACGGGCACTAATGGGCACTGATAGTCGGCACTGGTGGGCACTGATGGGCACTGATGGGCGGCACTGATCAGCACTGACAGGCGGCACTGATGGGCACTAATGGGCACTGATAGGCGGCACTGGTGGGCAATAATGGGCACTGGTGGGCGACACTAAAGGATGGCAATGATGGGCACTTGTGGGCAGCACTGATAGGGAGGACACTGGTGGGCATCACTGATGGGGAGGGCAATGGGGGGCTCCCTGAGCCCTGATTGCCATCCCTGCTGGCCATAGTGGGCATCCCTGGGGTCATAGTGGGCATCCCTGGGGTCATAGTGGGCATCCCTGGTGGATCTAGTGGCACCCCCCCCCCCCAGGGTCTGCACTGGTAATCAATGATCTGATTACCAGTGCCGACCCCCCCCCCCTGTCAGGGGAGCCGCCGATCTGCGCTCCTTTACTCATGCCTGTCAGGCACGAACTAAGGAAAGCCGATCAATGGCTGTTCCTGTTTACGATGTGACCAGCCGTTATTGGACACGGCTGATCACATGGTAAAGAGCTACGTCAGTAGTCTCTTTACCGAGATCGGAGGTGCAGGGTGTCAGACTGACACCTCGCATCACCGATCGCCGCTCTGCGCGCCCCCGGGGGGCGCCCAGAGCTGTGTTGTCCGGCCGCCGTCATATGACGTCCGGTCAGGATAACACAACCACATTCCCGCCGTCATTCTGTTATAGGGCGGGCGGGAAGTGGTTAAGGACCAAGCCTATTTCTGACACATGTTGTTTACAAGTTAAAATCAGTATTTTTTGCTAGAAAATTTCTTAGAACCCCTAAACATTATATATATATATTGTCTTAGCAAAGACTCTGGAGAAAAAAATGGCAGTTGTTGCAATATTTTTTGTCACGCGGTATTTGCGCAGCGGTCTTTCAAACACAAATTTTTGGAAAAAAAATAAATTTTACTGCATTTAAAAAAACTAAACAGTAAAGTTAGCCATTTTTTTTTGTATATTGTGAAAGATGATGTAACTTTGAGTAAATAGATACCTAACGTATTATGGTTTAAAATTGCGCACACTCGTGGAATGGCGACAAAATATGGAATTTAAT
This sequence comes from Pelophylax lessonae, assembly GCF_965119305.1. Taxonomy (NCBI): domain Eukaryota; kingdom Metazoa; phylum Chordata; class Amphibia; order Anura; family Ranidae; genus Pelophylax; species Pelophylax lessonae. The sequence goes on from NC_138776.1 coordinate 71,632,764, forward strand.
AAATCTCTATAGGCGACGCTTTAAAAAATGTTAACAGTTACCAGTTTAGAGTTGCAGAGGAAGTCTTTTTCTAGAATTATTATTCTCACACCGGCGATTACAGCGATGCCTCACATGTGTGGATTGAACACCGTTTTCATTTGCAGGCACAACTTACGTATGTGTTTTCCTTTGTGCGCGAGCTCACTGGGGCGCTTTACATTTTTTTTTTCCTATTTATTTTATTTAATTTTTTACATATAGCACTGTTTTTTAAAAATATAAATAAAAAATTTGATCACTTTTGATCAGATTTTTGGACCCCAGACCAATCCACTGCACTTCAAAGTATTAAAAATGTCAACATCTGCATTGTTGAATACTGAATTTTTTTTTTTAAACGGCGCAGTTAGCAGCCGAGTAAACCGGAAGTGACGTTGTGACGTCACTTCCAGGTTACTACATCGGAGACCCGATCAAAGTCGAATCCAGCTTTGTTCAGGACTCCAACCAGCCAGCGGATGTTGTGGCTGGTTGCTCGGGTCTCCCATGGGCATCGGCTGTTATCTCCTGAAAGCCAACCGCCGGCAGCTGCAGCATCATCCCCGTAAAATCACTTCTGCAAGCCCACGTACAGGTACACTTTATTTCTATATTACTCTATTTGGACAAAAATGTTCACCCACAATGCTACATATCTGACCAATGTTAGGGATTATACCCATGGTACACAAGGAATGCTGGGCTGTAACCCCAAAGAATCATGAGCATTAAGCAGGGGCGTGAGAAACAAAGAAAAAATGTACAGTATCTCACAAAAGTGAGTACACCCCTCACATTTTTGTAAATATTTCATTCTATCTTTTCATGTGACAGCACTGAAGAAATGACACTTTGCTACAATGTAAAGTAGTGAGTGTACAGCTTGTATAACAGTGTAAATTTGCTGTCCCCTCAAAATAACTCAACACACAGCCATTAATGTGTAATCCGCTAGCAACAAAAGTGAGTACACCCCTTAGTAAAAAAATGTCCAAATTGTGCCCAATTAGCCATTTTCCCTCCCCGGTGTCATGTGACTCATTAGTGTTACAAGGTCTCGGGTGTGAATGGGGAGCAGGTGTGTTAAATTTGGTGTTATTGCTTTCACTCTCTCATATTGGTCACTGGAAATTGAACATGGCACCTCATGGCAAAGAATTCTCTGAAGGTCTGAAAAAAGACCCTGAAACTGAGCTGCAGCACGGTGGCCAAGACATACAGCGGTTTAACAGGACAGGTACCACTGAGAACAGGCGTGGCCATTGTCGGCTAAAGAAGTTGAGTGCACGCGCTCAGCATCATATACAGAGGTTGTCTTTGGTAAATAGACATATGAGTACTGCCAGCATTGCTGCAGAGGTTGAAGGGGTGGGAGGTCAGCCTGTCAGTGCTCAGACCATACACTGCACACTGCATCAAATTGGTCTGCATTGCTGTCATCTCAGAAGGAAGCCTCTTTTAAAGATGATGCACAAGAAAGCCTGCAAACAGTTTGCTGAAGACAAGAAGACTAGAGACATGGATTACTGGAACCATGTCCCTTGCTCAGATGAGACCAAGATAAACGTATTTGGTTCACATTGTGTTAAGCGCGTGTGGCGGCAACCAGGCGAGGAGTACAAAGACAAGTGTGTCTTGCCTACAGTCAATCATGGTGGTGTGAGTGTCATGGTCTGGGGCTGCATGAGTGCTGCCGGCACTGGGGAGATACAGTTAATTGAGGGAACCATGAAGCACAACATGTACTGTGACATACTGAAGAGCACAATCCCCTCCCTTCAGAGACTGGGCCGCAGGGAAGTATTCCAACATGATAACGACCCCAAACACATCTCTAAGACGACCACTGCCTTGCTAAAGAAAGGGTAAAGGTAATGGACTGGCCAAGCATGTCTCCAGACCTAAACCCTATTGAGCATCTGTGGGTCATCCTCAAATGAAAGATGGAGGAGCGCAAAGTCTCTAACATCTACCTGCTCTGTGATGTCATCATGGAGGTGTGGAAGAGGACTCCTGTGGCAACCTGTGAAGCTCTGGTGAACTCCATGCCAGAGAAGATTAAGTAAATAAACTCTCAGCGCAAACAGTATATTTAGATACACCCCAATACAAAGGCCTGTTTCTAGGAAGGGAGTGGAAGTCTGCAGGAGTCTATTGGGAAATCCCATAAAAAGTTTCACTTATATTGACTGCTGCACCACTTCTTTTATGAGGGTATTGGAACCTCTAGCAAATGAAGGATAAAAAAAACAAGAAGGCGCAGCCTTCTAAGTGTATCTGTTTATTCTTAAAACACATGTAATAAAATGGATTTCACTCACACAGGGTGGAGATTGGGCTAGCAAAGTTCATTGTCCTCCTCTGGATGTGCCAAATGACAAACCCGTGGACCCTTTAGATGTATCGGGGTCCGCTTCCTGCTGAATCCTAGTGAGCTGACAAATGCTTGTCTGTGTGGGGTATTAGCCCTGTATGTGAGCAGCTCTGAGACTCCAGGAGGGGAGTAGGCCCCGAGATGGGAAGTCCCGAGACGTCGGCACAGTGTGGAGATTGGGCTATCACAGGAGGAGAGAACGGTGCAACTGTGTGCAATGGCCAGCCGTGGCCAGGCTGGAACACAAGCCGGAAGAGAGCGTGACCAACCAGCATATAAGCATGATGATGTCACACAGTGGGCGGTGAAGTGGGCGGCAACATATTTCGGAGCCTCCTAGCTCCTTCTCCATGAGAGTGAAACAGGGGCGGCATACCTGTATTTATAGAGTGTGAATGGAAGAGGGGGAGGGGGGAAAGAGAAATACACAAGGCTGGTGAGCTTGATTAGAAAGGAGCTCCACCCTATCTTTTGTTCACAAGAAGAGGGAATGTGTTTATTGAAATGTTGGTGGGATAAGGGTGAAAGAGATTTAGAAGAAAGCGTATCAATGTAAGGAGGATGAAAATAAAAATGAAAATGAAAAGAACAATAAAAATAAGAATAAACCGATACACTTAGAAGTCTGCGCCTTCTTGTTTTTTTATCCTCCAAGAGAGTTAAGGCAGTGCTGGAAAATGGTGGCCACGCAAAATATTGACACTTTGGGCCCAATCTGGATATTTTCAATTAGGGGTGTACTCACTTTTGTTGCCAGCGGTTTAGACATTAATGGCTGTGTGTTGAGTTATCTTGAGGGGACGGCAAATTTACACTGTTATACAAGCTGTACACTCACTACTTTACATTGTAGCAAAGTGTCATTTCTTCAGGGTTGTCATATGAAAAGATAGAATAAAATATTTACAAAAATGTGGGGGGGAGTCACTTTGGGCATGGGGGTTGTGGACCCCAAATTTCTTTAAAGAGGCTGGGAGACACCATGTCCAGCCTTGTGTGGCTTTCTTATGTTTAAGTCACCCTGCATCTTTTATGGATGCAGGGTGACCAGGAGGGTGGTGTACACTGAGAATATGGTTTGGACTATTTCAAATGGGACAGTATATGCATTACCCATATCTCTCAGGAAATATGGAGATCTACCTTATTCCTGTACATTGTAAGGCACAGGAAGTGCACTCCTAATATGGTCATTCCAGGAAGTTCAATGTGGAGACGGGCTGTCTAAACAATGTTGCTTTTGGTCTGAGGTGGCTTTCCATTCACCTATTGTCAGGTGTGCTAATGACCTCACCTGTTGTCTGCTAAGGGATGTATTGACACTCAGAGTAATGTGTATTGAGGGCTCGTTAGGGAACCATTGTTCTGTGTCTGACTATTGTGTACATTGATTGCCCCCTGGGGCTTCTGTCTCCTTGCACATGGCAGTCCTTCTGGTCAAGCTATCTGACCATTCACTGCTGACTCATTTTCAAGCCCTCATTTGCATGGCTGGAGAGGACCTTATGGGGAACTGCAGGTACTTTACAATTGACCAATAGGAAAGCGGTTGTTGGGGGCAGGATGTTCCAAATTCTGTATAAAAGTGTGCTATGTTCTTCCAATAAATTTTGTTCCTGTTTTACCCTCAACTCGGAGCTTTGTCTCGTTATTGGGGGGATTTATTGTATGCTGTTCCAGTTTGACTGCTAGGAGTGCAAACCCTTCATATGGTTTTTCCTATTCAGCTGTATGCAGCATTCATAAGGTTCCAGCTACACTGTTTGCATCATTCCTTGGTTTCCAGTTCGGGAGTTTGGTGTTCTGCAAGTAGCTGTGCCTGTAGCTCTGGAAGGGGAAGATCTCCTAAACGGTTTTAACCCTTTTGTGTCCGGGGTGCCGTAACAGGGGGGTGATACTGTTTATATACACTGCTCAAAAAAATAAAGGAACACTTTTTAATCAAAGTATAGCACCAAGTCAAGTAAACGCCGGGGATTGTGGTCTGGTTAAGTAGCAGTCATCATTGACTGTGACTGTGGAAACTGCACACTAGACCTCATGCAACTTAGATTCTGTGCCTCTCCACTCTTCCTCCAGACTCTGGGATGTTGATTCCCAAATGAAATGCAAAATGTTCCACAGTCAGTGATGATTTGGAGAGCCATGTCATCTTCTGCCGCTATCTAAGCAACCTGGGCTTCCATAACACCTAACCAGTGGCACAGGCTGATCGCCTCCATGCCATGCAGTAATTCATGCAGAAGGAGCCCCGGCCAAGAATTGAGTGTTTACTATACTTTATATGGACATACTTTTCAGTAAGCCAACATTTCTGTATTAAAAAAATTCATTTTTTTAATTGGTCTTATGTAATATTCTAATTTTCTGAGATAATGAATTTTGGGTTGTCACTGGCTGTAAGCCATAATCATCAAAATAAAAGAAAGAATACTTGAAATATATCACTCTGTGTGTAGTGCATCCATATACAATATATACGTTTCAATTTTAGAATTTAATTACTGAAATAATCTAACCTTTTTTGTTGATATTCTAATTTTAAGAGATTCACCTGTATGTCACTTATCCAAATCAGCCTTATATATAAATTTCCATTAAAAGCTTTCACATTGAGCTTACCTTATTTCCTGTCCAGGGGACAGGTGTCAGACAAAACAGGAAGCAAGGGAATATTTCCATAGTGGGGACACAAGTATGATTTAAAGCCTGACACAGGTCCTGCAATTTTATACCAAATCTAAATCTAAAAGAAAAGATTTTGACAATAATCAGGGGGAAACCAAGTACATGTTTACAGTGCCTTGCGAAAGTATTCGGCCCCCTTGAACTTTTCGACATTTTGCCACATTTCAGGCTTCAAACATAAAGATATAAAACCGTAATTTTTTTGAAGAATCAACAACAAGTGGGACACAATCATGAAGTGGAACGACATTTATTGGATATTTCAAACTTTTTTAACAAATAAAAACTGAAAAATTGGGAGTGCAAAATTATTTAGCCCCCTTAAGTTAATACTTTGTAGCACCACCTTTTGCTGTGATTACAGCTGTAAGTTGCTTGGGGTATGTCTCTATCAGTTTTGCACATCGAGAGACTGAAATTTTTGCCCATTCCTCCTTGCAAAACAGCTCAAGTTCAGTGAGGTTGGATGGAGAGCATTTGTGAACAGCAGTTTTCAGTTCTTTCCACAGATTCTCGATTGGATTCAGGTCTGGACTTTGACTTGGCCGTTCTATAACCTGGATATGTTTATTTGTGAACCATTCCATTGTAGATTTTGCTCTATGTTTTGAAACATTGTCTTGTTGGAAGTCTCAGGTCTTTTGCAGACTCCATCAGGTTTTCTTCCAGAATGGTCCTGTATTTGGCTCCATTCATCTTCCCATCAATTTTAACCATCTTCCCTGTCCCTGTTGAAGAAAAGCAGGCCCAACCCATGATGCTGCCACCACCATGTTTGATAGTGGGGATGGTGTGTTCAGGGTGATGAGCTGTGTTGCTTTTACGCCAAACATAACGTTTTGCATTGTTGCCAAAAAGTTCGATTTTGGTTTCATCTGACCAGAGCACCTTCTTCCACATGTTTGGTGTGTCTCCCAGGTGGCTTGTGGCAAACTTTAAACAACACTTTTTATGGATATCTTTAAGAAATTACTTTCTTCTTGCCACTCTTCCATAAAGGCCAGATTTGTGCAGTATACGACTGAGTGTTGTCCTATGGACAGAGTCTCCCACCTCAGCTGTAGATCTCTGCAGTTCATCCAGAGTGATCATGAGTCTCTTGGCTGCATCTCCGATCAGTCTTCTCCTTGTATGAGCTGAAGGTTTAGAGGGACAGCCAGGTCTTCGTAGATTTGCAGTGGTCTGATACTCCTTCCATTTCAATATTATCGCTTGCACAGTGCTACTTGGGATGTTTAAAGCTTGGGAAATCTTTTTGTATCCAAATCCGGCTTTAAACTTCTCCACAACAGTATCTCTGACCTGCCTGGTGTGTTCCTTGTTCTTCATGAAGCTCTCTGCGCTTTAAACGGACCTCTGAGACTATCACAGTGCAGGTGCATTTATACGGAGACTTGATTACACACAGGTGGATTCTATTTATCATCATTAGTCATTTGGGTCAACATTGGATCATTCAGAGATCCTCACTGAACTTCTGGAAAGAGTTTGCTGCACTGAAAGTAAAGGGGCTGAATAATTTGGCACGCCCAATTTTTCAATTTTTTATTTGTTAACAAAGTTTGAAATATCCAATAAATTTCGTTCCACTTCATGATTGTGTCCCACTTGTTGTTGATTCTTCACAAAAAATTACAGTCTAATATCTTTATGTTTGAAGCCTGAAATGTGGCAAAAGGTCGAAACGTTCAAGGGGACCGAATACTTTCACAAGGCACTGTATTTAGAACGGATAGGAAGGAAAAACAAATTCTCTGACTTCTAGAGTATACGGCCATCTGAAATAGTACCAGAGAAATCCTTTTATGATACTGATATAAAGCTAAATTCATATGAGGATAATACTGGAGATTTTAAATCACATAGAAAAAGGCAGTAGATGTTAATATGCCCCATGAAAAAAAGTTTAATTCCCATCTTCTGTACAGGACAATAAAGGTTCAGTTGTATAACACTCTTCTAATCTGTAATGAATGGAGCTGAATGTTGGACACTGTTACAGACAGATAAGGAACGGCTTGGTGTATTTGAAAGGAAAGTGCTTAAAGGAATATATGGAAGGGTACTTGAAAAAGGATTGTAGAAATACGGTTATAATAGTGAACTTTATGTAAGATATAAGGATACTAGATTATCAGCAATAATATGCCTTGCTTGGATAAAGTAGACTGATAATATTACACAGATAAAATATTGTATGCCAAGGAAGATCCAGGGAGCAAGCATATGTGCAAAGAGATATATTAGGCAGCCCAGAGAATGATGGAGAAACTGCATTAACCACCTGACCTCCAAAAGTGTTACACCCTTCATTACTTTAACTGACAATTGCACGGTCGTGCGACACTGTACCAAAATACAATTTTTTTCAATTATTTCCCACAAATAGAGATTTCTTTAGTTGGTATTTAATTACCTTTTTTTGTGCTATAAACAAAAAAAAGACTGACAATTTTGAAAAAGAAAAAATAAAAGAAAATAATATTTTTTACTTTCTGCTACAAAGCATATCTAATAAAAAATAATGTGGCACCCTACAGATAGGTGCTAGGTAAAACAATAGTGGGCCTTGTCTGCCTAACAGCAGGGCTGTGATTTATCTAGTCAGGGTGCCATGGCTTCCAGATGTGCCTGCTGAGGGGAGAAGTATCCTCTGGCTCCTGTGAGAGGCTTCTCATAGGGCAGTATGGGAAGCCCAATCAGGGGACACATCCCAGCTTGTAAATACCCCAGAAGGCAGATTGTGCTGCAAAGGATTCTGGGAGTGGGTATAAGTTTGGGGGGAAGTGAGTGGCACGTTGTGTCTTTGGCGGGAGCAGTCCCAGGAAGGAGAGTGCGGCTGTCTCTCCTCCTGTCAGAGGAGGTGGATGTCTCAGGGTGTCGCCTGAGAATCCAGAGAGTGCTGAGTTGATCTGAGGGGATCCGGTATGCCGAGAGCCTGCAGAGAGAGAGAGAGAGAGGGGTCCAGTCCCAGGAAAGTCTACATAGGTCGTGAGTACTGCGGATTGCCCCTGGGGGGTCTGCCTAGAGTCAGAGGGATAAAAAGACAAGGCGCCTCTAAGTGCAGTAGGCTCTGAGTATTTATTAGGTTAAAAGTATAAAAGCACTCACATTTGGTAAATATGACATGGGCATAGCAAAGATCTGTCTGAAGTCTTCCTATCCGCTGTGCTGAGTGGTTGCAATGAGGACATCCGGTGATCCGCTTCCTGTAGATGCTTCCTTTCGTCTGTGTCTCAGCCTGGTCGGCATGAGATTTCCGCTGCGTCCACACCCTGCCTTCAGGAAATCTCATGCCGACCAGGCTGAGACACAGACGAAAGGATGCATCTACAGGAAGCGGATCACCAGACGTCCTCATTGCAACCACTCAGCACAGCGGATAGGAAGACTTCAGACAGATCTTTGCTATGCCCATGTCATATTTACCAAATGTGAGTGCTTTTATACTTTTAACCTAATAAATACTCAGAGCCTACTGCACTTAGAGGCGCCTTGTCTTTTTATCTTTATCACTTTCAGAGCAGCTTCTCCTCTCCAGTGCTGCCAAAGTGCAGTGTCTCACCTAAAGCCTGCTGTATTCCACGGAAGCGCCCATACAACAAACCCTTTTTCTAGAGTCAGAGGGGACCACTCCAGAAGAGGTTCAGGGATCCAAGGTCAGCTAGCTGGAAAGGGGTATCTAGGTTGAGGACCCTAAAGTATAAAGGGGGTACATAGTCAGTGGACCCTGAAGAGTTCAAGGAGCAAAGGGGCCACCTGCAGTCTAGGCCCTGAATTGTATTGCGTGTGCCAGTTACAGTGTTAGCTATTTGGAATTCTACAAAATACTACCTCAAGCTATGCCAGGCGGGGGGAAAGTATTCAAAGACTTACACAGTGAAGCAGTGTCAGGAGTTGCAGTTCTCAGTCTTGGATCTACTGGACTATAGGTCGGGGATTCAACACTTCCTCTGTTTTACAGAGTGTTCTCAGAGTCAGTGAACGTTGGCTGGCACTGGCTAGCGTCAAGGAAGCGCCAACGGGTATTTTTCCAGGGTCAAAGTCCCAATTGTAATTAGTTCAAGCCTAAAGGAGTATCCTGATTCATTCCCTTATCCCATCCCCTTAATTTATAATAAAAACCACAAACAAAGATGCCGGAGTTGTCACTGTTTCAATTATCACACCTGGGGACTCAGCTCACATGGGCTGGAGAGGATTCCGGTACTAATGGCAAACCCATATCAGGCCATAGGCCTGGAAACCTTGCTACATTAAAAAAAAAAAATCAAATTTCTTCATAAATTTAGGCCAATAAGTGTATATTGATTGGTTTACACAAACGTTATAGCATCTACAATTTTTTGGAAATTTTTTTTATACTAGTAATGGCGGTGATCAGCAACTTATAGCGGGACTGCGATATTGTGGTGTACAATCGAACACTAACTGACACTTTTGACACTTTGCAGGAATCAGTGACACTGATACAGTCATAAGTGCTAAAAATATGCACTGCCACTGTACTAATGACACTGGATGAGAAGAGGTTAAACATCTAGGACAATCAGGGGGTTAACTGTGTGTCTAGCCAGTGTTTGTGTTTACTATGTGTGCTGCTTTTACTAGGGGAAGAGGTGGATTCTAGTCCCTGCTTTGCAAGAACACAGAATCCATCCCTTCTCCCCTGTCAGAACAGGGTTCTGCCTTGTTTACATAGTCAGATCCCTGTTCTGTGTAGTTTACTGATGATAGGTGGGTGCCGGAGGAGATTGAGTGCCCAGCACCTGCAGATTGGCTTCTGATGTGAATTATGACAGCCGAATTGGCCTGCGATGGCACATATGCGCCCCCTACAAGCGAAGGTTCAGGATCACGTGTATATATGTGATCTGATGCACAGCTGCTGTCCTGTAGAAGTAAATCTGCTATAGGGCTGTCAGAAAGCCATTAAAATGGATGAAAAAAAATATAGAAATTGGGAGATGGTGGATGTAGCTTACTCAAAAAAAAAGAAGGTAGACAAGCATGGTGCCAAATTAACAAGTGGTCATTTTAATGCTACTTGTAGCAATTGTGAAAATAAAATGAAAAATATACTGTATGCTTTCAACTTGCACGTATGCAAATCTCAAGCCGCTTTTATGATCAATCCTGGTCCCACTTGTTGTCAGGATTCACTTCTGGACCAATAGGGGCACAGGAGGTGAGAATGGATGTAAAGCTTCAGGAATTGTTGGTCTTCACATAACAAATCTCCCATATTTCATAGCAAACAGAACTTCCTGCAAGATATGTAATAATACATGAATACAAATCTAGGTTCTTGCTCTCTAGGTCTCCTGCAGGTTTTGTAGCATTAAAATCACTCTCCAAGCGAACTGTTGAATAAACAGTTCAAAAAGTATATTACCAAAAGTATTGGGACCCTTGCCTTTACACGCACATGAACTTTAATGACATCCCAGTCTTAGTCTGTAGAGTTCAATAATGAGTTGGCCCACCCTTTGCAGCCATAACAGCTTCAACTCTTCTGGGAAGGCTGTCCACAAGGTTTAGGAGTGTGTCTATGGGAATGTTTGACCATTCTTCCAGAAGCACATTTGTGCATTTGTGAGGTCAGGCACTGATGTTGGATGAGAGGTCAGGACTTTGTGCAGGCCAGTCAAGTTCCTCCACTCCAAAAACATGTTAATCCATGTCTGTTTGGACCTTGCTTTGTGCACTGATCCAAATCATTTGGTGGAGGGGGGATTATGGTGTTGGGTAATTTTCAGGTGTTGGGCTTGGCCCCTTAGTTCCAGTGAAGGGAACTCTTAAGTGAACAGTTTGGAGATGGCCCCTTCCTGTTCCAACATGACTACCCACCAGTGCACAAAATGGTTTCTTTATTCAGTTTATTTTTTGTTTTCTATTGATTGAACTTGATGAACTTGAATATGAATCAGAGTCTAGATAATCCCTGAGGAGGTATGCCCAGATGGTGGCTGGGCAGCTGATAAATAGCCTGAAGCCCTGGAGTGATTGTCTTTCTCCAGGAAGGAGAGTCCCCTGAGGCAGCTGTTGCTTGGGCTGCTGTTCTGCAAGGATCCAGAAGCTTCAGTGCTGGGACCTGGAGGCAGCTTGGATCTTACTGCAAGCTTTCTTCAAGGTAACTAAGCTGTCCTGGGGACTTGTGAGTAAAGATCCTAAAAGTGATCCCTGGGACTGTATAGTGTTCTGAAGATTACACTGGGTACCGGCAGTTATACATTGGAACGAGGTAACCAGATGCCAGTGTGATCTGCACCCAAGATCTTCAGCTGGGAAAGAATAGACAGTGTTCACAGTTAGTTAAGGAGAAGAATGTCCTCTAAATGCTAAGTACTAACTGCTTTGAAGTAATGACCTTCTTGTTACAAGTTCTTCAAGCAATAAATTACAAAATGCAAACCCCTAGACCACTGATGGTGAACCTTGGCACCCCAGATGTTTTAGAACTACATTTCCCATGATGCTCATGCACTCTGCAGTGTAGGTGAGCATCATGGGAAATGTAGTTCCAAAACATCTGGGGTGCCAAGGTTCGCCATCACTGCCCTAGACTGTTTATTGGTGTTGGAATGAATGGACTGTTGCTTGGGTGACTGGTGGTCTCTGTAATGCTTGGGAAAGAAGCAGTTTCTTTCAGTGGCCCCTGCGGAGGTAGCGTTACAGTAATTTTTACAAAGTTACATGGGTCCATTTGTAATTTTATCTTTCTAAATGCTGCTGTGACATATGGGAATATTTTAGATATATGTTTTAGCACTTGCGCAATTTTTTTCACTACTATATCTAAGTTACCGATCTTGGCCTGGACTACTGGCCATGCTTCTGACTACCAAATTCGTACCTCGCTGCCCACACATTGCCGATCTTTGTCTGTCTCTGACTCTGATGCTGCCTACGACTTAGTGCCTTTCCACTTAGTTACTAGACCAGGTTTGGGACCCAAATCTGCTTTTATTATAATTTGGCACATCCATTATGTACTACCAGCTGTACCCCTGCTCATCTGATACCAGTACTCTAAGGCTGCACAGTGTCGGCACACTGGCACTTACGCTTTCCTATTGCCCCTGCAGAACCTTTCTCAATTTGCAGGGGTGCTTGGACAGGAACTATGCAAGAAGCCACCCTCATCATCTCAGACTCTGCATACAGGTATATGTTAAAAATATTGTGTTGATATTACTAAAATATTATTATATGTAATGCTACTGAAAACTATCTGAGACCGCAGGCATATTAGATAAGATGGTCACAGACTGAAGACTATACCGTATTACAGGTATTGTTGAACATTGGTGATAGGTGATCTGCTGCAGGAAACAGTCAGAGACTAGGGACATGTTATGTGTGAATGCTAGAAATCACTGCCATTAGAGGCCCTTTTTTATCCAATCCTCCTATTCCCACTCCTGGTGTCTGAATTGGGCCACTTACCAAGTACCAAATACCTGCATATGGCTACCAGACTTCAGGTTGGGCACCACGGATTTCAAGTTCATCTTCACTTTACACAAGAATAATAATGCTCAATTATTTCACTAGCTACACATTTTAGACACCAGTTCTGGCTATAAGACACACAAACAAGGAAAGCACGGCGGTGGGAAAAGTAGTTTATTGGAAATTATTTTTACAGCCTGCTGAAGAATTGTCACTTTCAATCAGGCATATACTCAGTTTATACCGTATGGACAACTCTAAGCTAATGTAGATGTATTTGTGACCACAGAAACACTCTCTGCTATGAATGTGTGTTTAGAAAGAAAAGCATGAATATTTTACAAGAAAATTACTTATATTGGGATAAAAAATACATATCTTTTTTATCTTTTTTACATTTTTAGCTTAAGGTTCTCATACCGCTGTTGCACCGGCTCCTTGCACCCACCTCCTACAATGAAAAGACACCACACTGTGCAACCAAAACATTTTTATTTGAAATCTGTGATTTCCCAGTGACGAGTTGTATTTTGCTGAATTTCCGGCTTATTGGCTGCAGATGTAGATTCGATTTATATTTAAGCCTGGAGATTCCACACAGAACATATTTATTCTGATTGTTTTTGTCCCCACAATCTAGTTGATGGCATAAATATCTGCTTTTATTCATACATTTCCACACCACAAGTTAAGGTTAAAATTGTTCTTAGGGTGGAAAAAGAAGAAAAAAATTGTACTCTTCTGAGTTTACATGTATAATGTATTCCTATCTAACCTGAACACCAAGCTATAACTGTAGTAATCACCTTCCACAACCTTCCTACCACGTTGGCTGTAGGTTTTACCAGGCTGCTACTCCTGAAGGTGATAGTTTCAAATTTTCAAAGCAATAATAATTAACAAAAAATAATGTATTATTGTGAAAGCACACTATTTTCTGCATGCAGTATAAATCTGCATGGGATGCTGTTTTTCCAAATGATCAAGGAAAACATTATAAAATATTAAAGGAAATACCCAGCAGAATTTCTGAAAACACAACACCTACATCTGACAGGCTCATTGCCATAACGTTAAAATTTAATATGTAAAGTAGACAACATTGTGTTTAGCTCTGCAGGGTTCTATTTACTAACTCAGAAAACCTTTCAGGTAGAGTTGGACTGATTTATAGAAGAAAGGAATTGTCTTGAGTCTATAGGAACTACTCAGATGAAGCTTTTCCTTATTTTTAGTTTGCAGTCGAACAAAATGGATGAATTAAATGTATACATATTACTGTTCTGGAAAAAAATAACTGTTCTTATGTCTATATGAACTTTTATTGTTTGTTGTTTTGGAGGAGTTGTAAGACGTAGAGGAGGTATGGAATGGGTCATTTGATTCAACTCAAGGCATCAAATGAGAAATATGCTTCCAATAGAAAATGTCCAATTGTCCACCTTGTGTGTGTGTACTGAGTTTAGTGATCTCTAATGACTCATTAATGACTTTAAGACTGGAAGGATTTGCCCCCTTAATGACCAGGCCCTATTTTGCGATTCGGCACTGCCTTACTTTAACTGACAATTGCGCGGACGTGTGGCGCTGTACCAAAACAATATTTACGTCCTTTTTTTCCCACAAATAGAGCTTTCTTTTGGCGACATTTGATCATCTGTGTGACTTTTTTTTTTGTGCTATAAACAAAAAAAGAGCGACAGTTTTGAAAAAAAAAAAAAAAAAATATTTTTCACATTCAGCTTTATGACATTCTCAAGAAAAAAAAATTATAATCAACATTTTTAAACATTTTAGGCCAATTTGTTTTCTGCTACATATTTTTAGTAAAAAAAAAATTGCAATAAGCGTATTTTGATTTGTTTGCGCAAAAGTTATAGCGTCTACTAACTATGGGAAAGATTTATGTCATTTTTATTGTTTTTTTTTACTAGTAATGGCGAGGATCTGTGATTCTTTGCGAGACTGCGACATTGCAGCAGACAGATCGGACCCCTAACTGACATTTTTGACACTTTTGGGGGGACCAGTGACATTACTACAGTAATCAGTGCTAAAAATATGCACTGTTACTGTAATAATGACACTGGCAAGGAAGGGTTAACAGTATAGGTAATCAAGGGGTTAAATGTGACCCTAGTGGAGTGATTCTAACTGTGGGGGGTGTGGCTTCTGAGTTGACCATAGAGACATGTGATCCAATATAGAAGGATCACATGGGCTCTATGATCATTACAGGGAGAAGGACGGTCGGCTGTGTTTACAACAGCTGACCATTCTTCTCCCTCAGTGGGAAACGATCGCGGGTGTCAGGCGGCAATCAGAGCCACCTGACACATGCATTGGCTTCCCTGCTGACGATCGGGGACGGGAGGGTGCCACTGGCGGCGCGCGCTCACCCTCTAGCTGCCACCAGGCGACCAACGTACCGATACGTGGTTTTGCCTGTAGGAGCCACTCTGCTGCCGTATATATAAAGTAAGCAGTTGGCAAGTGGTTAATAATGTTCTTAGAGCATAGAGGGTAAAGTGATCCCCTGGCTTGGAAAATACTGGGTACCACTAAATAGAGCAGCACAGAAAGGGATTTAAGTAGACTTAAATGTTACCTGGATATTTGATTTACTAAGGAACTGTGTACCATAAACAAACCTCGTGGTTTTTATTCCCTCAAAATAGTGTTTTCCCTTTTTGCCATCTATTTTAGTCTCGGCACAGCTGATCTCCTCCAGCCTCTCTTAGCCACTTCCTGTCTACATGTACTTATGCTGGTGTCAACTGTAAACCATTGCTCTGAACCAGCTTCCTGATAGGGACAATGGTGGGCCATGTCTGTGCAATGTGTGTCAGCATGGCCACGTCTAGTCTTGCCCAGAAGTGCATGAAACTGGGTGTCAATGCTGGAACAAGGACCCTCATAGTGAGATCACCGGGTATTCTTTTACAAGGATTAAATCCATTATTAAAGGGGATTGGCATGGGCAAAACATAGGTGTGCTTTAATGATTTTGAGTCATAATTTTGTTTGATCTCTGATTTTCTTGCTACACGTTTCTATGTTTTGCAATCTGGTGGTGGTGTTTGCAACCACACAACTGTTTCTTTTTTTCAGGATCATTGGGAAAAAAAAAAAAATGTGCACCTGTAGGGTTTGGCAATCAGAACAGTGTTCTTCACTGGAGGAAAATCAGGGCCATTTGTTAGGTGTACTGTGTCCCCTGAACATGGAAGATATAAATATTTCATGCTTGGGTATATTATATCTTCAACCCTCTCTCACTTGCAATCCATATATTAATATTCCAAAACACAATGGGGTTGATTTGCTAAGGACAAATAGGCCGGTCACTTTGCAGTTGCACTCTGCATGGGAAATTTTCTTAGAGCTTAGGGGTAAAACACCGCTGACTTCTGTCATCCAATCACGTGCAAGCAAAAACGTGTTTTGTTTATTTTCTTTGCAGGTGGTTGCAAGGTAAAGTTTCACAACTTTCATTAAGCTTTGAAGAGAAACTTTTGTGTCCATTCCCCACCACCACATACATGCAAATATAAACATAAATGCATGTTTTGGGGGCACCTATGCATGAAAATGTTGATTGTGCTTCACATGTTACATATCACCACATACACCAGAGTGAGAGCAATAATTCTAGGCCCATTATTAATGGGTAACTTTAAACTGATGACCTATAGGAGCTTTTAAAGCGGCACTTATGGAAAATATAGGGCACTAAGGTTTGTTGCTATTTTACAGGTGCACGCAATTTAACAACTTGCTTACTGGGCAATTAACCCCCCTTCCTGATCAGGCCAATTTTCAGCTTTCTGCGCTGTTACTGCTTCAATGACAATTTCGCTGTCATGCTACACTGTACCCATGTGACATTTTTATAATTTTTTTCACACAAATAGAGCTTTCTTTTGGTGGTATTTAATCATTACTGGACTGAAGACAGAACATTTGGGGAACAAAGATCACTTTTCATAGTTTGTTAAACAATTTTGCAAACAGGTAATTTTTCTCCTTCACTGATGTGGGTTGATGAGGCTGCACTGATGAGCGCTGATAGGCTGCACTGTTAGGCACTGATAGGCTGCAATGATAGGCACTGGTAAGGTGGCACTGATGGGCACTAATAGCTGGCACTAATGGGCACTGATAAGGCAGCATTGGTGGGCACTGATCAGGAGGCACTGCTGAGGCTGCACTGATAGGTGACACTGATGGGCACTTATAGGTGGCATTAAAGGGCCCTGATAGGCAGCACTAATAGGAGACACTGATGGGCACTGACAGATGGCACTGATGGATACTGATAGGCACTGGTAGGTGACAATGCTAGCCAGCACTGATAGGTGGCACTGATGATGAGGCACTGATGGACACTCATTAGCAGCACTGATGGGCACTTATAGGTGGCACTGGTGGGTATTGATAGGTGGCACTGGTGGGCATTGGCATGTGGCACTGGTGGGCACTGGTATCTAGCACTGGGGGGCACTGCTTAGCAATACTGATATGCACTGGTAGGTGGCACTGGTGGGCACAGGTAGGTTGCACTGGTGGGCACTGCTTAGCAGCAGTGGGTGTCTGTGTGTGGGTCTGATGTCCCGTTTACCCAAGCCGGTAATCTGCTTTTTTTCTTTTCTCAGTGTCAGTGTAAGGAAAAAAAACAGATTATCGGCTTCTGTTTACATCACGTGATCACCAGTTATCATTGGCCGACAGCTTATCACATGGTAAAGGGCTGAGATTGGCCCCTTACTCCAAACTGTGATCAGCTGAGTCTCATGGACTCGCTCATGAATGCCCTCCCGGCAATTTAGGCCCATGCTGTAGCTGTCTTTCGGCTATAGTGTGGGAGGGAAGAGGTTAAAGGCTTGGAATGTTGGGTTTCTATTTACTCCGTGCACCCTCATCTTTTATAATATACCAAAAATAATAATAATAATAATAATATTTATTGTAATTGTGTTTCCAAAAATTTACTATTGTGTTAAAATTGTGTGACATAAAAAATTGGAACTACCATTATTTTATTTTCTAGCATGTCTGTTTGCATTTGTCAGCCCATTATAAAAACAAAGTAGGTTTTTTTTTTATTTTTTTTAAATGTTCTAATTATAAGCATTATATGTTAAAAAATAATAAAAATAGCCATACAATTAACTCTAGCTAACCTATTCAAGATGATTACATTTGGCCTAGACATCTAGGCTTTACTGGCCTCCAGTCACAAAAGGGTTGCTATACATTCTATAACAGTATTTATCGCAGCTCTCTAAAAGCCATCCTTTAAGATATTATAGGATTTTTACTTTAATAACATTTGAACTGTGCATCCTTCTTGACATAAAAATAGCTAATCAATAGTCTAATCCCTCCACTTTATTGTTAGGCTAGGAGTAAATGCTGGTATTAAGCTATGCTTACGCTGGGCTTGTGAACTCATACATTGTCAGTTGAAAACTATCACAGCATATACAAACAACAAATAATTATTTGGATGACATCTTGAATGCTATGCTCATAGTTTATATTCAGCTGACATTCTGCAACTCGCCTATTAGGTTATTGGCTACAATAATACTCACAAATCCATTTTCCTATCCTTTCGGCTTGACATATGGTTGTTTTTCTGAAATAGCCCAATCAGCTGAATTCTTGTTCACAATAAGATAAATATTATTTGACCTGTCCTTTTCTTTTAACCTATCCATTATTGGAAATGTGTCACTGCTCATAGTCTTTAATTCTCGTTTTTTTTTTTATCTGATCTGTGCCATCCAATTATGAAATGGGACCAATCGGCAGCTTGTTACAGCTAATGTATAAAACACGTGGCAATTAAAGATGGCCTTTCCACTGAGGTACATTTATTTCCAGTAAAGTCAGAATTCAGTCATGCTTCAAGTAATTACCATTGGACCCCATCTTATCTGCCTCCACCCGAAGGTATTTTGTTTAACTACTTGCTAGATATACTGCGGCAGGCTGGCTCGGCTGCGTGAATCGCATTGTACCTGTATGGCAGTTCGCAGGAGAGCTCCTGGGGGCACGCTCACGCCCCCATTAGGCAGCGGGAAGCCGATCCACAGGGCCGGTGGCCGCGATTGCCGCCGGGCACCCGCGATCGCTCCTCCTAGAGAGAGAACAACGGTCTGGTGTTGGAAACCCAGTAGACCAGGGGTCTTCAAACTATGGCCCTCCAGTTGTTCAGGAACTACAATTCCCATCATGCCTAGTCCTGTCTGTGAATGTCAGAGTTTTACAATGCCTCATAGGAGGTGTAGTTCTGCAACAGCTGGAGGGCCGTAGTTTGAGGATCCCTGCAGTAGACCATTGTTCTCTCTGGAATGAACACAGAGCGCCCTTGATCCTCCAATTTAGGAACACAGGTTTCTGTGTTGATTACACAAGCCCACCCCCTCACAGTTAGTAAACACCCCCTAGGCTTACACTTAACCCTTTGATCACCCCTGGGTTAACCCCTTCTCTGCCAGTGTCTTTATTACAGTAACAGTGTATATTATTAGCACTGATTAATTTAGTTAAGTCACTGGTCCCCCCCAAAAGTGTCAAAAATTTCAGTTAGTGGTCCGATCTGTCCGCCGCAATGTCGCCACCATTACTAGTAAAAAAAAATAAAAATGACATAAATCTTTCCTTGTTTGTAGACGCGATAACTTTTGCGCAAACCAATCAAAATACGCTTATTGGGATTTTTTTTACCAAGAATATGTAGCAGAATACAAATTGGCATGAAAGGATGAAAAAATTGGATTTTTAAAAAAAAAAAATTATGTTATATAGCAGAAAGTGAAAAATATTGTTTTTTTTTTCAGAATTGTCACTCTTTTTTTATTTATAGCACAATAAATAAAAATCGCACAGGTGATCAAATACCACCAAAAGAAAGCTCTATTTGTGGGAAAAAAAGGACATAAATTTTATTAGGGTACAGTGTCGCATGACCACGCAATCGTTTGTTAAAATAACGCAGTGCCAAATCCCAAAAATTGGCCTGGTAATTAAGGGGGCAAAACCTTCCAGGTCTGAAGTGGTTAAGGGATCTTACCTGAATACTCTGTCATGTGATTCCCCATTTTCCAGCATCACTGAGCAGAAATGTGAAGTTCCTTTCTTTGCTCTCTACTGCTCACCCAACCAATCAGTATCATATCATAATGGAATATTTCAGGACCCTGTGAGAACTTTGTGATGGACACTTGGCAGCCATTGAAAAGTGCCCCCATTACCAAGAAGAGACGTGAGCACTACAGATCCTCGCACACTGCAAAGTAGTAGAACCTGTCATGTTTTTTTTTTAGGTAATTGGAGCTTTTGAATTGGTTTTAAGTATTTTATAGACAAAAAAGATAAAGACAGGGCAACAATGTTGTGTATTATTTCAAATACATGAGAAAAAAATAAAAAGAAGCCAATTTTGTACTCATAATGGATTAAATTATAACTATAGGCAAAACTTTTTTTTAGTTTTGGATATGATGAAGAGGGATTAGGACACCTCTGTGTCCCCATTATGGAATTACACCCTCTCTGTTTGTCCGGTTTACCATTATCACTGAGAGTTTTCCCAAATTTTGAATGATTAAAAGAATAGTATGATGGGGTGTATAAAAAAAAAACATTTTTACTCTTTATACTCATCTAGGTGAATGCAGCATTAATCCGATGCTGCATCTGTCCCCCCTCCCCCCGCCTCCGCACTGAGAACTGAACGAACAAACACCACTGATCACTCAGTTCTCCCCTCCGCTCTGAGCAGAGAGCCATTACTGTCAGTGATGGGCTCCCTGCTCTGCCCCTCCAGCTCTTGCTGAAGTGCTGGGCTGGGGAAGGGAGGGAGCAGCTTGCCCGGTTTCTCAACTGAGAGGCTGAGTCAGCTGCCAGTCCAGGCATCCAGGCATCTCCTATTTTACTCTGGGGCCCAAGCGGCCAGCTGGCACGACTGCTGGCTAGCTGGAGCCCCGAACAAAGCCGGAATCAGCTTTGATTGGGTCTCGGATCTGATAACCCAGAAGCGATGTCATGACATCACATCCCGTTCACTGAAGACTTAAAGGCACCAGATTTTTAAAAAATGACAGTATTCAAAACAGCCAAACTTGGCGTTTTGAATGTTTTTAAGTGCAAGGGAAAGATTTTGGGTCTTATAGACCCCAGATCCCTCCATAAAGAGTACCTGTAACTGCCTATAATTGTCAAAAGGGATGTTTGCAATAAAAGTGATCAAAATTAAAAAATTTAACGGGACAGTGTAAAAATAAATAAATAAATAAGAAAAAGAAATGTAAAGCGCCCCATCCCTCCCTGCTCACGCACAGAAGTGAACACATATATATGTTGTGCCCACAAATGTAAACAGTGTTCAAACCACACATGTGAGCTATCGCTGTGATCATTAGAGTGAGAGCAATAATTCTAGCATAAGACCTCCTCTGTAGCTCTAAACAGATAACCTGTGCAATTTTAAAGCATGACATGTTAGGTATCTATTTACGTACTGTAACATCATCTTTCACATTACTGTATATTAAAAAAATGGGCTAACTTTACTGTTTTTTTTTTTTTTTTTTAATTCATGAAAGTGTATTTCTTAAAAAAAAAAAAAAAAATAGCATTTGAAAGACCGCTGCGCAAATCCAGTGTGACATAAAAAATTGCAACAATCACCATCTTTTTCTCTAGGGTCGCTGCTAAAAGAAAATATTGAAAATGTTTGGGGGTTCTAAGTAATTTTCTAGCAAAAAAAAAAAAATAATTTTAAATTGTAAGCAGAAAGTGTCAGAAAAAGGCTTCGGCATGAAGGGATTAAAAAAAAAAAAAAAAAATAGCAATGCAATTGATTCTAGCTAACATATGCAAGCTAATTTAATTTGGCCTAGACATCTAGGCTTTACTGGCCTCCAGTCACAAAATGGTGGCAATTAGTGTTGAGCGAACACGGACTGTATTATTCGTGTTCGTACCGAATAATTGGATTTTTTGTACCCGAACACGGACACGGACACTTTACTGTATGTTCGGGTAAAAATCCGTGTTCGGTCGTTTTATTTCCGGGTTTTGCATGCTTTGGCGCTCTTTTCATGGCGGGCTTTCAACAGCCAATCAACAATCGTTTAACTGGTGTGCCTTAAGCCATCCCAGCCATGCCTGCAAATGTCTCAGTAGCTGTGATTGGCCGTCTGAAGCATGTGACCAAGTCTTTATAAGTTCGAGGCAGCCGCAGCGGCGTCATTATGCTGCTTAGATTCAGGGACAGAGCACACATCAACGTGCTGGCTGCTGATTAGGGAAAGATAGGCAGGAAAAAAACATTTGTGTCCGGATAGAATTGAGGGACAGGTCGGAGTGTTTAGGCAGGGCGAGTTGTAGGCATTTTAGGGATAGAGTCTGCTGAATTATAGGGTCAGTGTCTTCTACAAACTACAATCGATATTGCTGTGTGGGGGGTGGGGTGAATCTGCACTCAATCCTGATCTACGATCTCTTCTCAATCCTGTTAGGGACAGAGTCTGCTGAATTTTAGGGAAACTGTGTTCTACAAACTACAATCGATATTGCTGTGTGGTGTGGGATTGGAGATAGGCAGGTGTCAGTGATCCACATCCATTTTTCTGTGTGTGAGCTGCAGTGAACACAATCTTTTTGGGCTGCAGTGAACACAATCTTTTTGGGCTGCAGTGAACACAATCTTTTTGGGCTGCAGTGAACACAATCTTTTTGGGCTGCAGTGAACACAATCTTTTTGGGGTGCAGTGAACAAAATCTTTTTGGGGTGCAGTGAACACAATCCTTTTTGGTGTGCAGTGAACACAATCTTTGTGGGGTGCAGTGAACAAAATCCTTTGTGGGGTGCAGTGAACACAATCTTTTTGGGGTGCAGTGAACAAAATCCTTTTTGGGGTGCAGTGAACAACATCCTTTTTGGGGTGCAGTGAACACAATCTTTTTGGGGTGCAGTGAACAAAATCCTTTGTGGGGTGCAGTGAACACAATCTTTTTGGGGTGGAGTGAACAACATCCTTTTTGGGGTGCAGTGAACAAAATCCTTTTTGGGGTGCAGTGAACAAAATCATTTTTGGGGTGCAGTGAACACAATCTTTTTGGGGTGCAGTGAACACAATCTTTGTGGGGTGGAGTGAACAACATCCTTTTTGGGGTGCAGTGAACAACATCCTTTTTGGGGTGCAGTGAACACAATCTTTTTGGGGTGCAGTGAACACAATCTTTGTGGGGTACAGTGAACAGAATCTTTGTGGGGTGCAGTGAACACAATCTTTGGGGGGTACAGTGAACACAATCTTTGTGAGGTGCAGTGAACACAATCTTTGTGGGGTGCAGTGAACACAATCATTGTGGGGTGCAGTGAACTCAATCTTTGTGGGGTACAGTGAACACAATCTCATACTTCTGAAGGTTTGAGGGTGCTGCCTGTTCCATACTCCCCCTACTCCTCATCTAGCCTTTTAGGGGTACAAACAATAGTAATTGGGGCCTAGTGTGGTTGTGTACGTGTGATATACATACACTTTTTTGGGATCATATTTTCTATTCCGCTATTTAATCAAAAACCTTTGGGGATCAGTTAAATTGGGGGATAGTCTGTGTTGGTACGTGTGAGAGAGATCCACCTTTCCAAGTTGTTGGGGTTCATCTCATACTTCTGAAGGTTTGAGGGTGCTGCCTGTTCCATACTCCCCCTACTCCTAGCCTTTTAGGGGTACAAACAATAGTAATTGGGGCCTAGTGTGGTTGTGTACGTGTGATATACATACACTTTTTTGGGATCATATTTTCTATTCCGCTATTTAATCAAAAACCTTTGGGGATCAGTTAAATTGGGGGATAGTCTGTGTTGGTACGTGTGAGAGAGATCCACCTTTCCAAGTTGTTGGGGTTCATCTCATACTTCTGAAGGTTTGAGGGTGCTGCCTGTTCCATACTCCCCCCTACTCCTAGCCTTTTAGGGGTACAAACAATAGTAATTGGGGCCTAGTGTGGTTGTGTACGTGTGATATACATACACTTTTTTGGGATCATATTTTCTATTCCGCTATTTAATCAAAAACCTTTGGGGATCAGTTAAATTGGGGGATAGTCTGTGTTGGTACGTGTGAGAGAGATCCACCTTTCCAAGTTGTTGGGGTTCATCTCATACTTCTGAAGGTTTGAGGGTGCTGCCTGTTCCATACTCCCCCTACTCCTAGCCTTTTAGGGGTACAAACAATAGTAATTGGGGCCTAGTGTGGTTGTGTACGTGTGATATACATACACTTTTTTGGGATCATATTTTCTATTCCGCTATTTAATCAAAAACCATTGGGGAACAGTTAAATTGGGGGATAGTCTGTGTTGGTACGTGTGAGAGAGATCCACCTTTCCAAGTTTTTGGGGTTCATCTCATACTTCTGAAGGTTTGAGGGTGCTGCCTGTTCCATACTCCCCCTACTCCTAGCCTTTTAGGGGTACAAACAATAGTAATTGGGGCCTAGTGTGGTTGTGTACGTGTGATATACATACACTTTTTTGGGATCATATTTTCTATTCCGCTATTTAATCAAAAACCTTTGGGGATCAGTTAAATTGGGGGATAGTCTGTGTTGGTACGTGTGAGAGAGATCCACCTTTCCAAGTTGTTGGGGTTCATCTCATACTTCTGAAGGTTTGAGGGTGCTGCCTGTTCCATACTCCCCCTACTCCTAGCCTTTTAGGGGTACAAACAATAGTAATTGGGGCCTAGTGTGGTTGTGTACGTGTGATATACATACACTTTTTTGGGATCATATTTTCTATTCCGCTATTTAATCAAAAACCTTTGGGGATCAGTTAAATTGGGGGATAGTCTGTGTTGGTACGTGTGAGAGAGATCCACCTTTCCAAGTTGTTGGGGTTCATCTCATACTTCTGAAGGTTTGAGGGTGCTGCCTGTTCCATACTCCCCCTACTCCTAGCCTTTTAGGGGTACAAACAATAGTAATTGGGGCCTAGTGTGGTTGTGTACGTGTGATATACATACACTTTTTTGGGATCATATTTTCTATTCCGCTATTTAATCAAAAACCTTTGGGGATCAGTTAAATTGGGGGATAGTCTGTGTTGGTACGTGTGAGAGAGATCCACCTTTCCAAGTTGTTGGGGTTCATCTCATACTTCTGAAGGTTTGAGGGTGCTGCCTGTTCCATACTCCCCCTACTCCTAGCCTTTTAGGGGTACAAACAATAGTAATTGGGGCCTAGTGTGGTTGTGTACGTGTGATATACATACACTTTTTTGGGATCATATTTTCTATTCCGCTATTTAATCAAAAACCTTTGGGGATCAGTTAAATTGGGGGATAGTCTGTGTTGGTACGTGTGAGAGAGATCCACCTTTCCAAGTTGTTGGGGTTCATCTCATACTTCTGAAGGTTTGAGGGTGCTGCCTGTTCCATACTCCCCCTACTCCTAGCCTTTTAGGGGTACAAACAATAGTAATTGGGGCCTAGTGTGGTTGTGTACGTGTGATATACATACACTTTTTTGGGATCATATTTTCTATTCCGCTATTTAATCAAAAACCTTTGGGGATCAGTTAAATTGGGGGATAGTCTGTGTTGGTACGTGTGAGAGAGATCCACCTTTCCAAGTTGTTGGGGTTCATCTCATACTTCTGAAGGTTTGAGGGTGCTGCCTGTTCCATACTCCCCCTACTCCTAGCCTTTTAGGGGTACAAACAATAGTAATTGGGGCCTAGTGTGGTTGTGTACGTGTGATATACATACACTTTTTTGGGATCATATTTTCTATTCCGCTATTTAATCAAAAACCTTTGGGGATCAGTTAAATTGGGGGATAGTCTGTGTTGGTACGTGTGAGAGAGATCCACCTTTCCAAGTCGTTGGGGTATATCTCATACTTCTGAAGGTTTGAGGGTGCTGCCTGTTCCATACTCCCCCTACTCCTCATCTAGCCTTTTAGGGGTACAAACAATAGTAATTGGGGCCCAGTGTGGTTGTGTACGTGTGATATACATACACTTTTTTGGGATCATATTTTCTATTCCGCTATTTAATCAAAAACCTTTGGGGATCAGTTAAATTGGGGGATAGTCTGTGTCGGTACGTGTGAGAGAGATCCACCTTTCCAAGTTGTTGGGGTTCATCTCATACTTCTGAAGGTTTGAGGGTGCTGCCTGTTCCATACCCCCCCTACTCCTCATCTAGCCTTTTAGGGGTACAAACAATAGTAATTGGGGCCTAGTGTGGTTGTGTACGTGCGAGATACATACACTTTTTTTGATCATATTTCCTATTCCGCTATTCAATAAAAACCTTTGAGGATCAATTGAATTGCGGGATAGTCTGTGTCGGTACGTGTGAGAGAGATCCACCTTTCCAAGTTGTTGGGGTTCATCTCATACTTCTGAAGGTTTGAGGGTGCTGCCTGTTCCATACTCCCCCTACTCCTCATCTAGCCTTTTAGGGGTACAAACAATAGTAATTGGGGCCTAGTGTGGTTGTGTACGTGTGATATACATACACTTTTTTTGGATCATATTTTCTATTCCGCTATTTAATCAAAAACCTTTGGGGATCAGTTAAATTGGGGGATAGTCTGTGTTGGTACGTGTGAGAGAGATCCACCTTTCCAAGTTGTTGGGGTTCATCTCATACTTCTGAAGGTTTGAGGGTGCTGCCTGTTCCATACTCCCCCTACTCCTCATCTAGCCTTTTAGGGGTACAAACAATAGTAATTGGGGCCCAGTGTGGTTGTGTACGTGTGATATACATACACTTTTTTGGGATCATATTTTCTATTCCGCTATTTAATCAAAAACCTTTGGGGATCAGTTAAATTGGGGGATAGTCTGTGTCGGTACGTGTGAGAGAGATCCACCTTTCCAAGTTGTTGGGGTTCATCTCATACTTCTGAAGGTTTGAGGGTGCTGCCTGTTCCATACTCCCCCTACTCCTCATCTAGCCTTTTAGGGGTACAAACAATAGTAATTGGGGCCCAGTGTGGTTGTGTACGTGTGATATACATACACTTTTTTTGGATCATATTTTCTATTCCGCTATTTAATTTAACTGGGCCTCCATGCGAGACCTGTGTGCCTTGTTGCGCTGTTTTGAGTACTCCACCAACATGGCCAGTGGCAATGACGCCGTTCTCAGCTTAACTATCCCACTTCTATGCCTCCTTGAAAAAACAATTCGGGCGATGATGGAAGAGGATGTGGCACAGGATGAGGAGGAGGAGGAGGATGAAGAGGTAACATTTCCAAGGCTTTCAGGGCAGTCATTCGCAAGGGGCTCCGAGGGTGGGTTCCTGCACACGCAAACGCCAGGGACGCAATTGTCCAGCAGGGGCACAGTTCTGGAGGATGAGGAGGATGAGGAGGAGGAGGAGGAGCTGGAGGAGGAGATGGAACCATGTTCACAGCAGGGTGGCACCCAGGCCAGCTCATGGCCATCACTGGTGCTTGGCTGGGGGGATACAGAGGACACGGACGATACACCTCCCACAGAGGACAGCCTTTCGTTGCCTCTGGGCAGCCTGGCACACATGAGCGATTACATGCTGCAGTGTCTCCACAACGACCGCCGAGTTGCCCACATTCTAACTTGTGCTGATTACTGGGTGGCCACGCTGCTGGATCCCCGTTACAAGGACAACGTACCGTCCTTAATTCACTCACTGGAGCGCGATCGCAAGATGCGCGAGTACAAGCGCACGCTGGTAGACGCCATGCTGCTGGCATTCCCATCTGACAGCGGGGCCACAGTGGAAGCACAAGGCAGAGGAGGAGGAGGAGGAGGTCGCCAACGCAACCAGGGCACCGCCAGCACCTCAGAAGGCAGGGTTAGCATGGCCGAAATGTGGAAAAGCTTTGTCAGCACGCCACAACAAACAGCAGCACCAGCAGCTCAGATGGAACGTCTTAGCAGGAGGCAGCATTTTACCAACATGGTGGAGCAGTATGTGTGCACACGCCTACATGTAGTGAATGACGGGTCTGCCCCCTTCAACTTCTGGGTCTCCAAATTGGGCACATGGCTTGAGCTTGCCCTTTACGCCTTGGAGGTGCTGGCGTGCCCTGCAGCCAGTGTATTATCTGAACGGGTATTTAGCACGGCTGGGGGCGTTATAACAGACAAGCGCAGCCGCCTGTCCAGAGACAATGTGGACAAGCTCACGTTCATTAAAATGAACCAGGCATGGATCCCACGGGACTTTTCCGTACCTTATGCAGAATAGCAATGGATACCGACCTTACCCACCCATTGTTCCATTTTTGCTCTTTCTCACTCTTTTGGGGTGTACCCTCATTTAAAATTTTTGAAAAGAAGCAGTGTTGGCTACCTCGTCCTCCTCCTCAGGGCCAGATTAATGTAGGGGCTATTGGAGCTGCAGCTCCAGGCCCCTACCTTTTATATAGGCCCCGGGTTGGCCATATTCACTGTTACCGCTCTTCTGTCACTTGTAAACACAGAAGTCTGGCTTCTATGCTCGCTTCCCCAGGCAGCACCCTCAGAACCTCCCCACACAGCGTGAAGGCCGGACAAGGAGGGACAGTTGGCGATGCATGGATGTGTTTATGGGCTTCAGAGACAGCATCCCATGTTGAATTAGGCATGCATGGCTGCACCCTTCCTCCTCTGGGTGCATGGCAAGGCACGGCCCTTAAGGCCCTTCAAAATCCTCAGCACCAAGCCCATGATGCTGTTAATCCGGCCCTGGTCCTCCTCCACCGCCGCTTCCACCTACACCGCCCATAGGTGTGCGCAGCCTATTGCATTAAGGTGTGCACCCCAAAGTTGAAATACACATGCATGTGTTTGCCAGCAGGGAGAGTAATGTATCGGGGCCATGTACCTGTAGGCAAGGAGAAATAGAGCAGAGCAGGTCCCAGGGAGATCTTTCCCATCTCCTCACTGGCAATGCTATGTGCCCTAGGTGATTAGGGTGTGCCCAGGCACACCCAGCACACCCTGTGCGCACGCCTATGTCACCGCCACATCCACCACCACCTCAACCTCCCTCCTACTCCATATGGGCCTCGTCCTTCAGAGATGAAGAAAAACATTGTTTTATTTTTCTGTTTTTTTTTTGTTGTTTTAAGTTATTTCCCTATCCACATTTGTTTGCAGAGCACTTGCCATGCTCTTAATTACGTTTTGCTGCCATTTGCAGCACTCTAGCCCTTTCCTTTGGTGTTTTAGAGCCATTTTAGTGCCTTAAAGTTCGGGTCCCCATTGACTTCAATGGGGTTCGGTGTCCGGGAAAAGTTCGGTAAAAGTCCGGGACACGGACCCGGACTTTTTTTTAAAGTTCGGCCGAACCCGTCGAACACGGACATCTAGGTGTTCGCTCAACCCTAGTGGCAATACATTCTATGACAGTATTTATCACAGCTCTTTAAAAGCCATACTTTAGAATAATATATTTTTTTTCCCTTGTGTTTCCTTTAATAACATTTGAGCTGTGAATTCTTCTTGACACAAAAATAGCTAATCAATAGTTTAATTCCCCCACTTTATTGTTAGGCTAGGAGAAAATGCTGTTATTAGGCTATGCTTACACTGGGCTTGTGAACATTGTCAGTTGAAAATTGTAACGGGCTCCCTACTATGCCCATCCAGCGCTTACAGGAGCGCTGGCTTGGGGAGGGGAGGGGAGGTAGCACCTGGCCCAGTCTTCCAACTGAGAGGCTGAGTCAGCTGCTGGCCCAGGCATCTGGATGGATCCTGACTTTAAAGAACCGGATGAGTGATGTCGGCTGAGTAAGCCTGAAAATGGGTCACAGGAGTGTCAAAGGAATTGCACTCCTGTGATCCATATGAGAAGTAGGGCCAAAAACCTTAGGCCACACTTCTCCTTTAAAGGGGAAAGCTTCCAGGTGGGATACTAGTTCTGGTGACAATGCTGACAACTTGGAATTCTCTTACTTCGGAGTAATTTCCTCTGACCTCCTGTTTTAGCTATGGAACAGGAAGTGAAGGGAAGTTTAATGGGGAACAGATGGCAAAAAAAAAAAAAAAAACTGATAGGGGTTACACAGGCTTGCCAGTCGTGGATGGAAGTGGGTTGGGGGAAGTTTGGGCTGCTCCCTACCACCTGCTTCCTATCCACCCATTAAGCAACCATGTGCTCCCAGAGTGGAGACACTTAAATTTAAAAGTGTTAGGGACTGCAGATAAAACAGGGTGCTGTGTCGTAGCTCTGCAGCTTACATATGCGTTTGCAAATGTGTGTCAACTAAACCCCTGTTCTTTATGTATATTGAGACAGGTCTACTTGGTTGGTGGCAGACTGGAGGGTGAGTACATCAGACTGGGGGCTGGCTGGCTTCCATGCACCTCTTTTAATCCTTTTCAATTTGTTTTTTTCCGATACAGGGATGGAGACGCTGGGCATACCTGCCGGTGTCTCATTTAAAGTCCCACATAGCCCACATTGTCTATGTAACTAGGGATGGAGGCACCTCGCCTACAGGCTGGTGCTTCATTTAAAGTCCCACCGTGCGATTTTCATGCGTTTTTGGTGGATGCAGTCTAATTTGACCCCAGTTTTTTCATATAAAGAGATAAAGACCATAGCATGACCTGCTTGTCTCATATAAAGTCCCAAATATTTTGTGAAATTAGGGATGGAGGCACTGAGCTATACAGGCAAATTGCCTCATATAAAGTCCCAATCTGTGTTTTACACTACATCCGCCAAGGGATTGGAGGTGTATATATACATACATGTGTGTGTATATATACCCCTATACACAAGTTCAGATGTTTTGCCTGACTCCAAAGACCCAAAAAAATGCCCAAAAAAACGCCTGCGCCAAAAAAAAACGCCCAGGTGTGTTATTGCAGGCTTTTTTTTGGGGGGAATTTTATTGTGGTCTTTGGAGTCAGGCATGACATCTGAACTTGTGTATAGGGGTATATACACACA
Source organism: Pelophylax lessonae (assembly GCF_965119305.1). Lineage (NCBI taxonomy): Eukaryota > Metazoa > Chordata > Amphibia > Anura > Ranidae > Pelophylax > Pelophylax lessonae. The sequence continues at coordinate 71,663,262 of NC_138776.1, forward strand.
CACATGTATGTCTGTATACACCTACACATATATAGGTGTGAAAATAGCAGAACACTATGCTTGCGCTAATAAAATAATTGACACCCATATGGCTCCGCTCCTTTCACACCTATATGTGTGTAGGTGTATATATACATACATGTGTTTGTATATATACCCCTATACACAAGTTCAGATGTTTTGCCTGACTCCAAAGACCCCCAAAAAATGCCCAAAAAAACGCCTGCGCCAAAAAAAACACACGCCTAGGTGTGTTATTGCAGGCTTTTTTTTGGGCATTTTTTGTGGACTTTGGAGTCAGGCATGACATCTGAACTTGTGTTTAGGGGTATATATACACACACATGTATGTCTATATACACCTACACATATATAGGTGGGAAAATAGTAGAACACTATGCTTGCGCTAATAAAATAATTAACACCCATATGGCTCCGCTCCTTTCACACCTATATGTGTGTAGGTGTATATATACATACATGTGTGTGTGTATATATATACCCCTATACACAAGTTCAGATGTTTTGCCTGACTCCAAAGACCCCAAAAAAATGCCCAAAAAAAGCCTGCAATAACACACCTGGGCATTATTTTTGGCGCAGGCGTTTTTTGGGCATTTTTTGTGGGTATTTGGAGTCAGGCAAAACATCTGAACTTGTACTTTATACACAAGAAGTGTCTTTCTGGTTAAGACAATGCATTAGATGGAGAGCATGGGGTGATAGCTTCCTGTTGCATCACTTGCTTTAGCTCGATCAGGATATTGCAGAGCGTGGAACATAAGAGGTGAACACTTCCTGTTGTGTCACTTCCGGGCGCAGCTTATTTAAATGCGTGCTCACACCGTTATACTACGCCTCTGAAGATGTCATAGATGTTTGACAATACGCGTAAGGCAGACGTATCAGAGGTGAGCACGCTACATACCGCGGTTTTATCCATTGATGCTGTTATATGATGTCTACTATGTAAGTGCATTACTTTTTAATAAATTTATGTGCCTCAATGTACTTCACGATTGGCTGCCCCTCCGTCTTTTTTCTGAGCCTGCATGTGAAAGACACTTCTGTGGGGTCCTGTGAAGGCATTGTACATCTGTGAATTGTGAAGTTCTCTCTCCCTGCTAAGGAATGTGAGGAATGTGACTAGGAACCATAATTTATGCCGAGTGCTGTTTGCTTTTTGCCTGTTTGACCACTCTGTGACAGGAGGTTCAAAAGTTCCGGTAAGAGGCTACGGGTGTCAGCACAGGGTGTAACTCATCTCTCTCACTATTCACTGGTGATTGGCTGATTGGATCGGGTCCTTTCTTTCTACCTGCAGTTCTACTCCATTAGATTGTTTATGGACTGTATTACTGTGATAGATTGTTTAATATATGTCTGGCGCAGCTCCTAATATACATCTACTACTTTATATGGACTGTGATCTTCCTATTGAGCTAGCAGCCTTGTGTACATATATTTTATATTGTCCTAGGATTTTTCTGTCTTAAGCGCAAATATCATTCCCTTTTTATTTTAAGGGTAAATGGGATCCACTAGGAAACATTTGAGATGTCAAATGGAACAAGACAAGGGTGCCCACTATCACCGCTGTTGTTTGTTCTCTCATTAGAACCCCTCCGTGCAACAATAAGGGAGAGTCCAGATGTTAGAGGAATAGAGGTCGGGGGGGTGGAACACAAAGTAGCCGCTTTTGCGCATGATGTACTATTGTATATCACTAGACCTAGGATAACATTACCAAACGTGATAGCAATTCTGAAAAATTATGGTGAATTCTCTAACTTAAAAATTAACCCAACTAAATCAGAGATATTAAACATCAATATAAAAAGACAGGAAGAAAGGTTAAAATCAGAATTCCCCTTTATCTGGAAAAAATCTAGATTCAAATATTTAGGAATTATATTAACAACAGAACCCGAAAGATTATATGAAGAAAATTACATCCCGCTTTTAAACGAAATTAAAACTGAACCAAATAGGATATCATACAGACCATTATCTTGGATGGGAAGAATAAACATTATAAAAATAACAATACTACCGAAAATAACCTACAAGTACCAAATGCTACTGATACCGATCCCCCAAGCATACTTTAAGATCTTGAAATCCCTATAAACTAAATTTATATGGAAAAAAAGTAAACCCAGAATATAATACACGGTATTAACAAAGAGCAAGAAGCAGGGGGCTTTAGCTGTTCCACATTTAAAAAAATATTACGAGGCAACATTAATTTCACGGTTGATGGAATGGGGGAAGTTAAAAAGTGATAAGAGTTGGGCAAAAATAGAAAGTATTATAAGTTCCACACATTTAGGAAAAGTTATATGGATCCCAGCACAATATAGAAAATTAAATACCAATACACATATGATCACCTATCAAGCACTTAAAATTTGGGATCTGTACTATAACAAAGCACACAGGAAATATAATTCACCACTGATCCCTTTAAAAGACATTAGTTTTTTTCCACCTGGACAAGAAAAAATAGGAGGAGTTTGGATAAGAGAGGAAGATGCACGATTGAAAGATATCATAAAAAGGAGACATATACTGTATAAACATTAGAAGAATTAAAACAAAAAGACTTGAAAATGGATGAATGCAGATATGGTCAGTTGAAGCACTTTGTGGCTTCTTTACCAAAACCGTTGAGATCAGGAGACGAATTGCTCCCTTTTGAGCAAATTTGTGTTTTGGAGAAACATAAGAACAGCATCTCGAATATATACAAATTATTGGTGAATACGATAGAACCGGCAATACCCACCATTCATTGAAAAATGGGAAAAGGAATTGGGAACACAGAATAAAGATTTTCATTTAGAAAAAAGTTTTAGATTAATACACAGCAACACAGTAGATGTGAGCACAGTTGAAATGAACTATAAATGTATCGCTAGATGGTATAATACTCCAGATAAAACCCATAAGTATCAGAGGGAGAAATCAAAATACTGCTGGAGGGGTTGTATAGAAATAGGTACAAGTGCCCATTTGTGGTGGGATTGCCCAAAGATCAAAAAATATTGGAAGGACATTCTTGCCCAAATTAAAAATATTACGAAAGTAAAGATACCGGAAGAACCTTGATATTGTCTATTCCATGGTATAAAAAGTTCCGTAAGACACTATAAAGCAACATTAATACCTCATTTGATGAACGCGGCAAAGGGGTTGATCCCGCTATTCTGGCAGAAAGAAGAAGCCCCGACAATAGGAGATTGGGTCAAAAGAGTAGAGAGAACAAGAACATTCGATTATTTAAGAGATTGGGGGAAGATGAGATAGAAGACTGGGTGGATATTTGGGAGGACTGGATTGAATTCTGGAAAACGAAAGAATATACCAAATGGAATGAAGAAAAGGAAGAAGAAGAAAAATAAAGTGGGAAGATGGGGGGGGGGGGGGGAGGTAGGGGTAATTAAGGGGAGGGGGTGGGAGATTAGTTTAAATAAAAATGTATGTAAATGTTTTTTCTAATAAGTGATATGTATTTGTACTCTTTTTGAAGAAAACAATAAATTAAAAAAAAAAAAAAAAAAAAAAGAAGAATCCATGACAGGGCTTCGTATGTTTGTTAATTCTATATCTACAGGGCTCTAACCAGTGCTTGCCTTTCCAGTACATACAGTGCTTTATCTTCTGTACACTAAAAGTATCAAATTTATATACTGCATAGGTCACAATGACCTACCTGTCGAGTCTTATCTTTAACTACTCGTAATATCTCTGGAACAGATAATTTTTTATAATGTTTCCACAGAAATACATGTGCCTGCAATCAAACCACTGCCAGCTAGGCAAACAGCACATAAATATATATATTGTCCATTTTTTTTTCTTTGATGTGTAATTGGACAAGGCCATGAGGCTATTGCGCACATCTGTAAAGCGTACTTCAACAGGCCCACATGGTTATCGCAGGCTGGAGCTCCTTGAATAGCATTTTCTTGCAGAAGCTTTAACAATTATATTGTCCAGGAAGATTGCTGTTTTACACAGGTTGCTGGGAATGGCTCGGCAATCAATTTCTGTAACACTCACAATGATCTTTTCAACTTCTGCTGTGTTAGATTTATGAGGCAAGTTAATGTGTTGCTACTTCACTGTCTATAGCTGAGTGTCTGCAGTACCATACGCACCAGTGCCGATTTCAGACAAAAGAGGGAACGTGTATTATTTTATGGCCCAGCTTATAAAACTTTAAAATGATTTGTGTTTTACTGGTTTTCATGGCTGGGTAAGAAAAAAATCAAAATGAATACAGTTCAACTGTAAACTTTAGGAAAACGGTTAGGAGTGTCACTGGAGTTCTATACTCTAAAGGAAAACTTTTCCTTAGCAAATTGTGAATTTAATGGCTTCACAAGCTATTTTTGTTATTCAATGCTATTAAAGAGAAACTTCATAACAGCCCTACCCTCACTCACTGGCGCCACCATCTTTGAAAATCTGGCACATGCACAGCAGATGTGCTGCAGGGCATGTCCACAATCCAAGATATGGAGCCTTCAAAGCTGTGGCATCTTCATGCATCTGCAAGGAAACCCCACACATGTGTGCAGAATTGTTCCAAAGGTCTCTGCCCGGTCCCAAGGACTTGGCAAAGTCCTTTAGGACCCCTGCACACATGTGAAATCTGTTGGTGGGCATGTCGCACGAGGCACCAGTAAAGCAACGTCTTTTTTGCCTAGGCAAGATAGGAACAAAATGCAGCACTGTAGTACAAAAAAAGGAAAAACACTTTAAAAACGATCTAATTGTGTGTGTGGGGGCTGGAGCCAGGTGCACATAAACTGTGTCTTGGGATGAAGGTCCACTTTAATGCTCCATTTCATTCTGTGGTTTTTGTGATTATCTAAAACTGTCAAAAAAATGTAAATGTCCCTTTCTAGCAAAAACATCGCACTTGGGCATTCTGTACACCACTGACCTTTTTTTTTTACTAAAGGCTTTTTATGAATGTCAGTCCATTCATCAAGGGTGAACAACCAAGTCGTACGCTTTCAGAATTTACTATGCACCTGCAATGCACATAGATGCACATGAACAGATAACAGAATATGTATAAATAATGTATTCATGTGTTTTTTTTTTTTTTTTATTGCTATCGAATGTATGCTCCAGCACCTGAATGTACACCAGATTAGGCATGCCTAAGAATTTATTTTTTTTTTTCTGAAATGGGTCAATCTAACTTCTGTAGAAATAAAACTGCATCAAGGGTACATAGGTCCCATTAAAGGAGGCTGTATATACCTTCAGTTGTAAAAAGCCTCAGTGAATCATACCATGATTAGTATCATAATCATAATTTTTATGCAATTGTGCAGCAGTTCATGCACTAGACACTGTATGGCTTTCTAAACAGTGGTGCTAAAATTAGAGATTTCAGTGATAAAATCCATACACAAGCTACATTTTTTTTTGATAGCATAGCATACAGAACTTTTTATCATGCCACATATACCTTGGTGCATAGGCATGTCATTGTTTAGAGAGCCAATCACATTCATTTTGTTTGTTTTACTTTTATGTACCACTGCCATGGGAGTTGCACGTGACAGGGTTCCCCACTGCTGCAGAGTCAGGCACATAACATTTTCCACTTTCACTTAGACACAGTGAACAGTCCTTGAGCTTTATGTTTGTGTTTTTATTAGGGGGGTAATAACTTGGATGGAGATAGGAATTATGGGATGCCCAATTTCAAAGTGACAAAACCAGGGACAACTTCCTCCCTATACACAATTCCTAATGATTCTTCTGTACAGCTCCAACTGATTCCTCTGTACAGGCTTACAGTCTCTGTTAGATTAGCAACAGCCCCTTACAGGCTAGGAATACTCAGTCCCTCTAGAAAGTAGCACAACTGCAGGAAATGCTAGCTCACCAGCCCAACTGCCTGCTTCTCTTCCCCTTTTTACCCGACTTACACTCTGGGGATTTTCCAGGGCAAGGCTATGGAAGACTTAAGCACACTGCTGTCTACAAGAGAGACCTGCTACATGTGGCAGTCTCTCCCCTTATAAGTCCCTGCACCATGCTGCCTCTTAGGGAAGTGTAATGTTCCGGTACCTTTGGTACCCTAAATTACACTTTCCACAAGTGTATGCGCCCCACCATTTACTTTTGGAAAGGTGCGCATACACCTTTAAGACTGGAGCTGTCACCACCCAGCGCCGGACTAGATGGCTATTTAAATCGCCGGTTCTCACTCACATGTGTTCGTTCAAACACCCTTACCTGGATGCTAACCTTGCTTGAAGCTTCCATGCTTGCAAGCTTACCTCGCTGACGGAACCTCGCTGCGCTGATCCCTGTATCCCGCTACTGGATCATCCGCCTCTCCTGAACCACCCTTCGGCTGTATCGCTAATAGTGCTAAGTACCCCGCAGGGGAATTCTCTATAAACTTATACTAAGCTTACACTATCTAGCTCTGCATAGTAAAGACTGTTTATCACATCTGCATAACTAGATTGCTAGCTCTTGAGACTACTGCTACTTTTCTGCACTGGGTTGATCTCTTTTGTATGTCCACCTGCTATTCTGTCATCTGCTACCATACAACATTGCTAAACCTTCCTGCATCCATCTGCTACTGTCTCACCTTCAAGTGTCTATCACCTACCACCTCCACTCAACCTATCCCTCAACCTTCATCATTGTGTTACCACATACATAAAGTCACTCTAGGAACCAGCTTGCTAATTGTGTGTATTTACTGGCTGAAATAAGACCTTCCACATATGATGAGTCATTGAGGTTGGGAATGGTATCTCAGCATATCTCTTACATGACTACTGACGTGGAACTATTTCTGCAGCTGAAAATCCACACCATATAAGAAACGCAGGAGCGTTACAGGAAGCCTCCTTCCAACTTCTCCTGTGGTAGGATCCTTTCAGGCCCGCCACCTGAGCCCTGGCACAAAGCAGAGCACCCCCTCTCCCCCAGACCAGGGGGCTTGCCTCAAGAGCCACTGACAGCTTCCTCAGCACCGGATCTCCATCTTTCACCCTACTCTCTGCCCAGAATGACTCATGTCTATTTAAGGGCTCATTTAGTCCCCTGCCAGGCCCATCTCCTGGGGTTGGCCATCAAATATGCAGGACAGACCTCCTAGCCTCTGCCCTCTAACTTCCAGAACATTCTCTTACATTTCAGAACCAGGGGGGGGGGCACAAGAGAGCTGCCTGTTTGAGTCATGTTGCCCTGAACTCTAGCAACCCTGACCCAAAATTCAAAGACATATAGGGTTTAAACATGAGTCAAAATATTATTTAACTACTCTGACACTAGTAGCATATTAGTGGGTGCTACATTTATTTTTCAGAAAAATGTTAATGTCTGCATTCTGTACCTTATAGGAACAGATATCACAAAAGCAGCATTTATGTGTTTTCATGACTTTTAATAGAGTCAGGAATCAGATACCCTAGGTGTTCAGACATGCATGCACATGTGAAAAAATGTATGCCTGCTCTTGTTCATTTGCCCTAATAAACTAAGGTCTTGCTCAAAAATCTAATTTTCTGCTTGTGTAATCAGCTTATAGCTTTTTCCAGAAGTCAGTATAGGGCTATAAGTTCGAATTTTAAGCCATCCTCTGCAACAGAATTTTATTTTATTTTAGATTAGATATTTTAAAGTCTCATCTGTGCTCTTGTTATCCGTCACCAAAATTGTGATATGATCCAATAATGAGAAGATCCTCAAAATCAGGGACCCTGATAGGCAAACTATGAATTTTTTCTAAGTGGTGCCTGTTGGGGAAAGCAATGCTCTTACCTTTCCTACTGGCCTTAGCTAACATCTCCTTTATGGACACAGGAGAACCAGTGCAATAATGCCTGATCTATTCACTGTTGATCTATCACCTAGGGTGAACGTTGTATAAGGGGTGCATGAGGGGTGGTGTGCTCTCTGATCTTAATTGAGTTGAGGAATGCTACTCAGTATAATAATTTTATTCATTTTCAGTGGACTTATCTTAGAATTTCCAGGGTACCTTAGTCTGGACTTCTCCTTGATTAACTACAGTACAAACTCCAGCACTGGGAAATTCTATTGGCCACATGGGAGATAGAATCCCTCTGGTGAGTTTCTCTGGGGTGAGTATAGAAAAGAGCCTATTACAAAGGCTCAATATCCACCCCTGAGTTTAGTATCTTCTGAGAACTTCTTTTGTCCTGATAAGAAGTAGCCTAGGACCAGAACAAGGTCCACCTACACTATACCTTCTTTTACGTATCCACTCTATACGTAGTAGTAAGACACCCTTCAATGTATAGCCATCAGAACCAATTCTCTCTTCTATTGGTCCAGCACCATCACACACACATCTAGTGAGCTCCTGGCACTGTCATGGGCACACCCCACAGAAGGGTATACTTGGAACTGCACCAGTTGGAGCCCTTCAGAGTCCGCCCATATAAAATGGCTCAAACAACTCAGCTAGTAACTCCAAAATCAAAAGAACAATGTCTAATTTTAGAGTCTCTCTGCATTACTGAACTTTTCATCATGTCCTAAAGAGTAAACATGTTGTTCTTGTTTTTTTTTTTTTTTTAATTAGGACCCATAACCTACATGAGTATGTCTCCAAATTGCAGTGATGCAACATGATGAGCCTATGAGTTATTATTATCATTAGAGCACAGCTAATTAAGGAATATGATACAATACAGAAGCAAGCCACAAAAGACTTCAGAAAATGATCTGTTCCGATAACGAAGAAATGCATAGAGCAGAACATTACATTGATGTAGCTGTGTTATATGTATGCAAAACAAGCTGAAGCTGTTTTACTATGTTTATGAACCATGACATTAGGGTATACTTCTGCAATGCAGTAATACAAGCACATTCCTAGACAGTCTCCCTCCAGTATTCTTCTCTATCATCTATATTGTCTCTGACTGTGAGACTTTACAGAGAAAATGCAGTATAGGAATAGAAGACATTCATCCGGAGACTGAACTATCTTTACAGAACGCACTGGCTGATTGTCCTTTTTTAAGCAACAAAATAATACAGTGCATTCATTAGTTGCTAAACTACACTGACTAGACAGAAGATTATGACCGCCTACATTTAGGAACTCCAGCAAGGATAACAGTCAACAGCAAATTCATACACTGGGTACGTAGCCTGGAAAACTGGATGAAATGGGCCAATGGATAATTTGTGTGGCTGGACTGAAAGATGTGGGATGTTGTCTGGGACAAGCTTAAAAGGTCTGTAAATGACATATAGTGGCATTCTAGTGGTCTCATTATTTCCTCCTAACTTTTCTTCAGTCTCTGTGTTTTTTACTTTTGACCCTAGGCTGACTGCAATCCCTGTGTGGCTCTCTAAGCAGGAGAAATGTTGTCACCCTAGGATGCTCATTCTCTGTAGCCTCTGAAATGATGTGGTGATGCTCAGTATCACCAGAACATACTGTAAAGCAAGGAGTTCACAGAAGGTGACTAGGGATGATCAAACTTTTGAAAAGTTTGGTTCGACCAGAACACCCGAATTTCCCGAAAGTTCAGTTCGTATTCCAGAACCCCATCGAAATCAATGGGACCCAAACTTCTGCAATCAAAAAACACAATTTTTAAGCCCTAAAACCCAATAAAGGCCCCTAAAAAGTGCCTAGGGTTCTGGGTCTTGCCACAGGGACTATTAATCACACAAAAAAAGTTCTTAAAAATTGTCGTTTTTGATAGAGAGCCAAAAAAAAAGAGATTTCTTTGGATTTAGTGTCTGTATATATATATATATATATATATATATATATATATATATATATATATATATATATAAATATATATATATATATATACCTATATATATATATATATATATATATATATATATATATATATATATACCCCTATACAGAAGTTCAGATGTCATGCCTGCCTCCAAAGATGCCCAAAAAACGCCCAATAAACGCCCAGGTGTGAAAGGAGGGTAACACCATCCCTGCGCTACTGAAATTCTAAGAAAAATTTTCTTTTTTTTTTCTGGTTCTGGACATGCTACAGAGCTGAAACTTCACAGGTACACTTTTTAGACCCCCCCAGACACTAAATCCAAAGAAATCTAATTTTTTTTTCAATAATTGGCTCTCTATCAAAAACGACAATTTTTAAGAACTTTTTTTTTGTGTTATTAATAGTCCCTGGGGCATGACCCAGAACCCTAGGCCCTTTTTAGGGGCATTTATTGGGTTTTAGGGCTTCAAAATTGTGTTTTTTGATTCCATATATATATATATATATATATATATATATCTACATTACGGTCACCCTGACATGGAAGAGTTCGGTCACCCTGGCATAGCAGAGTCAGTTCACCCTAAACTACATTACGGTCACCCTGACATGGAAGAGTTTGGTTACCCTGGCATAGCAGAGTCAGTTCACCCTAAACTACATTGCGGTCACCCTGACATGGAAGAGTTTGGTCACCCTGGCATAGCAGAGTCAGTTCACCCTAAACTACACTACGGTCACCCTGACACTTAAAGCTTTCCCTACAAAAACTAGATTATTGAATCTAACTATAGTGGTATATAGTACCCTAACTACACTGCATATCCCTTTCCTCAAACTAATAATTGCAAAATGACACTGGAGCAGCAGGAGTAACAGAAATGCTTCCACTCTATTCCACAGTCTCTCTATTACAGTGTTAGAGATTTGGTGGGGCTATGTTATATACTGGGGGGCGTATGGGGGGCATATTCACTCCTGATTGGCCTCTGGACCCCCATAATCACTCCAGTCGGCTTTTACTGATGTTTCTGGGCCAATCACAGGCTTTTAAAGCCCAGTTCCTGTCCCATTGCATTTTGGGTGGTTCTGGTGGCCGAATTCTGAACTTTTACCGCAAAAAGTTCGGAATTCGGCCGAATTTCGAACAGCCAATGTTCGGGTCGATCATCCCTAAAGGTGACATCATGGGATGGTTATAGTATTGAACAGAGATGTTCATCTGTGCCATATATTCAAGCAGAAATGGCTGAGACAGGTGAGTTGGGTGGCATACATTTCATACACCTATTAACTTTAATTATACAAGCCCAAATTTGTGCTTGGTTTTTTTTTTTTTTAGTCATCATAAGGGACGGTTCTTACATCAAACAAGAAGTGTCTGTTGTGCCGGTGGCTGGTTTTATAGTTGAAATCTTCTGCCCCTCACCCATAAAAGACAAAAACAAAGGAAATTCCCAGCTCAACTCACCAACCAGTCTGCTTACCAACCGAATGAACCTGTCCAACAGTATGTCCCCCACCCATACCCCTGCAGTGGTGATATTCCGTCAGGAGCACCAACTACGCCTGCCCCCCCACACCCTCCTCTAATTCACATAGGCTGTACTATAGGCCCCTTCAATGAAAAGTGATCTATGAATGGAGGAGGCATTCCTCCACCCATCCTCCATTTATAGAGCACTTTCATTGATGGAAGCTATACTACAGCTTCTAGGAATGGTTGAAGGCAGGCATAGTCAGCACTCTTGATGAGTGCCTGTGACAGGTCCAGCGGATCATATTATACCCCACAGCACCAGAAGATTATGGATGCTGGGGTATGGGGTGGGGGTAGTAAGAGGACTTTGGATTTTAATTTCCGGAGCAGCCAACAGCACAAGGGACACTTTTTATAGAATGTAAATATTGTCTATTGTGTTGATTTAAAAAGAAAACTAAACTTGATCCTTAAAACCGAAGTGTAAATTCAGCTCACAACAGACAAAAGGAACTGAGAGATTTTGAAAGCTTACATTTTAAACACATTCCTTTTCCTGGTTTAATAAGAAAATCCTTGTTTTAAATGTATTTATGACATTTAAAAACATAGCCCAGATTCAATTGTAGGTGATATTTCATGAGGAAGCTTGTAATCTTTTATAGCGATTTCATGACTGCGCAAGACACAGGGAAAGGACTAAGCTGGGGGGGGGGGGGGGGTAGACTTGTCTTCAGTCTCTGTTCAGATAACAGTTGTCAGATGGAACAGAAAGTAGGGTGACATCTCCCCAAAAGGGACACAGAAAGGGCTTGATTCACATCCCTGCAACATGTGTTCTGTGTGTAGGACAGCCCATTCATTTCAGTGGGTTGCTCTACCCATGAAAAATGTGGGGAAAAACGTCCCTGACCACTGTCTTAAAATTGCACTGCGCCAAAATGTTTGGTGCAGCAGCACCAGACAGTTTATCGCAGCGGCACCATGCAATTTGGCATGTGCTAATTGGCAGGTATGGCTAATGCCAAAGCGATGAACATATTGGTAAGTGTTTAAGTGTTTATTGAAAATGATCAAAGTAAAAATGTGTGAAAGAAATAAACCAAATCATCTAGCAAGCAGAAACTAGTTTAATTAATATTTCCCTTCTTTTAATCAATATGTTCATTCCTTTAATTAATATTTTTCCTGAGTAAGCACCTTACACTAAAAATAAAACACTAACTACTGGCTGTTTGGGGCCCTAGGACCACACAGTAAGCACCAAAGGGTTTTATGCACCAGCCGGCTCTATGCAAAACCCTTAATTACAGGCATTTGTAATGCTAAATTTCACATATACTTCACTGTTTACCCATAAAAATTGCTATTTCCCATAACTATGCTGATTTCTAAACTAGTGTACAGTCTTGTAAATATTTTACTTTCTAATATCGTTGTATGAAAGGATGAGAAATAAGTGAATAGAATGCATGCTAATAAAAAAGAATAGTGTAAAGAGCTAATTAAGAAACATTTGTTTAGATCACTTTACATAAAAATTCAGTCAGTGGCATCGTATATCTGGGATAATTAGGGAAAAAGCAAGAACAAAAGCAAATTTGTTCCAATCAGTCTCTTCATAAACTGTGTAATATGTTTTGCAGCTTATGTATGATTATTGTATAATGTTATCCTCCAAAAAAACAACCATTTATTAAAAAATTAGAAATTTCAGGGAAATGGTGTTTTTGGACACGCAATGTAAATTTCTGGCATATTTTTGCAACCTTAAGACACTGCATTCCATACAGCTGCCTGTAGTAAAAAAAAAGCTGTATGATAACTGTCCACATACAATATACTGTATACACTGTGCTGGTGTAAACTGGACCATGCGCACAGGAGTATCATTTCGGTTAATTATCTTTTAAGGCACCCACAGAGCATCCTCAAAGTCTCCCACTCACCTCTCCACATTCTTGGCAGATCCACAACCCACAGCCCACACACAGCCCCACAGCCACATCTACAAACTCTCTACCCTGGTCCCAACAATAGATGGCCTCTCCATAGGAATAAATTTGATTTTTTATTTTTTAAATAGCGCTAGTGAAATGAGGAACCAATCATGAGAGTTTGTAGCAGCAAAGGTGTGGTCTCCCATGGAAGACACAGAATGGATTTGGCAGGAACATGGAAAGGTGAGTGTAAGACTTTGGGAGAGTGCTGTGAAAAGGGGAGGTGGGTAACTTAAAGTGATACGAAACGCACACAGTTTAATTTACATTATTACCTCGCTTTCTGTATGCGGATGATGGCACTGTAATTACTTGAATTAAAAAAAAATCTCAGTACCTTTTTACTAATCAATATATAGCTCTTTTTCTTTTTTTAAATTGATTAATGGACTTATCCCCTGTTTATACAAAGGTCTTATACATCTATACAGAGGTATGTAGCGGTGACGGACTAATATTCTAGGATATACACGGAAATACCTACCCCTCATAGGAATAGTAAAAAACAAAAACGAATCAATCGGACCAGCCTGCATTAATATAAGATGTTGAGAAATTATACTTTCCCCCTTTTTCTTTTTTTCTTTATTTACTATAGATCATAGATTTTGATATTGTGATTATTATTTTTATATGTTTTGTATGACTTATATATATATATATATAGCTGTCACATGACCCAGCTCTTTCCTAGCCTGTCTGCTGGGAAACATAAGCAGGAGGAGCTTCTAGTCCTCTGTTACTGGTCACATGTTCAAAAAAAAAAAAAAACAGCCTTTGGGATCGGGAGGGAGTAAAAATAAATAAATACTATCAATCAAGTGTTTTAAATTGTCATACAAATATATATGTGATATCAAATCTTTATTATTTTTGCCAATAATATAATGTGGGTGGATTTCTGCCAGTCACAGGCTTTGTCACGTCTCTCCAGTCTGTGTCTTAGAATAAAAAGAGATAAAGCCTCAATTAATCAAGATGTAATATCCCACCTTCATTGTGTTTATCTGGTTAGTGGGCATGGATAAGGAGGGAAGGACTGGGCTGTCATTTACCACTGTATATATGCCCACACGTGTGACCCTATAGTCACATGGGATGCTCAGATGTGATAGAGAGGAGATGTTTAGGGTGGAAAATACACTGAAAACTGAGCATGCGCATTAGCTGTCAACACTGCTCTGCAAAATCCCAAACTACAGTGGGGACATGGGCAGGAGATGGAAATAGAGAGTGCCGGAGCAAGCAGTTTTTTTGCAGAATACAGAAAACAAAACCCATTTTGACTGAGTGTGTATGAACACAGTGGCGTCTTAACCTCCCTGGCGGTATGATTCTTTCGGATTTTAGGTGCTGAAAGTGGTACCATTATTTTGCATGTAATTCTTGTGAATGAGCAGCCTAAACCAACTGTATACATATATATATATATATATATATTTATATATTTATTTACTTTTTATGTGTATATATATATATATATATATATATATATATATATATACACATAAAAAGTACGGTAAAACTGCAGGAAAGGGCACTGGGGGGCAAACTAATGTGATTTTTTTTTATTTTGAATTGTATCAGTGTGTTTGGTGTGTTTTACATTTGAATTTGCCGTCAGTTCCACCCCCCCTGTGAACGTCACGTCGCAGGAGACGGAAGCTGGGGCACGGAGAGGATCAGGAGGAAGAACCGCCGCCAGACACCGCCGGGATACATCGCTGGATCCCGGTGACAAGGTAAGTAACCCTGCTTACAGGATCCAGCAATGCTTCTGGTGGTACCCCGAGTGTGGCTCGGGGTTACCGCTTTTGGCTCTGAAATTTAACCCCGAGCCACGCTTGGGAATACCGCTAAGAAGATTAAGAGCATTAAAGGGCCCCCGGGCAATGCAGTGCACTGGGGCCCTGCCTACACCAGAATAAAAATGCAAATTATCGATAAGGCTATATTTATTGGTACAGCAGTGCCAGGCTAATGACAGCTTCCAAGTTTGGCACGGGATTTGAAATATCTGTATGTATAGACACAACAAAATCTC
The DNA here is from genome assembly GCF_965119305.1 of Pelophylax lessonae. NCBI lineage: Eukaryota > Metazoa > Chordata > Amphibia > Anura > Ranidae > Pelophylax > Pelophylax lessonae. Next base: position 71,678,577 of record NC_138776.1, read on the forward strand.
TGTATATTTGCTTGATCTGAGTATTTGTACGTTGCACGTTATTTACATGTGGATATATTTTTTTGCATCATTTATTTCAGCTTGAGTTGTATGATACATGAGTTTGCAGATCAATACAATATTCACTTATTTATTTATTTTTTTAAACTTTGTAAGATACACACATTATATTGCATATTTCTATTGGCAGCACAGCTCTATTCACTTTTACTATACCGATACAAACAGTATAGTTATACTTAAAATAAAAATAAAATCAGTTAAAGCATAAAAACATCAAAATTGGTAACATTTACAAAAAAAAGAATTGCAAGAGTAGTCTTGTATGCCCTTCTTAACAGATTAAATTTAGGATACGTTTCTGCATTACAGAATTGGTTTTAGGCCTTGGCATCTGATGACTTGTCATTAATTTACCTGTCACTCCATAAACCATTATTAGATCTCTCATTAAGGTCGAGCAGATGAGATATTACAAGTACAGTACATAAAGAGTTTAAGTTGAGAAACCGTGTGCATGCATAAATATTTTATCAAAAACAAATTGGTAGGGAGCCATTATCAAAGCAGTGATGGCTCTTGCTTGGGGCATGCTCTGGAAGACAAATTATCAAAATTACTGAGAGATGAAGTACTTGTGTTGTGAAGCAGCAACAGGTTTGTAACATCCCATCGCTGAAACCAAATGAAGGATGCTATCGTGTAGATTAGGTCATAGCTGTTATATCCATAGCAGTTCATAATTCTGCTACTGGGCCCAGCAGTACAGAAGAACAATAAACCGAAACGAGAGCAAGGGCTCAAAGTCCTGATCTCTAGCTCCATATAGTAAAAGACGTTATCTGCTTATTAGATCAGAAATATGTGGGCAACACAAGTGTAATCTTTGCCATAGGTAAAAAGGAAAAACAATGGGCTCCATTCACAAAGCAGTATGTTTCCCCTAAAAAAATGAGAGAAAAAACCGCTCAGCATTTTTCAAAAAAATGTTTGGCATTCACAAAAAAAGCGATACTAAAATAGCGCATGAGTTTTTTAATGAAGTCTTGCAGTGTTTTATTAGTGAGAACATGTTGTGTTTTAATGCCTGGCACTAGCCGGCGTGTTTACTATCAATAATAAATAGGCGTTGTTAAGGAGCAGTATCGATTTTGAGGGAAACGCCACAATAAATTATTTTTAAAGATGCCATGGAAGTCCCCCCAAAATCCATACCAGACCCTTATTAAAGCATGCAGCCCAGCAGGTCAGGAAAGGGAGGGGATGAGTGAGTGCCCCCCCCCCCCCCCATCCTTCTGATCCATACCAGGCCACATGCTCTCAACATGAAGGGATATTTTGGGGCAGGGGGGGCTTTTCCTTCCCAAAGCGCCTTGTCCTAATGTTGATGTGGACAAGGGCCTCTTCCCCACAACCCTGGCCAGGGGTAGTGGGAGTCAGTGGGGCTTATTGGAAATGAAAAGCCCCCTTTAACAAGGGGGCCCCAGATCCCCCCCATGTGAATAAGTATGGGGTACATAGCACCCTTACTCATTCACCCAAAAAAAAAAAGTGCAGTGTAAAAAAAAGACATTGGACAGTTTTTGACAAGGCCTTCATTTAAAAAATGATCATAATGCCCGCCATGAAAAAATAAAAGGTCCGCTTGCGCTGAAGGCTTCTGACATCTTCCAGCTTCACTATCTGACTATTCTTAAATAACTAAGGCATTACAAGGAGTTGGGGTCACCTGGTGATGACTGGATGACTCCACACCTTAGTTTTTAAAAGGGGTTGTGAAGTCAGAAGGTTTTTTATCTTAATGCAGACTTTTGTGTGTAGCAGCCCCCGTCAGCCCCCCTAATACTTCCTAATACTTACCTGAGCCCCCTATCTATCTAGAGATGTCCACCAGTGCCTCAGCCATGCGGGACTCTCTCCTGATTGACTGAGACACAGCAGCGGTGCCATTGGCTCCTGCTGTTAGCAATCAAACTCAGTTAGCCAATCAGGAGAGAGAGAGGGGGGCGAGGCCGAACAGCAGCTCCGTGTCTGAATGGATACACAGCTGCAGCTTAGCTCGGGTGCCCCCATAGCAAGCTGCTTGCTGTGGGGGCACTCGACAGGAGGGAGGGGCCAGGAGGGAGGGGCCAGGAGCTCCAGCCAGGGACCCAAGAAGAGGAGAATCTGGGCTGATCTGTGCAATACCACTACAAAGAGCAGGTAAGTATGGCATGTTTGTTATTTTATTAGAAAAAAAATGGGATTGTACAATCACTTTAAGGACTGTCAGACGGCGGAGCTGCCAGATGGTGGGAGCCTTCTGTGTGAGCTGACCTTTTTCTTTTTTGGGGGTTGGTGGTGGCTGTGGGCATTGTGACTGATGATGGATCTACACCGGGGGACATTTATCTTTATCTTTTAGTAGGACTTGTGGAGGCTCTACCATGTTTGTGACTATAGAATACCCATGCCCAACCGCTGACTCAGTTTCCCACCCGGTGCTCTGGCAAAAGTGTTCCCGCACTTAAGCAAAATAGTCCATAATACGATTAAGCTGGCCATCGATATGATCCATAAAATTGAAATCTTTATTGTCTTTATGTAAAAATACATTATTAGTATGCAAACATGTTTTGGCTACTATTAATGCGTTTTTAGATGTAACCAATAAAGGTTCTCAGTTTTATGGATCATACTTATTTGTGTGCACTAATATTGGGTGCACTAATATTGATTTAATGTATTTTAATTTAAATTATTGCTTTAATAAACAGTTCCAAAACTTTAAAAAAGTTTTTTGTTGATGCAGAAGAGTAAAACCATCTGACTTCCTACATCTCTTGAGGACTCTTTTGTTGGGATCTCTGAGCCTTAGTTCAGGGGTCTCCATACCTATTGTAGCCTATTGTGGGGAATGAGGAGCTGGAACACACTAAGGTTGGCAGCAACACCCAGGACTCCCAATGCACAGAAAGATAATTGGGAGATATGCCACGGAAATCTCATTGGTGAAGTCCCCAAAACATACACAAGGGCCGACCAAGCCTACTAGGCTTCACCTAAAACTAAAATATCTTAGGGTGGACTGGTCCTTGAACTACTCATTCCAGTCCCTAGCTATAAGATATTCTGGGACCTATCATCCCTCTGGGAAAGGGTCGGTGGGAGCTGACCATGCCTGATGTATTCAATACTACACCAGTAGAAACTGAGGGTTTGAAAGGACACTTTTTCTTTCTTTGTTTTATTGCAGAGCTGTGAAACTAAATCAAGGTCATGTCACATAATCAAAGTACAACAAATGTTATTTGTATCTGCTTACAGCAGAAAATGAGGTCCTTCATAATACAATTCGCTCCCGCCAAGCTTTGTTTACCCAAATGAATAACCAAACTATGTTAAAAGACAGAAAGTGTGAGATTGCAGAGCAGTAGGCTATTGATTTGGTTCATATTTCAGTTACAGCTGTCACAATATAATAGAGTCACAGCACATAATTCCCATCTAATCATGATTCATGGAGTAAGTGGCTCAAAAGTCATATACAATGAACAAAATTATATATGCAACACTTTTGCTTTTGCCCCCATTTTTCATGAGCTAAACTCAAAGATCTTAGATTTTTTCTATGTACACAAAAGGCCTATTTCTCTCAAATATTTTTCACAAATCTGTCTAAATCTGTGTTAGTGAGCGCTTCTCCTTTGCCGAGATCCATCCACCTCACAGGTGTGGCATATCAAGATACTGATTAGACAGCATGATTATTGTACAGGTATGCCTTAGGCAGGCCACAATAAAAGGCCACTCTAAAATGTGCATAAAAAATGGGGACAAAAATAAAAGTGTTGCGTTTATAATTTTGTTCAGTGTTCATTTTATCACCTTGCCTAAGAGAAATACATTAAAATGAATTATACAGTGAATAAATACTTTTGTTAAGGCATATCCAAAGTCAATATTTTTAATTTTTTTGCATGGTTTAGGGGAAGGTAAAAAAACGCATTTGTAATATTTCCTAATGCTTTGAAAAATTGTGTCTACCAAGATGGTCACCTCTACAACGAGACAAGACATGTGCAAAACAAGACATGGTGAGTCCATCATGGGGAAGGATGTGGTGCAAGCAGACCTTGGGCAATGTTGGGGACCAGTCCCTTGTCCTTTGTTTGCCCTTTTTTTGTTTAGAGAACAGCTTCCAGAGATCTGTGTTTCTTTTATAAAGTGAACCTGGGCTTTGCACATGCTGGACAAAATAAAGGGAACATTTAAATCAACCCTTACTAGAAGCATAGGTCAAAGAAAAATTTGATTCATGTGGGGTGGTCCCCTGAGTGCCACATCCCAAATTGGAATACAAGAACAATGGAGTTCCCCTTGGGGCAGGACTTTTAAGGCACTGTATAATATCAAGATACACAATTTATTTGAAAACTTTATTGAAAAAAGTATATAAATACAAAAAAAATTGTTAAAATACTTGGCAAGTTATACAGACATAATGTACACAGTGAAAATGCACCACATATGAACCGCGGGTATTCACCCTATTGTACCAGGATCCAGTCACAAGCCTGGTGGGCTTTTGGGACTGGAAAACCCTCCCGCTGCTTCATGGGCACAACTAAATCCTGGAATCTAGGTACACAAACAAAAAATGATGTCATACTGTTATTTTGCTTTTGTTGATATGACCTATCACAATAAGTCACTAATTTTTTGCATTTTCTTCACCTTTCACTTTATAGAAAATGGTGGTATTTGTTCCTTGATAAAGTCTAATAGTGCTGAAACGCGTCGGAACCCCAGTTCTACAACCGGGAATCACCACTCCAATGTTTAATAAGTAAAATGGTTCATAATAATCTGTAAACCTGTTACATGAATTACTCAGTTTTTTTGTTTTTGTTTTTTCTCCACCTTACTATATGTATGTGTATATCTTTTAATAAAATTGACATAGTTCACCTTTGCCTACAAAATCCCACCTTTCTTTTCTTTGGCTTGAGGAACCAAACTTCCTTTTTTCTATTATATCTTTTCATGTGACAACACTGAAGAAATTACACTTTTCTGAAATGTATAGTAGTTTGTTGTGTGGTCACCATTATTTTCCAGCACTGCCTTAACCCTCTTGGGCATGGAGTTCACCAGAGCTTTACAGGTTGCCACCGGAGTCCTCTTCCACTCCTCCATAACAACATCACGGAGCTGGTGGATTTTAGAGACCTTGCGCTCCTCCACCTTCGGTTTGAGGATGCCCCACAGATGCTCAATATGGTTTAGGTCTGGAGACATGCTTGGCCAGTTCATCACCTTTACCCTCAGCTTTAACAAGGCAGAGGTCGTCTTGGTGTGTTTGGGGTCATTATCATGTTAGAATTCTGCCCTGCAGCCCTGTCTCCAAAGTGAGGGGATCATGCTCCGCTTCAGTATGTCACAGTACATGTTGGCATTGATGGTTCCCACAATGAACTGTAGCTCCCCAGTGCCAGCAGCACTCATGCAGCCCCAGACCATGACACTCCCACCACCATGCTTGACTGTAGCCAAAACACACTTGTCTTTGTACTCCTCACCTGGTTGCCACCACACACGCTTGAAACCATCTGAACCAAATAAGTTTATCTTGGTCTCATCAGACCACAGGACATGGTTCCAGTGATCCATGTCCTTAGTCTGCTTGTATTCAGTAAACTTTTTGCAGGCTTTCTTGTGCATCACTCTTAGAAGAGGCTTCCTTCTGGGATGACAGCCATGCAGACCAATTTGATGAAGTGTGCGGCGTATGGTCTGAGCACGAACAGGCTGACCCCACCACCCCTTCAACCTCTGCAGCAATGCTGGCAGCAATCATACATCTATTTCCCAAAGACAACCTCTGGATATGACGCTGAGCATGTGCACTCAACTTCTTTGGTCAACCATGGTGAGGCTTTTTCTGAGTGGAACCTGTCCTGTTATACCACTGTATGGTTTTGGCCACTTTGCTGCAGCTACATTTCAGGGTCTTGGCAATCTTCTTATAGGGTAGGCCATCCTTAGGTAGAGCAACAATTCTTTTTTTCAGATCCTCAGAGAGTTCTTTGCCATGAGATGCTATGTTGAACTTCCAGTGACCAGTATGAGAGAGTGAGAGAGATAACAGTAAAATTAACACACCTGCTCCCCATTCACACCTGAGACCTTGTAACACTAACGACTCACACGACACCGGGGAGGAAAAATGGCTAATTGGGCCCGATTTGGACATTTTTTCAAAGGGACGTACTCACTTTTGTTGCCAGCGGTTAAGACATTATTGGCTGAGTTATTGAGTTGAGTTATTTTGAGGGGACAGCAAATTTACACTGTTATACAAGCTGTACTCTCACTACTTTACATTGTAGCAAAGTGTAATTTCTTCAGTGTTGTCACGTGAAAAGATATGATAAAATATTTACAAAATACATGTCAGGGGTGTACTCACTTTTGTGAGATACTGTATATATATATATATATATATATATATATATATATATATATATATATATATATATATATATAATATAATTTCTCTATTATACAATTCTGTTTTAAAACCAGTAGCTCTGCTAGCTAAACTGTCACTCTGTTCCAAACTCTAGCTTCTGTGGTTTGTACAAAACTGCAACAAGGCTTCCTCTTTTCTACTGTATAGAAATTGTTTACTTTCTAAATTTCTGACTCTACAAGCAATAATATTTTTTAAGGGGGACTCCAACCTTAGGTTTCAATAATAGTACTTATCAGTGTAAATATTACTAGGTATTTTATTAATTGCTGCACGTATCTTACAAATGTGCCCTGTATCACCATACGTATCACTATACTTCCTCTAAATCATCTTTGACAGACAGAGAATTGCAAAGATCCTTAATTTCCAAAAGCTCTTAGAGAACAGCTTCTGGCATTCTAAGCCAAAGAGGGAAACATTCCATATGTCCTAACAAGCAATCATCTATGGAAATACTGACCAATCCTGGGGTCATGGGTGTACTAGTATGGGTACATTCACAAATATGGTTAATTTTAGGGCTTCCAATATCTCAACGTATTCTTCACACTGGGCAAGGGAATCTCCAATTGTATTCAAAAAGATATTATTTTATTCTGTACTAATGGTAGTTAACGATTTATGACGCAGATCAGGTCAATTTTTACAATGTAATTTACCTTTTGACTGTCCATTGGTTGTAATACAATATCATTACCCATAACAATATATGGGAATGAACCTTGTGGAGCAGACACCAGCAAGGCAGGATGAGCTGTGTCTGCGTGCATTTCTATCCTTCCATCCCAAGACTGATCTCGCTTCTTAGCTCTGCGAGTCCTGTCAGACTGAAATGTAGTTCCTCCTTTTACACTGCCTGTGTTCTTGCTGCAAAAACTGCTATCTGCTGCTCAACTTTAGGTTGCGCAAAGTAAGAGCTGGGACTGAGTTGAGCTGGGACTGGGGCAACCCCTGAATGTTTTAGAGGTTGGGGGGGGGGGGGTAACTTAAATTTCCATTATGTCCTTCACAAGTTCAGAATCAACCTGGGATGAGTCAGGTGAGTGAACTGGATCCAGACTAGCTGCCTGTCTTATAGGGGCTACAGAAACTCATGGGTGGACAGTCTGTGCCTCACCAGGGGCAGCTGGAGCTAGTCTTAGATATATACTATCTTATACGATCTCATGATTTCATCCAAATCATGTACCCTTGATAGATTAGGATACACCGGAGTGTATGGGGGGGGGGCTGTTTAAAGGGGGTTAGTGGGACTCAACATGGGCATGCAAACTGGGGAAACAGGAGGAGCACTCGGAGAAGACTCATACTCTGGAGCATAGGTAAACCAAATGTCTCCTCCCCCTCTCATATACTCCATGTCCCAAGTTGGATCAGGGCCAAAGAAAGGAAATACCCTCTTTTTATCAAAACCTAAACCTCTAATCATGTTCATGTGAAACACATCATTAGATCTGTCACAGTGAAACGGGTTGGAGGATCCCATACTTTCACTCCACCTTACCAGAATGTCCACCCATGGATTAATAGAATAATAGTCATAAACTGATACCCTTGCAACAAACTCCTTGCATGTTTCATTTCTAGCAGGCGGCACTGTATATGGTGACTTAGAGAGTGATGTTATTTTAAGCAATCTATTCAATAATTTATGTTCTTGTTTGTTATTTCTTAACACTTTACACATAGACTTTGGTGGTACAGAGAGCGGTTTAATTCTCCTATACCTTGGGCCTTGCCCATCCTTAACCTTCTTAGCGGTTTTCCCGAGCGTGGCTCGGGGTTAAATTTCAGAGCCAAAAGCAGTAACCCCCGGGCCACACTCGGGGTACTGCCAGAAGCATTGCTGGATCCTGTAAAAGAGGTTACTTACCTTGTCACCGGGATCCAGCGATGTATGCGAACGGTATGCGGCGGCGGATCTTCCTCCCGATCCTCTCCGTGCCCCGGCTTCCGTCTCCTGCAATGTGACGTTCGCAGGGGGGTGGAACCAGCGGCAAATTCAAATGTAAAACACACCAAACACACTGATACTATTCAAAATAAAATAAATTCACATTACATTGCCCCCCAGTGCCCTTTCCTGTAGTTTTACTGTACTTTTTACGTATATATATATATATATATATATATATATATATATATGTATATATATATATATATATATATATATATGTATATATATATATATATATATATACATACATACTTTAACTTATTTATAGTTTTTTATTATATTATAATTTATAAATTTTGTGTTTCAAACTTTATCATACCCAAGATGTTATAAAGAAGAACGCACAGTAAAAAAAAAAAAATTCTCAAGAATTACATGCAAAATAATGGTACCGCTTTCAGCACCTAAAGTCCGAAGGAATCATACCGCCAGGGAGGTTAAAGCAATATAGTAGATTATGCGAGTGGGTCTCTGTATTTCTGTGTGCTCTGCTTTGCAGGGCGTGGCCCGGAGAAGACACTGAAATAATGCCTACGAAGCCGATTGACCAAACCCGCACTTCGCTCTGCTTAAGGCAGAAAACACAGACAATATGCTATATGCATAAATGCATCAAATTAAGCATTTATCACTTAAAATTTTCAAAGCAAATCATGTACATGAAATTGTTTTCTCTGAGTATGCTGAAGAGAAATCCCTAACCTACACTGACACTATGTTTTATATTTTTCCCTATTATTCTTATTCCCTACCTACCAAAACTTGTACCCACAAGCTCCTGTACACTACCAGTGGTACTACTTGTGTGCACACATTTTCAGAATGCTCTCTCAGCATTCGATGCACCTGTCCTAGTAGGAGGGCAACCCAGGTGCAATTTACTACTTAAACAATTTAGCCGCCATGGATGGCCACGCCCTACCCCAAAATACTCCAGCAAGACTACTTTTAAGTAACAATCTTCTGAGCATTAATACTTCTGACAGCATTATTGTAATACAAATTATTTATATTACCTCTTATTCTCTCTATTATCTAGTCTCAACCTAACTTAAATTCTGTAATACCCTCTTACCTTCAATTCAGCATTCTCAGAGACTGTGTGAGGAGCATCACACACACACACACACACACACTGAAATCAATGTTGGTACATAGTGATGAGCCAAACTCCCCCCGTTCGGTTCGCACCAGAACACCGCAAACAAGGGTTAAAGTTTGTTTGAACAAACAAACTCCATTGAAGTCTATGGGACGCAAACGTCAAAAATAAACTGTCCTCAAAAAAGTGTATGGAGGTCCGGGTACTGACCTGGGGAACATGCAGAAATGCAAATTTTTTTTTTTTAAAAAACAATCGTTTTTAACTACTTAAGCCCCGGAAGATTTTACCCCCTTCCTGACCAGGGAGTATTTTGCGATTCGGCACTGCGTGACTTTAACAGACAATTGCGCGGTCGTGCGACGCTGTACCCAAATGAAATTGATGTCCTTTTTTTCCCACAAACAGAGCTTTCTTTTGGTGGTATTTGATCACCTGTTGGATTTTTTGATCATGCTCTATAAAAAAAAAAGAGTGACAATTTTGCAAAAATAACAATATTTTTCTCATTTTTTTATATGAAATTCCCCCAAAAAATGTAAAAATCAAAATTTTTTAACATTTTAGGCCAATTTGTTTTCTGCTACATATGCTTGGTAAAAAAAATCGCAATAAGCATATTTTGATTGGTTTGCGCAAAAGTTATTGCGTTTACTAACTAAGGGAAAGATTTTTGTCATTTTTATTGTTTTTTTTTTAACGAGTAATGGCGGTGATCTGCGATTTTTTTTGCGGGACTGCGACATTGCGGCGGACAGATCCGACCCTTGACTGACATTTTTTACACTTTTGGGGGTACCAGTGACATTACTACAGTAATCAGTGCTATACATATGCACTGTTACTGTAAAAATGACACTGACAGGGAAGGGGTTAACTTTATTGGAGAAGGAGTGGTTAAGTGTGTCCCTAGGGGCGTGATTCTTACTGTGCAGGGATGTGGCTTTTCATGTAACAGCAGAGATCTACGATCCTACATAGCAGGACCATATGATCTCTGCTGTTACACAAGGGAGAATGACAGGCGGCTTTGTTAACATTAGCCGCCTGCCTTTCTCCCTCTGTAGCGGACGATCGCGAGTGACCGGCGGACATCGGGTCCGCCGGTCACATGCGCGGGGATCACAGTGAGTGAGCGGGGGCAGGAGCGCGCCTCCGGCGGCGCACGCTCGCCCCCTTTTGGCTCGCAGGCAAGTGACGTATCCATACTTACTAATTTAATTGGGCTTAAAGGGAAACTATAAAAATTAAAAATTCCTTCAAATATCATGCCTGGGGGTCCCCTGAATGTGCCTGTAAAGTAGTGCACCTCTACGATGTTTGTAGCCTGCTGCAGCAATACTGACATGTCTAAAGTAAAAAATGTCATATACAAAAATACATACAAATTGAAATCGCATGTACTTGTCATACAGGTGCAGAAAAATTGGGCCTTGGTTGTTGGTGGTGCCTGAACAACGTAATCCCTCGCAGTTACTCTTGGCCAATATATATACAGTATATAGATATCAATGTATGTTCTTTACTGAACTGACCGATAGATACTCAATGGCCTAATATATTTGTCCTATATATATATATATATATATATATATATATATATATATATATATATATATATATATATATATATATATATTTCAATATATGGTATACGGTCTATTGTATATACTGCACTGCTGAATATACTTCACTATCTAATCTCTTAAATTGTAAAAAGCACAAATCTCTCTCCCTGCGTAACTGACTGCTACTAGCAATGTCTTCTTAATTAGACCACACTGCACTGTCTGATAAACTGCAAATCACTTTCCTCTCCCTGCCTCAGTCACGATCCTCTCCCTGCCTAACTCCCTGCTAGAAATGTCTCTGCTGACTTCACTGCAGTGTCTGATTAACTTCAAATCACTTTCTTCTCCCTGCCTCAATCACAATCCTCTCCCTGCCTCAACCACTTCCTATCTCACCCGCACAGTCACACTACATGCGGCTGCTTTGTGAGCAGCCTTTTTGTGGGGCGTGTACTTAGCCCCTGAGCCATGATTGGCTGAAGGCAGCCTGTCTTTGTCCAATCATGGCAGAGATGATTTGATTGGCCAAAGCATTGAGGTCAGGGTGCATGCTTTGGCCACTCACATGATGCACTGCATGCTCATGAGCGCGCAGTACATTATGGGCACGCAAATTTCCCGCAAAGAAGCACATTTGATCGCCATTCGACGAAGGAGCGAACAACCAATGTTCGAGTCGAACTTACGTTTGACTCAAACTCGAAGCTCATCCCTATTGGTACAATACTCAAAGGTTTTATTTCTGTGTTTACTCTTTTATAGGGTAAATGACAAAGGTACAATACTGGATGTGATAAGACATAAATGTGTCACTTAATTATATGATAGGTCTATATAAGGACACATTTAATACAGTGGGGTGTGTTTGTTAACCCCCAAAAATATACCCTCAGTTTGTGACAACTTATCTGAAACCCCTCCTATAAATGGTCTTAAACTTGTTTTCTTACTTCATCACAAATAAAGTTTGGGGGTTAAAAGTAATTTTCTACCAAAAAATACTGATTTAGACTTGGAAACAAAATGTGCCAATAAAACCCTGGTCCAGGATTTATTTGACTGCTTTGTTTGGGTCAGCCCAAACAATATATTTAAAGTTATAGCAAAGCTGGAATTAGGCTTTAAATGTGAGGTAAAGTACATTTTAATAGTAATTTTTTTATTTGCATCTTCTCTACACGACCACAGAGCAAATTCCAGCTATTACTCTTCTCACATAGTTTATAAAAGAATATAGACATTTGATTGGTCATATTATCTAGCCATTCTCCTTTCCTTTGTTTTTTCTAATGAAGATATTTATAATTTTTTTTTTTTTTTGCAGCTCCCCCCAGCCGTTCTACATTATTATTATTACAAGCTCCCACAAGTTTTTGGATCCTGACTTTGCACAATATTTCTCCGACTCCTCCGTAAGACTTAACAACACTTGGAGAAATGGAAAAAGTTTAATCTCATTACTGTCCAACATGTACAAGCTGCAGCCTTGAATATTTTAAAAGATCTGTCTGCTGGATTCACTCTGTGGGAGCAGAGGACGAGAAAACACTAAAACTGGTAATATTCTGTGCCAATCCTAAAAATGAAAATTGCAAATGCCCAACATAATCATAAAGCCAACATTAAAAGTGTTTTCTTGTTCGTCTGAGAGCATAATTCATTTATCAGGCATACAATTCATTATGCAAAGTGTATGGCGCTTGATGGCCCAAAGTGACACAACATTTTTGTCTTGCCCCAAGACTGTGCTGCTAGATGGCCAAGGATGTTGTGTATGGCGATTGTACATCATGCTCTGCCTGCAATATGTAACTATTAGTGCAGAATGAAACACAGTCAGTTTCTGTATAAAGCGCTCTCTTGTGTCTTTCCTAATACACATCATTTCTATCTTGCTAGCAGGCTTCCGAAAACCGGGCCCACAAGAGACTCGTTTCCTCAAGGGCACGCTGGACGTTTTTGCTCATTATCCTTCAGTTACATTCACTAGAGTCTTGGGATGTAATGAGACTTTCACAACTTTAAGAGACTTTGGTTAAGTGTTTACATGGCTGAAGAAACACAGAATTTTAAAGCTGAACTCAAGGCAGACATAAACACAAATTAATGCAGCTCTTTAATTACGAATACATCATTAAATGTATTTTTCTAAATAAAGTCAACATATTTACCGGAATGTGACCTGGCATCGGCCTCTTGGAGCCCCTGCACAGCAGGGCTAGAGTGGGGGAGGAAGAAAAAGCTTCCCTTGCACCTCCTTTTCAAATCCCATTGGAGATGGTAACAGGGCACGAGAGACCAGAGATTGACATTGGCACCTGTAGTAGATCCAGAAGTACAACCAAAAAGGTTCTGTAAACCTAAAGCATTTTTGTAACTAATTAACACTCATCAACATTTTTTTTTTTTATCAAATATTTTTAAAAGCAAATCAACAGCAAGATCCTGAATAAAGGTTACATACAAAGGATCAATCATTTTCATAGCCGATGCATTAGTTAATGACTTCCATCATGTGCAACCAAAATGCTGCTTTATTGTCCTTGCACATGGTTGGGTATTCTTTTTACTACATTCACTAAGGTCTGAGGACAATTCTCTTGCAAAGTGAACAGCCTATTTACCTTTAGTAAATCATCTTAAATATGTCCTGTGTAGGTAGATAGGATAACATATAAGTTTGGCATTGTTCGTAACCACATGCCTTAACCACTTCCTACCCAACCTATTGTGATTTGATGGCAAGGCGGGACATTTGTCATTCCCCTGGGCTGGGCTGGGCTGGGCTGTGGCACGATCTGTCACCGGCTGTGTCCGGTATAATGACTGATTAGTGTATCGGGATGAGGGGATGGAGGGTGCTCTGGATAGTGGATTCTGGCCAGGTCCAGGGAAGCTGACTGAGAGGGGAGACACTGGAGACACCGTGGTTACAGTATTGTGAGTACACAGTAGGGATCAACCGATTATCAGCAAAGCCGATTATCAGGCTGATTTTCACTTTTACCGATATATCAGTATCGGCCCCGGAACTGGCCAATATTACTGATATTGGTGTATGTAATATTGGTGTATGTAAAATCCTAGAATCTACTTTATTAGTGTTATATATAATGCCCAGTGTGTGTTTTTGTAAACTAATAGTGTGAAATACCTTCATTACATCGCCGCTCTGCCCTTTTGTAACCCCCAGCTGTCAGTGGGGGAGGAGAGAAGGACAGCAGAGCTGGAGATTAGCTGAGCCTGGACAGAAGGTATTTCACACTATTCTAATTTAATACCCGGCACTTCTGTGTACACTGCAGAAGGGAGGGGCTGAGATCCTCCTCTGACAGCTATGAGAGGAGAAAACAGCAGAGTGGGAGATTAGCAAGGAGAGCCCGGAGCAGCAATGTAATGAAGGTATTTCCCACTATTCTATTACAAAAACACACACTGGACATTATATAAAACACTAATAAATTCGATTCTAGGATTTTAATGACACTAAATTAGGTTCACATGGGATTCCTGGGAGGCAGGGAGGGAAGGGAAGACTGCACATTACAGCTAAAAGACCTACCCCACATGTTCAGTACCAGATTTCTGTCAAAAATCATCTTTATTTTTCAAAACTTTAAATGTACAAAATATCGGCCCATATTGGGCGATACTGATACTTAGTGACCAACTATCGGTATCAGTATCGGCCCTGAAAAAACCATATCGGTCTGTCCCTAGTACAGGGACTCGTGTCAATGGGGCCTGACCTGAGGGGGGCCACCCCTGCTCATTGGATAGTCAGTGGATGGGTGTCCGCAATGGATTGGATACAGAACAGGCAAGCAGGTGTCTCAGCAGCAGCACTAGGGAAGCAGACTCTGGTACAAAGAAACTCTGGCACAAAGAAAAGGTTCTGTTTGCCTTCTGTTTGTTTTCTTTGATCAGTGTACCACCCCACTGTCAGTACCATGTGATCACTGTGTCCAATCACAGACATTCACATGACAAATATAAACAATGGATGGCTTCCTTTCATGCTCACTTTTTCAGTAAAAGTGAGAAAACCTCAGTGTCATTGTGCAGCTCGCAGCTTTGGCAATTTACCTCTGCCAAGAGGTTTTTGTAGGTTCTTCAAGATCCATTAAATATATTATTCATACTATTTCTTCATGTCATTAGACAATCTTATGTCACTATACTTTTGACTAAAATTATACTAGCAGTCATAAAAATCTGATGAGTTTGGAAGATTGAGATTTATACATCTGCAGCAGTATGATTTGCCCCTAGCCAAAGTCCAGAAGTTTCATAATTAATATGTATAATGTATAGTAGGACACGACATTGTTTTATTTGACTTCAGAATTTTATATTTCCATTTATCATAACTGAGCAGAGTTCCTTTAATAAATCAGATATCGCTGGAAGCATGTTGTAGAGCTTCAGATATACAGTACTGGCAGTACAGGAAGCAAATAACAGCAAAAAGAAATGGATGTATAAAGAGTTTCTCAAATCTTCAGTGACGTTGAATGTCAAGGCCAAGCACACAATGTTTTTCTTGTTTTTAGAAGCAAAAACCTATGCACGGTATAAGGTGTTATTTGCTTGTCACATTACATAAATCCTGGAGCACGCAAACATATGGCTGAGCTGAATTTAGAGGCTGCCGTCTAGCAGAATATAAAAAATACTAACAGAAAGAGCACAAGAATACAGACTAAAAATTATACACCAAAGAACATTGATATTCAAGGTGCTGTGCCAAGAGAGCTCTTCTAGGCAGTACATTTGTATTACATATAATGTGTAGGCTGTATGTTATTTTTTTATAAATAATTTACATAATAGTCTATACTGATATAGATAATGTTATGTTATTTTACTCTATCAGGGGAATTATAGCGATCGTTTTACATCTTGCCCCGATCATGCTTGGATATGAAAAGAAAATATGTTATTATATAAGATTTTAAATTAACCTATATTCATGAAATTCTCTTATATTGGAAGTTAATAAACAGTATACAGGCTAAGCAGAAAAATTCATTGCAGTCATTTTATTGTGCAGTCATGGGATTTTCTTGGTGGAGTGAATAAAAACAAATCACCAGTACAGTTTTACACCTTTATAATGGTCTAAAGATGAAGAGATTTTAGTGAAATCTTACCATCATTGTTACCTCCGGAAAATTTACCTCCCTTCGTGAGCAGGCCATTTTTTACGATACTGAACTGCGTTACTTTAACTGACAATTGCGCAGGCATGCAATGCTGCGCCCATAAAAATAAAAATGTATGTCCTTTTTTTCCCACACAAATAGCACTTTTTTTGGTGGTATTTGATCACCACTGGGTTTTTTTATTTTTTTGCGATATAAATGAAAAAAAAAAAAACAATTATTTTTTTTTTTTTTTTTACTTTCTGCTATAAAACATATCCAATATAAAAAAAAATGAAAAAATCTAATGGCTTCATAAATTTTGGCCAAAATGTATTCTGCTACATGTCTTTGGTAAAAAAAAAAAAATGCCAATAAGTATACAGTTTATTTATTTGTGTGACAGTAAAGTGCGCATGCAGTGATGGTGCCACCCTCAAGCCACCATCACTGTGTGCACACTTTACTGTCACAATGAGTGTTTGAACTTGGGACTAACACATATCATATATTCTTGTGGACTATTTATTGGATATATGTGTGAATGGTATTACAGTTACCTAGTACGCTGAGGCACTTGAGCACAATTTTCTTTTGCACATAGCACTTTGATTTTGGATTGCACATATTATTCATTGCCCATTTACTATGTTTTTGATATGTTTTGATGCATAAGTATTTGCAGTTTTGCACAGCACTTACACACAGTGTAGCACTTTACAATATAGGGGGACTTAGCGCTGCCTTTGCACTATTTCATGTTTTATACCCACAGGAATATTTGAAGCAGCAGCAATTTCCCTCACACTAAATAATTGATATATTCATTTACATGTGATTTATTTATTTATACACTCAATATCTGTTGTTTTGATTCATTTATGCACTTGCAGTTTGCACAGCATTTGCACATAGTGGAGCACCTTACTCACTTGGAGGATTTAGCGCTGCCTTTACATATACAGTGGGTATGGAAAGTATTCAGACCCCCTTAAATTTTTCACTCTTTGTTATATTGCAGCCATTTGCTAAAATCATTTAAGTTCATTCTTCTTCCTCATGAATGTACACATAGCACCCCATACTGACAGAAAAACACAGAATTGTTGACATTGTTGCAGATTTATTAAAAAAGAAAAACTGAAATATCACATGGTCCTAAGTATTCAGACCCTTTGCTCAGTATTTAGTAGAAGCCCCCTTTTGATCTAATACAGCCAGGAGTCTTTTTGGGAAAGATGCAACAAGTCTTTCACACCTGGATTTGGGGATCCTCTGCCATTCCTCCTTGCAGATCCTCTCCAGTTCTGTCAGGTTGGATGGTAAACGTTGGTGGACAGTCATTTTTAGGTCTCTCCAGAGATGCTCAATTGGGTTTAAGTCAGGGCTCTGGCTGGGCCATTCAAGAACAGTTACGGAGTTGTTGTGAAGCTACTCCTTCGTTATTTTAGCTGTGTGCTTAGGGTCATTGTCTTGTTGGAAGGTAACCCTTCGGCCCAGTCTGAGGTCCAGAGCACTCTGGAGAAGGTTTTTGTCCAGGATATCCCTGTACTTGGCCGCATTCATCTTTCCCTCGATTGCAACCAGTCGTCCTGTCCCTGCAGCTGAAAAACACCCCCACAGCATGATGCTGCTTTGCTGGGTTAACATCTAGGGTAATTAAGGAGTTAAATGTGTGCCTAACATGTGTTAATGTGTGTGCTCTGTACTGTTTTTACTAAGCAATGCTTTGCACGGAGAAAACATGGCACATTGCTGCTGTCAGAAGAGAGCCGTGTGTTTGTTACAAAGAGTTACACAGGGCTCTCTTCGGTAATTACCAGAGCTGATCGGCGGTTGCTGGCGTCCATTCAGCAGTCATCTCCCACTGATTGGTTTGTGCTGCAGCACAGCTTGGGCGGTGGTGCGCCTATCACGTACTAGGTACATTATCTTGCACAGAGTGGCCGCCTTGCTGCAGTCTATACAGTATGTAATATATTGCTTTGAAATCATTTTTTCTCAGGCTAAGTACATTTTCTGCAAGTACAGACATGCTGATCCTGCCATAAATCTGATGTCCTTGTCACTTCATGTGCACTGAACTGAAATCTCAAACAATGTTACCAGCTTTCTCAGTTTGTGGGTGGGTGCAGTGTGGTGCGGCGGTAATAATTTACACACAGTCCAAGTGCAATCCGTATAGCTTGTATTATAGCAAATGCAGAATTTGCATTGCAGAAAAGGCAGAACTTGTTTTGTGGTCAAGGAACAAGGCCTGGTGGGAGAGGACCCAACATGGAGTACTAACCAATACCAACAGTGTGTAGTGGAGCAGGTATCAGCTGAACTGACAGTGTCAATTTGGAGGGGCAGAATGCAGCCTGTCTGTCTCAAACCGAAACAGGAAGATATCCAAGGTAATTGTGAGCCCTAAGCTTTCTCTTTTCACCTGGAACCTCTCCCTGCCACTAATGCTGTCCCTGACAGATGGGGAACTTGTCCCTTCACTACCCATAGGTGAATGCGTGCCAAAACCTGGGGGAACAGGGACTTAAAAGAACTCTGCTGACCCAAGATGGCCACGAAAGGTCATGTGGATGCAGTAACTAATAAAGGGATGGTGCATTTATTCTCTTATCTATGTGAAATAATCAAACAGTTGTAATAAACCAGAAATAAATTATTATTTTCTCACATCCTAAGCCTCTGTATATTAGTGCTTGAATTCAGTGTAGCAAAATGACACACAGCAAATACATATATAAATCAAATATCAAAAAATATGTAAATAATGCAATACATAAAAAAAATATATAAGTGAAAGTCCAAAAATTAGAGTAGGTAGTCCGATAGCACTAAAAACGTCCCCTGCTCCAGCACATGCTCACAATTTGCTAATTTCTGTGAAAAACAAAAACCTCCACCAGCCACCTTGTGTAAATTGGCCGCTCACCTTCAGGGTATGACCAGTGTAGGTTAAACAAAGCCGTTTGTTGGTTGAAATGATCTTTAGGTTCTATATGTGTCGATCTGATGTAATCCAGAACATCCGCGGTCCCCGTTGAGGGTTAGCAGAAACTACTCCTTATCATCTCCGTAAAATCAGGGTATAAAGGAACATTTCATTGTGCAGCATTGCTTAAAATACTTTTGTTTTTTATTTAGATATAAAATGCTCACTATACATTTAGAACTCATTTACACATCACATTTGACAAATTTAGGTGACAGTTCCTCGCCTCCTCACCATTAATCCTGGTCTATGAGACCCCGAAAATAATGTCACTAGCTCCACCCGACGCATTGCATTATTTGTCACATGACTTCTTCAAGGGATAGGAGCCTTGTGACAAGTGCCGGAATTTATAAGCCCTGGTTTGTTTACAAGTAACCATAATGACCCACGACGCAATGCGTCGGGTGAAGCTAGTGACGTCATTTCCGGGGTTTTGTAGACCCAGATTAACGGTGAGGAGGCGAAGAGCTGTCATCTAAATTTGTAAAATGCAATGTGTAAAGAGTTCTAAATGTGAGTGAGCATTTTATATCTAAAAAGAAAGAAAAAAGTATTTTAAGCAATACTGAGCAATAAAATGGTTCTTTACACCCCAATTTTACGGGAGATGATAAGGAGTGGTTTCTTCTAACCCTTAACATGGATTGCAGATGTTCTGGATTATATCAGATCCAGACCTATAGAATATGAAGATCATTTCACCAACAAAAGGCTCTGTTTGACCAACATTGATCATACCTTGAAGGTGAGCGGAAGGACCTGATCGGGCAAAAAAAAACTGAACGCCCGTGTGAAAGAGCCCTTACACATATAGAACGCACAAGTACTTTCAACACACCTGGATGCAGTGCAGCCAACCCCAATGCTGTCTCCAGGAACCAGGAAACCATAGATAAATAGTTTCCCCTGACCTCCTCCCCAAGCTGTGATGCCCCTCCGGTTAGGTGTCACCTACAGTGGAGGAAGAAAACTGCACCTGCCTGCAAGTTCTCTTCTGTTAATTATAGAACACCTAAACCTATGTAATGACGATAAGCAGAGGTAGAGCTGTATGTAGGCCAAAGAAAGGAGCAGCTTTACTACAAGGGAGTGTTGTCACTTTGGGACAGGAAATGTGTTCCTGGCAGGATCACCAGGTGAAATTAAAAGTTAAAAAGTATGAATTAACAAGAACACACATCCAGCTGTCAAATTTAAGGACTGGTAAGCTTCAATATATTATTTTTAGGGTTTTTTTATGATTTAAGATTGTTTTGGAAGGTGTAATGGCTTTCAGTGACTCTTAAGCCCCGTACACACGCTACGAATTTCCGCCGACCGGTCGTCCGTCTTTTGTCCAGAGTGCGTGTCCGTTGGTTGGAATGTGCTTTAGACTGCACACAAATTTTCCCGTATGACAGAATTCTACTTCAGAAGTGATGTCATGTGTTGGATTGCTTTCTATGTGTTCTTTCATCTCTGAGCATGTCTCTGTCATCTCTAGTCTTGCTCATAAGATTTTTCCCCGTCAAAATCTGTACTAATGAGATGAAAATCGGACGTGTGTTGATGGAGGAAAAAAATGTTAATGCCTGCACATCAGGATTTTGTCAGCCGAAAAGTCGAAGTCGGCTGTCGAAAGCACCCTACTAACAATCCGAAAATCGGCAGATCGTTCCTTCCTAATTTCTTATCGTGTGTACGGGGCTTTAAAGGTTGATGAAGCTCATTTTATTTATCTTGAACCTGACCTTTCATTATTAGCATCATTATTTTATGTACACCTAAGCAGCTCTATCAGCAACATTTGAGTGGGTACAGGAGTTTTGCAAGGAAATCCATTTTCCCTAGCCACTTTGATCATCCCAAACAACCATCCAATTATATGCTAGGAGCATTGCTATGCTTTTTTACAGGTTACAAATAAAAAATACAACCATTAAAGCTGAACTCCAGCTATGATCTTAATTGTTTACCTACATTGGTCCAGCTTGGTGCATTGTACATATCTCATACCTGCTATGGACTGCTTTAAGGTTTTTGGGTTTAAAAGCCCATCTCTAAAATCCTGTGAGATACAGCATTACCTTCATATAACAGAAAGTAATTACACATCCTCACTTCCAGAGACTGAGCTCCTTGTTTTGGGGTTTTGTACTGGAAGTTAGAATGTGTAAATACCCTCTGGAAGACAATGATGTATCTCACAGTACTTTAGAGGAGAGCTTTTTGGTTCTTTTTGTACCACCTCACTGCGGCCTTGATAGTTGTACTTTTCACTTGAACTAAAAACACTAATAATACTATAGAGCCAGTATCTTGCACTGATGAGGGCTAAGAAGCCTTAGGTTGGATACACACTATACAATCTTCTTTAGATTTTTTCCTTTAGATTTACCAAAACCATATAATATGAGGTCAACCCTAAACACTTTCAAATTGTATGCAGCCAGGCAGGCCCTTGCATTACATAGTTGAAGGTAAATATAAAGGAAATCTAACAACAAAAGTTGTATAGTGTGTATCCAGCTTTAAAGCAGTATTAAGCCCAAAAGCAGACATTTGTTATATTGTAGATTACCAATTCTTAGATGTGATGGCTTAGTTTTCTTTTTTAGCCTTATTTTCTTCTATTTTCATTTGGTGATCTGCCCATTAATTATGCTGTTTATATTGAACAAGCTCTCCAGCAGGTGTATCGATTAAATGGATAGAGATAAACCATTTGTCACTGACAGGGGTGCTTACAATGATTAGCTGTTATTTATTTATGTAAACCTTTATCCCAAAAAGAACAAAACTGTTTGCTGTAATTGCTTATAACGTGTGAGCTGGAATTTTGTTTACATTTTTTAGTGTATCTAATTCTGCTAGTACATCTAACACTCCTTCCCTAGGCTGAAAATTCTACTGTTTAAAGGTGCCCCTGTGCTCCTTCATCCACAATGGGGACACTGTAATACAGGAGGTGTGTTACTGGCCAGATCACCGGGTGAAAACAGACAGAAAAAAGCTTAAACAAAGAAAACACATGCAGCCACCACATCTAATGATTGGTAAGAAGCAATATATTACATTTTTGGCAATGCTGTATCTCACAGTACTTTAGAGGTGGGCTTTTTCATTTCCATTATATTCCTTTGTATTGCCTCACTGTGACCTCAATAGTTGTACTGTTCCCCTGGACTCACAAGTCCTATATCATAGAGCCAGTAAAGCCATGTGTTGCTCTGATAAGAAGCATATTACAACTGTAGCAAGTTGGTACTACTGGGTTAGTTAAATGATGCCCCACTTACCTATAAGCAGAAACTGAGCTGCTGTCAGGAGCATGTAAATTCTCCTGTTCCATAACAGCTGCTGGTCTTAATCCAGCATCCTGGTTTTGACTGTGATGCATTCTCCCTGTCTGCCTGTCCACCTGCAAGATGATTGATGAAGCCAGTTTCTGGGAGGAGACCAAACCTGATTTAAACCAGCCAAGCCCGCAGTCTCCTGCTTGTGATAGTGTTTGTAACATGCGTTCCAAGCTTCCTGTTTGACTGCCCTGCCTGCTAGTTTGAATTCCCTTGTTGATGACCTCGGGTCGGATATTGACTACACTTAGAACTCAGCCTGTTCTGAACCAGGACTGTCACTGACCACTCTGCCTGTCTGCCAACTGCAAGCACCTGTTCACTGTGCTCTGTTTTCCAATGCCTGTTTGCTGTACTCAGTTCACGCCTGTCCCGGCATAGTAGCCAGGTACTATAGCATTTTTTATAAGACCTGGGGAAATGGAGTAGCAGTATGCCTGCTTGCCTTATGGTTAATGAGGCTGCTATAGATAAAGAACACAGAAGTCAGCTATAGTGCTTGACCACTAGCTCTAGAGGTAAGGGTGAGGAGCCTAAGGGCTCCTTGTTTTTGGGTTTTGTGCTGGTAGTGAGGATATGTAAATAGAGAAAGGCAATGCTGTGTCTCTCAGTGCTTTGGACATGTTTTTGATTCACTTTGTACCATCACACTGCGATTCTGATGGTTGTATTGTTCCTCATGACTCACAAGTCCTACACCATAGAGCCAGTAAAACCACATTTTGAACTGATGAGGGCTACAAAGCATAAAACCGCTGTATACATGATGGTGATACTGTCTCTGGAAATTGATTGCGATATCTGTGCTAAACCACAGCAGTTCTGAATTCACAGATAGTTAAAAGGGGCAAAAGGGGAAAAGTTTGCATCAATTTTCCAAAGTACTCATAAGCATAAACTGAGCTCCTTGTTTTGGGGTTTTGTGCTGGAGGTGAGGATGTGTAAATGCCTTCTGTTATAAAAAGGCATTGCTGGATCCCACAACATATTGGTGGAGGGCTTTTTGGTTCCCATTGTACCCCCCCCCCCCCCAGCCTAAAGGCCCGTACACACGATAAGAGAATCTGTAAGGGAAAATTCGTCCGACGACCGATCTGCCGATTTTCGGATTGTTAGTATGGTGCTTTCGACAGCCGACTCCGACTTTTCGGCTGACAAAATCCTGATGTGCAGGCTCTCATTAGTACAGATTTTGACGGAAAAAAATCTTAAGAGCAAGACTAGGCATGCTCAGAGACGAAAGAACACATACAAAACAATTCAACACATGACATCACTTCTGAAGTAGAATTCTGTCGTATGGGAAAATTCGTATGAAAATAACCTCTTCACTTTCCACATCAGACTACCATGCCACAAAAAACGGACGACAGATCATTCGATAATCTTATCGTGTGTACGGGGCTTTAATGATAGTACTTTTACCATGAACTCACAATCCCTACACCATAAATGGATAAATGGCAAAAATAAATAAAGCCATATCTTGCACTGATGAGGACTAAGAAGCTTTAGGCTGGGTTACATATGTGCAGGTGTGAGTTTGTGCCTGGGGTCCGATGCGTGTCTGTTCACCTCTTCAGGTGCAATTCAGGTCCGAACATTTGCCTGGATTTTCACCTGAACCAGACCCAAATGCGCACAGGACCCTTTAAAATCAGCTCTGTTGCCGCCCTGGACAATGTCATGTGAATTTAATGCAGAGAAACCCGCATTCAATTTGCATATATGTGAAACCAGCCTGAAACAGCAGTATGAAACTTGGTAACACTGGTTATGTAACATGATGGCTTTATCTGTGATACATACCAACAGATCTGGATGCATAGATGGCTAAGTCTCCATTCACACTAATACAGCTTGTCAGGCGACTTGTCAGCCTGACAAGTCGCGGTCCGTCGTGTGGTATGGGAACCATTCTAATAGGAGCGGCACAAGTCGCTCCGACTTAGAAAAAGGTTCCTGTACTACTTCGGGGCGACCTAGAATGACTTGCATAGATATTAATTCTGTGAAGTCTGTGCAAGTCGCACCAAAGTCGCGCTGCATGCGACTTCACAGGTCGCCCCCGAAGTCGTGCCGCTTCAGTGTGAATGCGGTCTAAAAAGGCAAAAAATAATGATTTGCTTGTCTCTGCACACTTACCCATAAGCAACAAATGAGCTCCTTGTTTTTTAGTTTTGTGCTAGAGAGCAGGCCATGTAAATACCTTCTGTTATAAGAAGACAATGCTGTATTTCTGGTTACAAATGGTAAGCTATTTTTTCAGCAAAGGGATGTTCATTGAGCTTGATTTAGGGCTCAAGTTACGGCCGTTTGATTTTCACAGCTGTTTGTAAGTTGCTTTTCAAAGCCATTAAAACAAATACTAGCACTGCAAATTAGACCTCAAAAAACAAATGCTGCCTTGTAATTAATCCAATTTATTAAAACAAACAGAGGTGTTTCATGGCCCCTCCGCTCCAAGCGGTAATGAACATTAAACCAAATTCTTTTAAAATGTTTCCTTTTCTCCCTCCTTAGCTACCACTAGTTCACTTCAGCGTCCCCTGAGTGTTTTATACCGCCGAACAGACAAATTGTTTTGTAATAATTGCAGATCTTGCTATCAAGAACAAATGCATTAATCCATACGTTATTCTAAATGGCACATTAAAAGTCTACAAAATGTACTTAGAAAGTAATTTACTGTACTGGGTGAATTGTTTTTAAAGTATGTGCGATGTGATTTTGAAAAAAAGACTCGTAGATTGCAAAGAATGTTTTTCTTTTTTTATAAATGTGAAAGTCTTAAAGGGGATATATAGTTTTATGCTTTTTTATTTTTTATTATACATGTGTACGAGATAGGCTTTAAATAAACATTCTTCATACAACGTGCATGACTCAGAAATGTTGCTTCTAGGTACAATTTGAATTTATACATGGATAAGGATGTTTCTTGGATTGTGCCTTGCTGATGGTTGTTTCTCCTTTCAAATTTATTCTATAGGCTGGGACCCGAGAAGAGGAGGATCCGGGCTGCCCTGTGCAAGACCAACTGCACAGAGGAAAGTATAATTTGTTTGTTATTTTAATGGGAAAAAAAAACGAAACTTTACAATCACTTTTAGCATGTAACAACATTTCTAGACCACTTTATTATTTTGAGTACAGTCATACATCTTTCTTGGCATAATTTCAAAGTGCTGCTCTTAAACTCCCTCTTAGCTAAAAAACGAGGCAGCCTAGATCGCCTCTTGAGAATTATGGGTGTTTTACCTCATTATCGATGTCAGAGCATCTTTTGTTTTCAATCAGTCTGAGCCTATAGAATAAATTTGAAAGGAGAAACAACCATCAGCTGCCTAAACAGGCATTTGACAACCCACCACTCGGCCCGTTGGCAGGAGCATTTAACCACTTGCCGACCGCCGCACGACTATCTACGTCGGCGGTCAGCCCCTCACAGGCAAACTAACGTAGGGCTACGTTGCTTGCTTGTGAGGGTCTAGGGAGCGAGCGCGCGCCCCCCGGGGCGCGCTCCTGCTCCCGCGTGGTCACGGACCCCCCCGCGCGTGTGACCAGCGGACCCGATGTCCGCCGGTCACTCGGCGATCGGCGGGGGAGAGGGAGAATGTCAGGCAGCTTGTGTAAACAAACTGCCTGTCATTCTCTTCGCTGCAAAGACACTGATAAAACGGATCTGGTATGTAGATCCGTTGATCAGTGTCTTTACAGCTAGAGCCACAGCCAATCACAGTAGAAACCACGCCCCTAGGGACACACACAGCCCCTCCCTTCCAAATAAAGTTAACCCCTTCACTACCAGTGTATTTTTACAGTAACAGTGCATATATATAGCACTGATTACTGTAGAAATGTCACTGGTAACCCCAAAAGTGTCAAAAATGTCAGTCAAGGGTCCGATCTGTCCGCCGCAATGTCGCAGTACCGCAAAAAAAATCGCAGATCGCCGCCATTACGCGTTAAAAAAAAAAACAACAAAAATGACAAAAATCTTTCCCTTTGTTAGTAAACGCGATAACTTTTGCGCAAACCAATCAAAATACGCTTTTTGCGATTTTTTTTACCAAACATAGGTAGCATAAAATAAATTGGCCGAAAATTTTTAAAAATTTTGATTTTTACATTTTTTTTTGGGGGAATTTCATATAAAAAAATGTGAAAAATATTGCTATTTTTGCAAAATTGACGCTCTTTTTTTGTTTATAGCGCGTGATCAAAAAATCGCACAGGTGATCAAATACCACCAAAAGAAAGCTCTGTTTGTGGGAAAAAAAGGACGTCAAATTCGTTTAGGTACAGCGTCGCACGACCGCGCAATTGTGCGTTAAATTCACGCAGTGCCGAATCGCAAAATACCCCCTGGTCGGAATGGGGGTAAAATCTTCCGGGGCTTAAGTGGTTAAAGAACCCACAAAAGGGCCAAAGATCGGTCAGTCGGCCTACTAGTTCTCCTCGCGCTCCTCCTCATGCTCCATCTGCTCCACCTGCACATCAGTCTGTTCCTGGCCCTGCTATAGTCACTCGTCACCTGTTGGCAGCCTCCACTGGCAGGGATGATGATATAGCAGGCAGTGTCGCATCTACCTCCAGCACACCACCAGCTGTAACATCTAGACGCCAAATTTCGATTCCACACATGCTGGAACGAAAAAAAATGTATACTCCCCGCCACCCACATGCCCAGCGTCTAAACAGTAGTTTGGCTAAACTACTGGCTCTGCAACTATTACCATTTAACCTGGTAGAGTCTGCTCCCTTCCGTGACTTCGCAAAATGTGCAGTTCCACAGTGGCAGGTGCCAAGTCGGCATTACTTTTCCCGTAAGGCCCTGCCATCCCTATACCAACATGTGGAAGGCAATGTAGTGTCGTCCCTGGCCAAGTCAGTCAGCCCTAAGATACACTTGACGGCTGACACTTGGTCAAGCAAACATGGGCAGGGACGGTACATTTCTGTCACTGCTCACTGGGTGACACTGCTTGCCAGCGGAAGGGATTGTAGCCAGGGCTCGGTGCTGCAGCCAGTGTTGCCCCCACGT
Organism: Pelophylax lessonae; assembly: GCF_965119305.1. Taxonomy (NCBI): domain Eukaryota; kingdom Metazoa; phylum Chordata; class Amphibia; order Anura; family Ranidae; genus Pelophylax; species Pelophylax lessonae. Next base: position 71,706,248 of record NC_138776.1, read on the forward strand.
CTGCAAACAGCTGGTGGTGTCGCTGATCCGGGTAGATCGATCACTTCTACCCCCTCCTGCTCCTCCTCCTCTACCTCCTCCATGCCCTCCTCTGCAGAATGGTCCTTTGAATATGATGAGGTACCACGTAAACGTTCAAAGGGCTATTCTATGTCTCAAGCCAAAAGGTGTCACGCAGTGCTGCAGCTTGTGTGTCTAGGGGACAGGCAGCACACTGCCCCTCAGATTCTTGGGGCTCTGCAGGCACAGGCCCAGAGGTGGTTGACACCACGCCAGCTGCAGCCAGGGATGGTGGTTACTGATAATGGGTCAAACCTCCTGGCCGCCATTCGTCAGGGAAAGTTAACCCATGTGCCATGCCTGGCGCATGTCCTGAATCTCATGGTACAGCGGTTTTTGAACTCGTACCCGGGAATGCAGGATGTGCTAAGGATGGCAAGAAGGGTGTGCAGTCACTTCAGGCGGTCGTACAGTGCCACTGCACGTTTGGCCGAAGTGCAGCGCGAGTTTCACCTGCCGGTACACCGCCTCATCTGTGACATGCCAACCCGCTGGAACTCCACCTTGGCTATGCTGCAGCGCCTGTACACGCAGCAGAGGGCCCTCAATGAATACCTATGCGAGTACGGCACCAGCACTGGCTCTGCGCGCCTGGGCTTCTTTTCACCACGGCAGTGGCTTTTGATTAAGGATGCATGCGCTGTCCTCTCACCATTTGAGGAGGCCACAAGGATGGTCGGCCGGGACAGAGCATGCATCAGTGACACCCTACCGGTACTGTTTTTGTTGGAGCACACTCTGCGTGGCATTATGGACAGGGCACTGGAGGCAGAGCAGCAGGAGGAAGAGGAGGACTTCCTTGCCTCTCAAGGCCCCCTTTATCCTGAGAATCCTGACCCCATTATGCCTAGCTCCCATTATGCCTAGCTCAGCGATCGGATGTCCTGGATGATGATTGGTCCAGGCTGGAGACTGGACCAATCACAGCCAGGACATCACGAAGGTGGGGGTGGCCAAGCGTTCTCTCCTGCGCCCAGGTTACGCCCCCAGAAGGCAGCCAATCGGCGCCTTTCTGGGTCGTAAACCCCACTAAACTGGGGGGGGGATTTCACCATACCTGTCCCCCCCGCATTATTTCCTGGGGGGGATGTTTCCCCCCCGTCCCCCCCGGTTCCTACGCCCATGCAGGGGTGGAAGAGGAGGAGGAGGACGATTCTGCGGGAACTTTTGCAGGGTTTGAGGAGGAGGAGGAGGAAGACATGCGGCAATCTGCAAGGCCTAGTTTGACTCCCTTGGGACACTTTGGAGTAGTACGTGGCTGGGAGGAGGAGGAGCCCGTTGAAGATAATGTCGTTATGAGTGACCCCGAGGAGTCAGCTTCTCAGGCCTTCGCTAATTTGCGACGCATGGGAAACATCATGCTTCAGAGGCTGCGAAAGGACCCCAGAATCAAGGCCATTAAAGAGACTAACCACTATTGGTTGGCCACCCTACTTGACCCCCGGTACAAGTGTAAAGTCTCAGAGCTTTTCCCATCCACCCAGAGAGTCCACAGGATCAAATCCCTTGAGGACAGTCTCAAGAGGAATCTGGTGAACATGTTCCCCGACTCCCGTAGGGTGCAGGGGCGGGGACAACCTACCATGGATTCTACTGGTGGTCACGAGAGGAGCGTTGGAGAAGGCGTGCGGTTGACGGATGCCTTTCGGTCTTTTTTTAGTCCTCACTGCCCAGGCCTCTCAGCTGCCACATCGCATCGACAGCGTCTGCATCACATGGTGGACGATTACGTGAGGGCACAAAGTGACACAGAGGGCTTTTCATGTGACGAATCCGATCCACTGGCATACTGGGTCTTAAGATTAGACCACTGGCCAGAACTGGCCCAGTATGCCATGGAGTTGTTGGCCTGCCCTGCTTCCAGTGTCCTATCGGAACGGGCATTCAGCGCAGCAGGAGGATTCGTCACAGACCATCGAACGAGACTCTCCACCGACTCAGATGCAGACCTTGTAGACTAGGCTATCGTTGTGATGTGGCAGTTGAGCCTCAGTTTAAGCCTGGACCATAGTGCCACCCTCAAACCCTCCTCTCATTCTCTTTACGTTCACAGAACCTCATTTTGGTTATAACAAAAACTACAATGTTTGCGCACCTGTTCCACAGGTGCACACCTTTACAATTTTCGGGCCTCCTTCAACACCAGCTCTTTGGGGTTAAGGTGGGGAGGCTATGCTAAAACAAAAACTACAATGTTTGCGCACCTGTTCCACATGTGTACACCTTTACAATTTTTGGGCCTCCTTCAACACCAGCTCTTTGGGGTTATGGTGGGGAGGCTATGCTAAAACAAAAACTACAATGTTTGCGCACCTGTTCCACAGGTGCACACCTTTACAATTTTTGGGCCTCCTTCAACACCAGCTCTTTGGGGTTAAGGTGGGGAGGCTATGCTAAAACAAAAACTACAATGTTTGCGCACCTGTTCCACAGGGGCACACCTTTACAATTTTTGGGCCTCCTTCAACACCAGCTCTTTGGGGTTAAGGTGGGGAGGCTATGCTAAAACAAAAACTACAATGTTTGCGCACCTGTTCCACAGGTGCACACCTTTACAATTTTTGGGCCTCCTTCAACACCAGCTCTTTGGGGTTAAGGTGGGGAGGCTATGCTAAAACAAAAACTACAATGTTTGCGCACCTGTTCCACATGTGCACACCTTTACAATTTTTGGGCCTCCTTCAACACCAGCTCTTTGGGGTTAAGGTGGGGAGGCTATGCTAAACAAAAACTACCATGTTTGCGAACCTGTTCCACAGGTGCACACCTTTACAATTTTTGGGCCTCCTTCAAAGCCAGCTCTTTGGGGTTATGGTGGGGAGGCTCCGCCAACACCAAAACTACCATGTTTGCGCACCTGTTCCACATGTGCACACCTTCATAATTTTTACGCCTTCTTCAACACCAGCTCTTTGGGCTTACAGTGGTATGGCTCCGCCAACACCCAAACAACAATTTTTGTGCACCTGTCACACAGATGCATATCATTGTAATTTCTTTCCTTACAAAGGCAATTATTGCCTTCATTACCAGCACTTTCATAGGGATATGGTGTCAAGGCATCGTCCGCACCACCAAATGCCCAATTTTTAAGCATCCTTTACTTCTATTCAAAGTCAAGAGACAACAGTATTCATCCAAAACATCTCGAATCTTGTTCACTGTGCACTACATTGTGGCCCCTACCCCTAACCCTAACCCTCAATGTATCCGTGCATATATGTCTGTTTCTTGTGAGAATTCAAGTTAAAGTGCACCAAACACCATTTTACATGAAATAAAGTGCAATTACATACATCTTTGGACTTCTTGAAACATTTGGTAATAATAGCCCCATTGTGGAAATACACCCGTTAATTATATGCACATTTAAAGAGACAGCACCTTTTTAAAAAAAAAACTCTAATCTTGTTCCCAGTGCACTGCATTATGTCCCCATCATACACATTGGCTGAGCCGTTGATTAGGAGCAAAAGAAAGGTGCGGTTAAGCAAAAAAGTCATTTTTGAAGGTTTGGTATGCTGTAATTCTGGTTCTGGACATGCTACAGAGCTGAAACTTCACAGGTACACCTTTTAGACCCCCAGACACTAAATCCAAAGAAATCTCTTTTTTTTTTAATTTTTTCAATAATTGGCTCTCTATCAAAAACGACAATTTTTAAGAACTTTTTTTGTGTGATTAATAGTCCCTGGGGCATGACCCAGAACCCTAGGCACTTTTTAATGGCATTTATTTGGGTTTTAGGGCTTAAAAGTGGTGTTTTTTGATTCCAGAAGTTCGGGTCCCATTGATTTCAATGGGGTTCTGAAATCCGAACCGAACTTTCGGGAAGTTCGGGTGTTCTGGTCGAACCGAACTTTTCAAAAGTTCGATCATCCCTACTTAGTAACAGTGACAGCCAATCCCCTCTCAACCCTGTGAGCTGTAGTTAGGGAGGGGCCTATCTCTTTTCCTGCTTGTTTGCTTCTCTAAATAAAGTGAAGAAACATAGGACAAATTCATTTCAGAGTTGCTGACTTTATTTTACCATTTTTTAAATTTGACAATGAGAGGTATGCTATCAAAAGAAAGGTCTAGGGGTTACACCAAAAATATTAAAACCAATCTTTTCAAGGATAAAGAAGCCTAACAAGGTAACCAAGAGGTAAGAAACAAATTTGATGATAAATAATTATTCAGAGGGTATTTTATGGCTGATTTAAAACACGGGTCAAAACTGACCCTAACATCATGGATAGTAACGGAATTCTAACATAAGAGGAGGGTTAATGCATGGAACGCATTAAGATAAAAAACCTTCTGACTTTACAACCACTTTAATAGTTCATGTACTGTATGGATTTAAGCTGTAGGCCCATATTTAAAGGAAAACTCCACATTCATTAAAATGTATAAAATCATTACACAAGACATTCTGTAATTTAATATTATTAAAAATTATCTTTCAGTTTCAAACTACTGGGACTCTCATTTTCTAAAACTGTTTGCTGGTGCATGGTATGCCCTCAAAAAGTGAATTCTACATGTGTAATTGGCCTACCCATCTTCTCAGAAGTCTGAACTAAGATATTCTTCCTATATAAAATAGCCTCTGAAGTTGTATATATTTAGAGGAATACCTGATGATGAGTACCCAAGGTGTGGAGACCCTAGGGGGAACCTTATCCACATGGTTTGGAGATGCCTAAAACTGTATAGGTATTGGAGGGAGGTCCTCAATACCATGAATTGGGCTTTTGGGACCTTTTGAGACCTGGACCCAAAATTATGTATGTTGGGTTATGTGGAAAGGAATGTGGGGACAGGCAATAAACAGATAGCAATGTCAGGGTGCCTATTTCAAACAAGAAAGTTGATTGCACAAAGGTGGTTGGCAGAAGCTCCTCCGACTAGTATAGAGTGGGTAAAGGTTGTTAATGATACAATATGGAAGGAGAAGTTTGTATATAAAAAGAGAAGAAATTTAAGGAAATACGAAAACATGTGGAAATCCTGGTTAGATGTAAATGGGTAGTGTGGTATACTTTTTTTTCTCCTTTTTCTCTCTCTATGAATAATTAAAGAAAACAAAGTGGAAAAGAAAACTGGAAAAATGTATGTGGGAGAATGGGGCTTAAGGGATCCATGGTAATTGAGAAATGTATGTATGTAGGTATGTTTTATGCATGAAAATTGAATAAGAGAAACATAAATGTAATAGAGGTTGGAGAAGGTGTTGGTTGAAAGTTTTATGTATAAATGCAAAAATGTTTCAATAAAGAATACTTGATTAAAAATAAAATAAAAATAGCCAGCAGGAACAAGTTCTGTTCTGACATGTTTCTTGTTAGGCGCAGCACCCTCCTAGCATGAAACATGTCAGAACAGAACTTGTTCCTGCTGGCTATTTTAAAAAATGAAGAATGTTTTGTTTCAACTGCCACTTTACGCATTAACTAAAGCCCTGTACACACGCGTCGAAAATTGGCAGGGAATTTTCGTCCAATGTCCGATCTGCCGATTTCCGGCTTGTTAGTATGATGCTTCCGACAACCAACTCTGACTTTTTAGCTGAAAAAAAACCTGTGTGCAGACTATAAAATTTTTGTTGGCCGTCAACATAATGGCCGATTTTCGTGCAGTCAGTACAGATTTCGACAGGAAAAAATCTGATGAGCAAGTCTGGGCATGCTCAGTGAAGAAAGAACACAAAGAAAGCAAACCAACACATGACATCACTTCTGAAGTAGAATTTTGTTGGCTGAGAAAATTTGTGTGCAGTCTAGGCACATTCCAACCAACAAAACACAACTCTGGACAAAAAAAGGACGGTCGGTCGGCCGATAATCGTTGCGTGTGTACGAGGCTTTAGACTCAGTGGGGTTGATACTAAAAGTTGATAGTACAAAGTCTGGTGCAGCTCTACATAGAAACCAATCAGCTTACAGTTTTTTTTTTTTTTTTTGTCAAAGCTTAATTGAACAAGCTGAAGGTAGAAGATGATTGGCTACTATGCACACCTGCACCAGATTTTGCATGCTTCAGTTTTAGTAAATCAACCCCACTCTGTCCAGGATAGCATGGTCTTCTGCTGACTTGGCACCATCCATAGACAGCTTCATTTTTCTACGAGTCACAGAAATTGGATCCAACACACACAATGTTATTTCAGCTAACTGCAGTACAGAGGATGTTTGTCCCCGTCCTTTGAAGTGTAAGAAGACAATGACTTTCCTAATGCAGCCCCCACACCTAAGCACTGGTAGGCTGCAATATACAGTTTTACATGTTTGATCTTGGGATTTTTATATCCTTTAAAACCATTTTAACTTCACATTCCTCTTTCTTTCCAGCATATTTCGGCAAACTGTTGAAAGTTTATGGAATTGTCCCATATTTTACTGTAATTATGTGGAAATAAAAATGTTAAATGTCATAGTGGCTAAGTTGTTATTACTTCCATTTAGCAGCACTAGGGTCTTCAAATCCCAACCATGGCACTACCTGCCTGGAGTTTGCATGTTCTCCCTGTGCCTGCGTGGGTTTCCTCCGGCTACTCCAGTTTTCTTCCACACTCCAAAGACATGCTGGTAGATTATTTGACTTCTGTCTAAATTGTCCCTAGTGGATGTATGAATGCAAATTAGGGACCTTAGTTTGCAAGTTCCTTGAGGGCAGGGGCTGATGTGAATGTAAAACACTGTATATATGTAAAGTGCTGTGTGAATTGATGGTGTTACATAAGTACCTCTAATAAATAAATAAGTCCAACTGTGTTCTAATATCTATAGTGAGCCTAATCTTACAATTTGCATATCGCTGTATAGGTTGGGTTGGTAAGAGTTGGGTACTGCTATAGATTAAAGTAGGAGTGCAAGACACAGAGATGACTTGAGGTGGCACACAGCTTCCTCATATACTTGCAAATGTATGCAACTGAGCAATGTGTTTTTATTCTATATTGGAAGCAAGTTCAAGAGGTCCTTTTTGATGGGGAACTTCCTATCCTTTGGAAGGCCCCAACCACTAAGTCAAACAAACTGCAGTGCATTGGCTGCGCAGATGTTGTTATGTGAACCCATTTCTGACAAGAATCTGAGTTATGATAGAACAAGCACACTTATACCCATGGGAAAGTACACAGTGGATTGATGTTTACTAAGACAAAATCGTATCAAGCATGAAGATACTGCAGGGCATAACTGACTGTAAGTTTGAAATATACGCAGACATTTTCCAAACAGCTCACTGAATATTAAAGGCGGCATTTCACAATTGTGGGCATACATGAAACTCACCTTGACACCCCAGAAAGGAAGAACAAAGAGTTCCATGTCTTCCTGCATCTTTTTTGTAATTATATTTTACAATTATGCATTTATATGAGTAGGGCAAAAAATAAAAATGGACTTTAAATTTCCCAGCATGCCCTGCTTTATTAAATAATTACAGGTATTTATATAACACTGACAATTTTTTACGCAGCACTTTACATATTGTACATTCACATCAAGGAGCTTACAATCTAAGGGACCTGTCTCACATGCAAAGCATATATTGCAAGCAAACCATTGATCTTAAAAAAATGTTATTATTATTATTATAGATAACCAACATATTTAATAGAGCAACTCATTAGTTTAGGCAAACTGCACTTTTATGCAATACTACTACTACTACCATTACTACTAATAATAGTTATTATTACATTGTATTATTATTATTATTATTATTTTTATTATTATTATAATTATATAATGAGAAAATGGTGAAGTGCTAAATTTAGCTTTTAATGAGCTGTTGATGTTAGAGGCTCTGAAAGGTTACAACCTTTTTGCTTATTGGGGAGATATTACCAACAAAAAAACTTGGGAACACCAACAAACACATTTTAGTAGAGTGGAAAAGGTTAGACAATGTTTATATTGCTTTATGTGTTTCCTTGTTACAGTGACAGTCACTCCCCTCATTTCTTGTACAGCTGTCACAAGGACAGAAAGCAAAGGAAAATTTCCCCAGGGGGGCCACAAACAGAACTGAAAGACTGACAGTTACTGCAACTCATACTTTGCCTAGAGTTAGTCTTTAGTTCTGCGATATTATAAAAAATGTGAAGAAGGGTGAACTTGACCTTTCCCAATTAATGAGATTACCTTCAAGACTGCCCATGACTTTAACTGGTGTAGTAACATACATTGTATGCTCAGAATGCCCTGGTACTGACCAAGGCATTCAACCAACCATCCAACCAACCATTTGTAACTGAGCTCTGGCCCAATTGGTTTCCATTTGCCTTCAATTGTGACCTACTGGCTGCTTTCCTTAACTTTCATTTTCATTGACTTGACATTTTTGTGTCAACAAGTGCTGGTCATACAGTATACAGTTTTACAGTACTATGTTTCATTTTCAGTCAACATCAACTGTTTTCAAGCTTTCAGCCACAAAATGATTGATAAATGCTGTAGAAAGTTATGGAAACTACTAAATCCTACTCAAATAGGCATTTTTGATCAATTCACAGTACCCATGCTTTTATTTTTTCCATATAGGTATAGGTATGTTTTACATAAATATACAGTATCTCACAAAAGTGAGTACAACCCTCAAATTTTTGTAAAGATTTTATTATATCTTTTCATGTGACAACACAGAAGAAATTACACTTTTCTACAATGTAAAGTAGTGAGTGTACAGCTTGTATAACAGTGTAAATTTGCTGTCCCCTCAAAATAACTCAACACACAGCCATTAATGTCTAAACCACTGGCAACAAAAGTGAGTAGACCCTTTAGTGAAAATGTCAAAATTGTGCCCAATTAGCCATTTTCCCTCCCCGGTGCCATGAGACTCGTTAGTGTTACAAGGTCTCAGGTGTGAATTGGGAGCAGGTGTGTTAAATTTGGAGTTATCACTCTCACTCTCTCATACTGGTCACTGGAAGTTCAACATGGCACCTCATGGCAAAGAACTCTCTGAGGATCTGAAAATAAGAATTGTTGCTCTAAATAAAGATGGCCTAGGCTATAAGAAGATTGCCAAGACCCTATAACTGAGCTGCAGCACATGGTCAAGACCATACAGCAGTTTAACAGGACAGGTTCCACTCAGAACAGGCCTCGCTATGGTCTACCAAAGAAGTTGAGTGCGCATGCTCAGTGTCCTATCCAGAGGTTGTCTTTGGGAAATAGACATATGATTTCTGCCAGCATTGCTGCAGAGGTTGAAAGGGGTGGGGGTCAGCCTGTCAGTGCTCAGACCATACGCCGCACACTGCATCAAATTGGTCTGTATGGCTGTAGTTCCAGAAGGAAACCTCTTTTAAAGATGATGCACAAGAAAGCCCACGAAGAGTTTGTTGAAGACAAGCAGTCTAAGGACATGGTTTACTGGAACTATGTCTTGCGGTCTGATGAGACCAAGATAAACTTATTTGGTTAAGATAGTGTCAAGCGTGTGTGGCATCAACCAGATGAGGAGTACAAAGACAAGTGTGTCTTGTCTACAGTCAAGCATGGTGGTGGGAGTGTCATGGTCTGAGGTTGCATGAGTGCTACTGGCACTGCGGAGCTACAGTTCATTGAGGGAACCATAAATGCCAACATGTAATGTAGCATACTGAAGCTTGTTCCCCTTCTTTGGAGACTGGGCCGAAGGGCAGAATTCTAACATAACAACCCCAAACACACCTCCAATATGACCACTGCCTTGCTAAAGAAGCTGAGGGTAAAGGTGATGGACTGGCCAAGCATGTCTCCAGACCTAAACCTTATTGAGCATCTGTGGGGCATCCTCAAACGGAAGGTGAAGGAGCGCAACGTCTATCACATCCACCAGTTCCGTGATGTCATCATGGAAGAGTGGAAGAGGACTCCAGCGGCAACCTGTGAAGCTCTGGTGAACTCAATGCCCAAGAGGGTTAAGGCAGTGCTGGAAAATAATGGTGGCCACACAAAATATTGACACTTTGGGTCCAATTTGGACATTGTCACTTAGGGGTGTACTCACTTTTGTTGTCAGCGGTTTAGACATTAATGGCTGTATGTTGAGTTATTTTGAGGGGACAGCAAATTTACACTGTTATACAAGCTGTACACTCACTACTTTACATTGTAGCAAAGTGTCATTTCTTCAGCGTTGTCACATGAAAAGGTATAATAAAATATTTACAAACATGTGAGGGGTGTACTCACTTTTGTGAGATACTGTATGTATATATATATATATATATATACACTATATTACCAAAAGTTTTGGGACACATGCCTTTACACGCACATGAACTTTAATGGCATCCCAGTCTTAGTCCGTAGGGTTCAATATTGAGTTGGCCCACCCTTTGCAGCTAAAACAGCTTCAACTCTTCTAGGAAGGCTGTCCTCAAGGTTTAGGAGTGTGTCTATGGGCATGTTTGACTATTCTTCGAGAAGCACATTTGTGAAGTCAGGCACTGAAGTGGACATGAATGCCTGACTCGCAGTTTCTGCTCTAATTCATTCCAAAGGTGTTCTATCGGGTTGTTGTCTGGACTCTGTGCAGGCCAGTCAAGTTCCTCCACCTCAAACTCACTTATTCATGTCTTTATAGACCTTGCTTTGGGCATTTGTCCAAATCATTTGGTGGAGGGAGGATTATGGTGTGGGGTTGGCCTCTTAGTTCCAGTGAAGGGAACCCTTATGATGTCAGCATATCAAGACATTTTGAACAATTTCATGCTCCCAACTCTGTGGGAACAGTTTGGGAAGGCCCCTTCCTATTCCAACATGACTGTGCACCAGTGCACAAAGCAAGTTTGCTCAAATGTGCATGAGGCCTTATACTTTCCACTAGGGTTACACTGATACAATTTTTTCACCGGCGAGTATGAATAACGATACTTTTGGACAAGTACTTGTTGACACCAAGTACCAATACCTTTGTGGTGGGATTTGAGCCCATACAAAGTATGTATGGGCTCAGATGGCACTGCAAAGGTATCAATTTGGGTATCAAAGCCTCTGCACAAGTACTCGTACATATGCCTAGTTTTGGCACCAATACCATTATCGGTATCTGTGCAACCCTACTTTCCTTACCTTTATCTTTATTTGATTTCTTGAAACCAGACACTGACAACAAACACTTGTGGCTGAAAACTGATTGGCAGCATCAACATTGCCATATGTGTAGTCAGGTCATGAATTACAGCCTTAAAGCGGAGTTCCGGGCACAAAAACAATATTTTTTTTGTGCCCCTCCGCTAGGTATGCATCACCTGAAATGGAATTGGATAGTTATTTTTTTTTTTTTTGTTTACTTACCTTGCAATTGAAGATCGAAGATACTCACCTCAGAGTACTTCCTCCCTCGGAGCCGCGGCTCACCCCGTCACTTCCTGCCTCGCTATGATTCCTGGGAGCTGAACGGAATCAATGCGACGGCACCGGCCCCGCTCGTCATTTCCGGGCGACGCCCAGAAGCTGTGGAGGAATGCGGCGCCGGAAGTGACGAGAGGGGCCGGTGTGGCGCATTCTGGGACAAGAAGACGCGGAAGAAGACACAGAAGAGGACCGCGCCAGCTTCAGCTGCCCACAAGAGAGATGGAAACGCTGTGGAAGAAATTTTATAAGTAAGTATTTCTTCTAAAAAAAATGACATCTGTGCCCGGAACTCCGCTTTAAGCCTCGTACACACGCATCGAAAATCGGCAGGGAATTTTCGTCCAACGACCGATCTGCCGATTTTTGGCTTGTTAGAATGATGCTTCCGACAACCAACTCCGACTTTTCGGCCGAAAAAATCTGGTGTGCAAGCTATAAAATTTTTGTCCGCCGTCAAAACACGTCCAATTTTCGTGCAGTCAGTACAGATTTCGACAGGGAAAAATCTAATGAGCAAGTCTGGGCATGCTCAGAGAAGAAAGAACACAAAGAAAGCAAACCAACACATGACATCACTTCTGAAGTAGAATTTTGTTGGGCGAGAAAATTCGTGTGCAGTCTAGGCACATTCCAACCAACAAAACACCACTCTGGACAAAAGACGGACGATCGGTCGGCCGATAATCGTTGCGTGTGTACGGGGCTTTACGGGTGATTCATGATAGCCAACAAGAGATACAATTTTATTCCACCTCAGTTTAATGTTGAAGTTTAATCTTTTTATATGTTGCCTTATTTTTATATGTTGCCTTACTGGTTCACATCTCCCCTTTCACGAAAAAAAAACCTTTTCCTTTTCATTACAAATCTTATTTTAGAACCAGTGATATCATCACTGGTCGTATTTGCTTCTCTATGCAATGCAGGTAGATCATGGCTGGTTGGGGAAGCTGTACAAAGCAGTAGACTATGCTAGGTAATGCCTACACATGATGAAACAACTGATTGAAACAACTGAAATCCAATGAATGAAAGGAACCAGCCAGGGATAGTAAGGCTAGGTTCACACTGCTACGATACAACATGCTATTAAGTAGTTAGACTTAATTGTGACTTAGATGCAACTTGGATGCAACTTTGGTGTAACTTTGATAAGGCTTGTATATTATATGGGACCAAAATCACACAGGAATCGCACCATAGTAGTACAGGTATCCTTTACTAAAATCGCTCCGTGCTCGGTTTCATTGATGTGAATGGACACCTTTGAAAACAATGTGATTTCCCTTGTCATGTTTATCCTTGTGACTCAAGTCGCATCGGAAATCACGCCAGTGTGAACTAGGCCTAAAGAAGGAAAGGGCTAGATTGGTGCTGGACACATTCCAGCCAGTTACTGAAGCGTGCTCTGACTTGCTGGAGCTTCTTATGCACACTGTGAGAAGCTTACAGTGTTAAGTGAAATCAATTCAGTACAGGAGAGAAGCCTGCACAACTGTGCAAGGCTGAAGGAAGACTGGAGTTTAGCTTTAAGCAGTATTTGTCTCCTGGTTAGCAGTGTGCCTGACGATTTGTTGTGTCTACAAGATAGATGCTGTAGGCTCTACAACTTTTTTTTTATATCCCTGAATCTAGGCACTGAAAAAAGGATAATATATTATCGATTCGATTATACATTTTCTGTCTATGCTTCAGAAGTCTTTTCATCCAAGAATGTTTAACAAGATCAGTATGGCTGAGAGGGTAAAAAAAAATTCATTTGTAATAAAATAGATGTTGTAGATATAGTGAACCGATGCCTGAGTAGCAATTTGTTATTCTTAAGCTATTTATTGATGTAATGCACAAGGAATCAATACTAAAGTGTTGTCTGATCCTATACACTTCTTAACAAGGAATCATTCTTATAGAGCATTGCACCAGGTGTACAATACACTTGTAGATAGCTTCCACATTTTTTAAGCAAAACTGCATGTAAAATATATTTCAGATTTCCCAGGATCCATTCCTTCTTTTATGAGCTGTACTAGGTAATTCTGGAAATTGGTAGAGGCTACAGAACGATGACTTCAAAAATACATTGCACACATCAGAGGCAGAGTCCATAAAATGAGTATTGTGAGGCCTCATTTTTATCAAGGTGGAGAAGTATCAGTAGCAGTGGGAGGAAGAGCAGCATGAGTAGGAGGAGCAGCAAGGAAAGTGGGAGGAGGGGCAATGGGAGAAGGTGCAGCAGGGTTAGTTTGAGGAGGCACAGCAGGGGCAGAGGAAAGAGGTACAGAGGAGGAACAGCAGGGACAGTAAAAGGAGGTGCAACAGGGACAGAGGGAGGAGGTACACAAGGGGTAGTAGGAGGAGGTACAGGAGGGGTAATGGGGGGTGGTCCAGCAGGTGTAGTGAGTGGAAGTGCAACAGGGGCAGTGGGAGGAGGTTCACAAGCAGTAGTAGAAGGAAGTTCAGAAGGGGAAATGGGGGTTGGAACTTGGAACAGCAGGGGCAGTGAGTGGAGGTGCAACAGGAGCATTGGGAGGAGATGCAGAAAAGACAGTGGAAGGAGGTACAACAGGGGCTGTGGAAAGAGGTGCAGCAGGGACAATGGGAGGAGGTACAAAATGTGTAAGAGGAGGTGCAGCAGGGGAAATGGGGGAAGGGGGTACAGCAGGTGCAGCGAGTGGAGGTGCAACAGGGGCAATGGGAGGAGGTACAGAAAAGGCAGTGGGAGGAGGTTCAGCAGGGGCAATTGGAGAAGGTGCAGAAGGGTCAATGGGATGAGGTACAAAATGTGTAAGAGGAGGTGCAGCAGGGGAAATGGAGGGAGGTTGTACAGCAGGTGCAGCAAGTGGAAGTGCAACAGGGGCAGTGGGAGGAGGTACACAATCGGTAGTGGGAGGAAGTTCAGCAGGGGAAATGGGGGGAGGTGGCACAGCAGGTGCAGTGAGTGGAGGTGAAACAGGGACAGTGGGGGGAGATACAGAAAAGGCAGTGGGAGGAGGTACAGCAAGGGCAGTGGGAGAAGGTGCAGCAGGGTCAATGGGAGGAGGTATAAAAGTTGTAAAAGAAGATGCAGTAGGGGAAATGGGGGGGGGGGTAGGTGGTACAGCATGTGGCACATGTGTTCTTCCTCCTACAACAGTGGGAGGAGGAACATAAGGGCAGTATACAGAGATGCAGCACTAGGAGAAGGTGAAAAAGGTGAAAGAAGTGTAAGAAAAAGAAGTAGGAGAAAAGTGCAGCAGGAACCAGAGGAGCGGCAGAAGCAGCAGCAGGAGAAGCACAAGGGTAATAGGGGTGGAGCAGCAGGGGAAGCAAAGGAGGGAACACAGGGCAGTAGGTGGAAGTGCAGCATATGCATGAGCACAGTAGTTGAAAGAACTTCCAAAACATCAACAGAAGCAGGATCATAGGGATTTGCACAGGGGCATTGAAAGGAAGAGCAGAATCTGGTGGAAGAAGCAAAGAGGCAGTGGGAGGAGAAGCAGTAGAGGCATCAGAGCAGTAGAGGAAGCAGGCGGAGGGGAAGATTTAGTGGGAGGAGAACAGGGCAGTGAGTGTTAGTGCAGCAGAAGCAGGAGGAGCAGCAGAGGAAGCAGGAGAATGTGTAGCAGTAGAAGAAAGAGAACATTATCTGTAAGGAGAAGCAGCGGTGAGAGAAGTGCAAGGGGAGAGGGGGAGGAGCAATAGGTGTAAAAGAAGGAGGAGCAACTGAGGCAGGAGGGACAGCAGTCAGATGAAAGATGGGGCTAAAGATGGAGGAGAAAAAGGAGCATGAGTGGGAGAAATTCTAAGAGCAGGAGCCGAAGATTAAATAACATATACAGTATCTCACAAAAGTAAGTACACCCCTCACATTTTTGTAAATATTTTATTAGACATTAATGACTGTGTGTTGAGTTTTGAGGGTTAAAACAACACAGGAAAAGCCGCTCAGGTGCTGGTCGGATCCGCCATCCAGTAATCAAGCTTCCAAAGAGAAAAAGTGACCGCACTCAGAGGTGAATGAACTTGAAGTGTTTATTCCCATTCATATGAGTAAGCGACCTACAGAGTCGTGAAACGCGTTAACCGTGTCCATGTCTGTTCGATGCACCGTTGTCTTTTATGAATGGGAATAAACACTTCAAGTTCATTCACCTCTGAGTGCGGTCACTTTTTCTCTTTGGAAGCTTGAGTTTTGAGGGGACAGCAAATGTACACTGTTACACAACCTGTACACTCACTACTTTACATTGTCACAAAGTGTCATTTCTTCAGTGTTGTCACATGAAAAGATAGAATAAAATATTTACAAAAATGTGAGGGGTGTACTGACTTTTGTGAGATACTGTAATTATAATAAAATAAACTCTGAAGCCTGGACATGAGTTTTCTTAAAATTTTTATTGTTAAAAAAAAAAAAAGTTCAAATATTTTGTGTATACAAAGTGGATGAGAAAAATCCCATGCATACTGTAGGTATACAATAAAAAAAGTAACTTTACATTTTAATGGCTTTACAAAATAACTCAGTAACTTTGGTGAACAAGTTACGTGTTTTAAGTGTTTCAGAGCAAGTACAGAGTGACAGCTGTGTCTACGTCTTTGAGCTAATGACAGTTTAACATAGTCACACTTTCACAACAAGATTAATCATCATTTCATCACTCAGACAATGACATTATAACATCAATACAGCATTTTACCTGTCAAGAAATACAGTTTACATGGGTGTTAACCAGGAATGTGCTTTACAAAAATAAACACAAAATAATAAAAAATAAAGGGATTAACTTTTACAAAAAAAGTTGTTCTTACAGAATAACGTAATAGGCTTATAATGTCACTTTATTTTGACTTTATACATTGTGCATCATAACAGTAATTTGCATAATCAAAGCAACTAAATACATACAGTAACTTACATCATAATGGCGAATAGAGGGACACTGACCATGATGTTATAAAAATAGCTTCAATATGAAACATTATTTAGTGTAGAATTTCATTTCTATTTATTTTCAGAGATACCCTTTATAAAGTAGGCAGGTTAGGTCACCCGAAATGTACTGTCCGTTTGACATTTTCTCCATCTGATAAATGATAAAGAAAATACTTCCCTTTTGTCTGCAATGTACAGTGTTGTATAGCGGGCATTCTATCTCATTTTTCTTAGTCGCAGTCTATTTTCTTTGTCCCTTTTTTTCAGCAAATTTATAAACTGGTTGAAAAAATGTTCCTGGTCTTTCTTTTTCTGAACCACACGGAAACGCTGGTCTCTTCCATATTTCTCTGCAAATTCCTTAAAGGTGGTTCTAAAATAAACAAAAAAAAAAAAAAAACAGATTGATAAATAATTTACAGTAAGCCCAACTCATGAGGTCCACTGGGAAAGGCTGCAGTCTATGTGTGATGCTGGTCATGTACTCAATTACTTTAAAACTGAACTCCATGCAGATATATATCCATGTCTTTATGGACCTTGCTTTGTGCACTGGTGCGCAGTCATGTTGGAGCAGGAAGGGGCCATCCCCAAACTGTTCCCACAAAGTTGGCAGCATGAAATTGTCCAAAATGTCTTGGTATGCTGACGCCTTAAAAGTTCCCTTCACTGAAACTAAGGGGCCAAGCCCAACCCCTGAATAACAACCCCACACCATTACCCCCCCTCCACCAAATGATTTGGACCAATGCACAAAGCACAGATATTTATAGGTTCACCGCAAGTGGGAGCTCTTTAGGTTTTTCATGCCTTGGTTGACTTGATTTGAACTGTAAAGCCTCGTAGACACTATTGTTTTTTTTTCCGTTCAGCTCAGCGGGACTGAGGGAAAAAAAAACTGACAGTTTAGGAGGAGCCGCTGTACTAACTATCTGATGTTAGTACAGTAATCTCCCCTACACAAACATGTTATACTTACCTCCTCTGTGCAGATGGTTTTACACAGATTGGCCTAGATCCTCCTCTTCTCGGGTCCGTGTTGACTGCCCCTACAGCTAACAGCATGCTATGGGGGCACCCGAGCAGAGTCAAAGCTCCCTGTGTCCATTCAGTCACAGAGCCGCGACCCGGCCCTGCCCCCTCTCTCTCCTGATTGGCTAAATTATTTTGATTGACAGCAGTGGGATCCAATCAATCCATGCTGCTGTGTCAGCCAATGAGGAGGGGAGTCCCAGGCAGCTTAGACAACATCACTGGATAAATAAAGGCTCGGGAGGGTGGCTGCTGCACACAGAAGGTTTTTTTATCTTAATGCATAGAAAACCTTCTGCCTTTATATTCACTTTAACCACTTAAGCCCCGGAAGATTTTACCCCCATTCCGACCAGGGGGTATTTTGCGATTCGGCACTGCGTGACTTTAACGGACAATTGCGCGGTCGTGCGACGCTGTACCTAAACGAATTTGGCGTCCTTTTTTTCCCACAAACAGAGCTTTCTTTTGGTGTTTGATCACCTGTGCGATTTTTTGATCACGCGCTAAAAACAAAAAAAGAGCGTAAATTTTGCAAAAATAGCAATATTTTTCACATTTTTTTATATGAAATTCCCCAAAAAAAAATTTAAAAATCAAAATTTTTTTACTTTTTCGGCCAATTTGTTTTATGCTACCTATGTTTGGTAAAAAAAAAATCACAAAAAGCGTATTTTGATTGGTTTGCGCAAAAGTTATTGCGTTTACTAACAAAGGGAAAGATTTCTGTCATTTTTGTTGTTTTTTTTTTTAACGTGTAATGGCGGCGATCTGCGATTTTTTTTGCGGTACTGCGACATTGCGGCGGACAGATCGGACCCTTGACTGACATTTTTGACACTTTTGGGGTTACCAGTGACATTTCTACAGTAATCAGTGCTATATATATGCATTGTTACTGTAAAAATACACTGGTAGTGAAGGGGTTAACTTTATTTGGGAGGGAGGGGCTGTGTGTGTCCCTAGGGGCGTGCTTTCTACTGTGATTGGCTGGGGCTTGAGCTGTATGGACACTGATCAACGGATCTACATACTAGATCCGAGTGATCAGTAACCTAACAGCAAGGAGAATGACAGGTGGCTTGTTTACACAAGCTGCCTGACATTCTCCCTCTCCCCCGCCGATCGCCGAGTGACCGGCGGACATCGGGTCCGCTGGTCACACGCGCGGGGGGGTCTGTGACCACGCGGGAGCGGGAGCGCGCCTCCGGGGGCGCGCGCTCGCTCCCTAGACCCTCACAAGTTAGTGACGTAGCCCTACGTCACTTTGCCTGTGAGGGGCTGACTGCCGACGTAGATCGGCGTTAGGCAGTCGGCAAGTGGTTTTAAGGAAAAGCAGTAAAGTACAACACTACGCAACACAATCATTAGCACATAAATAATGGTCTAAGATTTCTTTTACACACTTATGTAAAAATAATGTTAAAAGATTATAGTCTTTTTAAAAACCTAAAGCCTAAGAAAATTCCCTAGAATAATATACATGTATTTAGCATTTTTATCTACCTGCTTCTTTCTTTTCTTTTTTTTTTTTTTCTACAGTGAAACCATTCCTCTACCTAGCAATAATTTAAAAATATGTTAAATAAAAATGGCATACAAGTAAAAGAACATAACTATTGTAAAGTTAGATGTCAGGAAAGCAATCCATTTGTTGAGTGCTGATTAGAATACCTTGGAGACAGCTTGGATTCTTCAAGAAGCTTTTTAAATTCTTCTTTGGCAAGCATTAATTTACTCCTTTTTTCTTTATATTCTTCCTTGATTCGAGTCTTTACAAACTGTTCAAAGACCTGAAAGTGAATCATACCATGAAATGAATATCCATCTTGTACTGGTTTGACCTAGGCAGAGTGAATTTTGATTGGTTCCTGCACTTCATACTAAGTACTAAATGGAAAACTATAACGATTTTCTTTTAGGTTTTTTACATCTTTAAATTGATGTTTTTTTTAACTGTTCTTGATTTGTACTTAAATCAGCTGTTGGTGTCTGCTTTTAAAACACAGTGCTCATTTATAATTTAAACCCATTCCGCCCCAATACCAGTTATTTTCAGCAGCACCTTAGAGCCCCTGAAATGCATTAACTTGACTTTTTGGCTTTTTATGATGAAATAAACATACTTGATCTATCACCTATTGGGGTGGTGCTCTTTCTTTTTCATACCCCTTGGATGATACTAGGAGGTACGAGGGCTACAGTATGGAACCTTTATTGCTCACAGGAATGTGTTAATGGTATTACAATGACATGTGGGTTTTTGAGTGCCACCCTTATAGCCCTGCCTCTCTAGGCAATGACTTGTGTTAGCTATGCAGCAAGGATAAATATTCTATATGGCATAGTGTTGCACCTCATCACCTCATTGACACATACATTAGGGCTCATGGGTGGATGGGTTTTGTCTATGAATGCTGGGTTTTGCATTTCAGTGTAGTGCTCCTCAAACACCTGAGAACAGGGGCACTGGGCCTTCTGGATATGATCAACTGTAGTACTTTTTCTTATCAATGTCCAATCTTGAAGGACCTTCCTCATCGGAAGGAATCCAAACTGAGCGTCCACAATGTAAGGTGGGGGGTAGGCAGGACTTACCTAGTGTTCCTTCCTGATTTGAGAAGTACTGCCTTGTCTGACCAGGAGTCAGGAAGACAGAGTACATGCAGTGCCACAACACCCCCTTTTTTTTTTTTGCACACACCTCTTGTGCTATTGTTGGCTTTTTGACCAAGACTGGGACAATTTTTGTTATCAATCTGCAAGGCTTAGCCATTGCACCTGTATTGGCACCTTTTTTTATTTTCTTTTATCTATTTTCTCTCCACCTGTGTGTCACCTGCATTTATTTATGTGTCTTTCTTCACTTGGATTGCAGTATGTAGGTATTTGGGACTACCTTGACGCCTAGGGGAAGCTAGTGTGGCCCTCTGATTCATTCTTCCTCTGCTTTGGGGCGTCTCTCTTCAGGAGAGCCCCTTGCCTAGTCCTCATTGGTTGGCTTCAGCTGATCATGAGGAGTGGGGTTCACTGGGCCTTTTGGTGAGGTAGACCTAAGTGTACCTTGTGCAATCAGGAGCCTGGCACCCCAGGGGATCAGGGAAGGATCCTTCCTCTTTGAGAGGGGACCATAGGACACACCCTATGTACACTCCACTTTTGTGTGTGCGCTGTGTGCTCACAAACACTTTTTTGGTTCCTTTTGGTGTTTTGTTTTTGTACACTGTGGTGCTGGTTAAAAAAAAAAAAAAAAAACCTGAGTGCAAGGGCTATGTTTTTGGAGAACTGAAGTCCGTAAGAAGTCTCCACTGGCACCGTCTTTGGGACTACCCTGAAGTCTAGGGGGAGCTAGTGTGGCCCTCTGATTCATTCTTCCTCTGCTTTGGGGCGTCTCTCTTCAGGAGAGCCCCTTGCCTAGTCCTCATTGGTTGGCTTCAGCTGATCATGAGGAGTGGGGTTCACTGGGCCTTTTGGTGAGATAGACCTAAGTGTACCTTGTGCCATCAGGAGCCTGGCACCCAGGGGATCAGGGAAGGGTCCTTCCTCTTTGAGAGGGGACCATAGGACACACCCTATGTACACTCCACTTTTGTGTGTGTGTTCTGTGTGCTCACAAACACTTTTTTGGTTCATTTTGGTGTTTTGTTTTTGTACACTGTGGCGCTGGTTAAAAAAAAAAAAAACCTGAGTGCAAGGGCTACGTTTTTGGAGAACTGAAGTCTGTAAGAAGTCTCCACTGGCACCGTCTTTGGGACTACCCTGAAGTCTAGGGGGAGCTAGTGTGGCCCTCTGATTCATTCTTCCTCTGCTTTGGGGCGTCTCTCTTCAGGAGAGCCCCTTGCCTAGTCCTCATTGGTTGGCTTCAGCTGATCATGAGGAGTGGGGTTCACTGGGCCTTTTGGTGAGATAGACCTAAGTGTACCTTGTGCCATCAGGAGCCTGGCACCCAGGGGATCAGGGAAGGGTCCTTCCTCTTTGAGAGGGGACCATAGGACACACCCTATGTACACTCCACTTTTGTGTGTGTGTTCTGTGTGCTCACAAACACTTTTTTGGTTCATTTTGGTGTTTTGTTTTTGTACACTGTGGCGCTGGTTAAAAAAAAAAAAAACCTGAGTGCAAGGGCTACGTTTTTGGAGAACTGAAGTCTGTAAGAAGTCTCCACTGGCACCGTCTTTGGGACTACCCTGAAGTCTAGGGGGAGCTAGTGTGGCCCTCTGATTCATTCTTCCTCTGCTTTGGGGCGTCTCTCTTCAGGAGAGCCCCTTGCCTAGTCCTCATTGGTTGGCTTCAGCTGATCATGAGGAGTGGGGTTCACTGGGCCTTTTGGTGAGGTAGACCTAAGTGTACCTTGTGCCATCAGGAGCCTGGCACCCAGGGGATCAGGGAAGGGTCCTTCCTCTTTGAGAGGGGACCATAGGACACACCCTATGTACACTCCACTTTTGTGTGTGTGTTCTGTGTGCTCACAAACACTTTTTTGGTTCATTTTGGTGTTTTGTTTTTGTACACTGTGGCGCTGGTTAAAAAAATAAAAAACCTGAGTGCAAGGGCTACGTTTTTGGAGAACTGAAGTCTGTAAGAAGTCTCCACTGGCACCATCTTTGGGACTACCCTGAAGTCTAGGGGGAGCTAGTGTGGCCCTCTGATTCATTCTTCCTCTGCTTTGGGGCGTCTCTCTTCAGGAGAGCCCCTTGCCTAGTCCTCATTGGTTGGCTTCAGCTGATCATGAGGAGTGGGGTTCACTGGGCCTTTTGGTGAGGTAGACCTAAGTGTACCTTGTGCCATCAGGAGCCTGGCACCCAGGGGATCAGGAAAGGGTCCTTCCTCTTTGAGAGGGGACCATAGGACACACCCTATGTACACTCCACTTTTGTGTGTGTGTTCTGTGTGCTCACAAACACTTTTTTGGTTCATTTTGGTGTTTTGTTTTTGTACACTGTGGCGCTGGTTAAAAAAAAAAAAAACCTGAGTGCAAGGGCTACGTTTTTGGAGAACTGAAGTCTGTAAGAAGTCTCCACTGGCACCGTCTTTGGGACTACCCTGAAGTCTAGGGGGAGCTAGTGTGGCCCTCTCATTCATTCTTCCTCTGCTTTGGGGCGTCTCTCTTCAGGAGAGCCCCTTGCCTAGTCCTCATTGGTTGGCTTCAGCTGATCATGAGGAGTGGGGTTTACTGGGCCTTTTGGTGAGGTAGACCTAAGTGTACCTTGTGCCATCAGGAGCCTGGCACCCAGGGGATCAGGGAAGGGTCCTTCCTCTTTGAGAGGGGACCATAGGACACACCCTATGTACACTCCACTTTTGTGTGCGTGTTCTGTGTGCTCACAAACACTTTTTTGGTTCATTTTGGTGTTTTGTTTTTGTACACTGTGGCGCTGGTTAAAAAAAAAAAAACCTGAGTGCAAGGGCTACGTTTTTGGAGAACTGAAGTCTGTAAGAAGTCTCCACTGGCACCATCTTTGGGACTACCCTGAAGTCTAGGGGGAGCTAGTGTGGCCCTCTGATTCATTCTTCCTCTGCTTTGGGGCGTCTCTCTTCAGGAGAGCCCCTTGCCTAGTCCTCATTGGTTGGCTTCAGCTGATCATGAGGAGTGGGGTTCACTGGGCCTTTTGGTGAGGTAGACCTAAGTGTACCTTGTGCCATCAGGAGCCTGGCACCCAGGGGATCAGGGAAGGGTCCTTCCTCTTTGAGAGGGGACCATAGGACACACCCTATGTACACTCCACTTTTGTGTGTGTGTTCTGTGTGCTCACAAACACTTTTTTGGTTCATTTTGGTGTTTTGTTTTTGTACACTGTGGCGCTGGTTAAAAAAATAAAAAACCTGAGTGCAAGGGCTACGTTTTTGGAGAACTGAAGTCTGTAAGAAGTCTCCACTGGCACCATCTTTGGGACTACCCTGAAGTCTAGGGGAAGCTAGTGTGGCCCTCTGATTCATTCTTCCTCTGCTTTGGGGCGTCTCTCTTCAGGAGAGCCCCTTGCCTAGTCCTCATTGGTTGGCTTCAGCTGATCATGAGGAGTGGGGTTCACTGGGCCTTTTGGTGAGGTAGACCTAAGTGTACCTTGTGCCATCAGGAGCCTGGCACCCAGGGGATCAGGAAAGGGTCCTTCCTCTTTGAGAGGGGACCATAGGACACACCCTATGTACACTCCACTTTTGTGTGTGTGTTCTGTGTGCTCACAAACACTTTTTTGGTTCATTTTGGTGTTTTGTTTTTGTACACTGTGGCGCTGGTTAAAAAAAAAAAACCTGAGTGCAAGGGCTACGTTTTTGGAGAACTGAAGTCTGTAAGAAGTCTCCACTGGCACCGTCTTTGGGACTACCCTGAAGTCTAGGGGGAGCTAGTGTGGCCCTCTGATTCATTCTTCCTCTGCTTTGGGGCGTCTCTCTTCAGGAGAGCCCCTTGCCTAGTCCTCATTGGTTGGCTTCAGCTGATCATGAGGAGTGGGGTTCACTGGGCCTTTTGGTGAGGTAGACCTAAGTGTACCTTGTGCAATCAGGAGCCTGGCACCCCAGGGGATCAGGGAAGGATCCTTCCTCTTTGAGAGGGGACCATAGGACACACCCTATGTACACTCCACTTTTGTGTGTGCGCTGTGTGCTCACAAACACTTTTTTGGTTCCTTTTGGTGTTTTGTTTTTGTACACTGTGGTGCTGGTTAAAAAAAAAAAAAAAACCTGAGTGCAAGGGCTATGTTTTTGGAGAACTGAAGTCCGTAAGAAGTCTCCACTGGCACCGTCTTTGGGACTACCCTGAAGTCTAGGGGGAGCTAGTGTGGCCCTCTGATTCATTCTTCCTCTGCTTTGGGGCGTCTCTCTTCAGGAGAGCCCCTTGTCTAGTCCTCATTGGTTTGCTTCAGCTGATCATGAGGAGTGGGGTTCACTGGGCCTTTTGGTGAGGTAGACCTAAGTGTACCTTGTGCCATCAGGAGCCTGGCACCCAGGGGATCAGGGAAGGGTCCTTCCTCTTTGAGAGGGGACCATAGGACACACCCTATGTACACTCCACTTTTGTGTGCGTGTTCTGTGTGCTCACAAACACTTTTTTGGTTCATTTTGGTGTTTTGTTTTTGAACACTGTGGCGCTGGTTAAAAAAAAAAAAACCTGAGTGCAAGGGCTACGTTTTTGGAGAACTGAAGTCTGTAAGAAGTCTCCACTGGCACCGTCTTTGGGACTACCCTGAAGTCTAGGGGGAGCTAGTGTGGCCCTCTGATTCATTCTTCCTCTGCTTTGGGGCGTCTCTCTTCAGGAGAGCCCCTTGCCTAGTCCTCATTGGTTGGCTTCAGCTGATCATGAGGAGTGGGGTTCACTGGGCCTTTTGGTGAGGTAGACCTAAGTGTACCTTGTGCCATCAGGAGCCTGGCACCCAGGGGATCAGGGAAGGGTCCTTCCTCTTTGAGAGGGGACCATAGAACACACCCTATGTACACTCCACTTTTGTGTGTTTGTTCTGTGTGCTCACAAACACTTTTTTGGTTCATTTTGGTGTTTTGTTTTTGTACACTGTGGCGCTGGTTAAAAAAATAAAAAACCTGAGTGCAAGGGCTACTTTTTTGGAGAACTGAAGTCTGTAAGAAGTCTCCACTGGCACCGTCTTTGGGACTACCCTGAAGTCTAGGGGGAGCTAGTGTGGCCATCTGATTCATTCTTCCTCTGCTTTGGGGCATCTCTCTTCAGGAGAGCCCCTTGCCTAGTCCTCATTGGTTGGCTTCAGCTGATCATGAGGAGTGGGGTTCACTGGGCCTTTTGGTGAGGTAGACCTAAGTGTACCTTGTGCCATCAGGAGCCTGGCACCCAGGGGATCAGGAAAGGGTCCTTCCTCTTTGAGAGGGGACCATAGGACACACCCTATGTACACTCCACTTTTGTGTGTGTGTTCTGTGTGCTCACAAACACTTTTTTGGTTCATTTTGGTGTTTTGTTTTTGTACACTGTGGCGCTGGTTAAAAAAAAAAAAAAACCTGAGTGCAAGGGCTACGTTTTTGGAGAACTGAAGTCTGTAAGAAGTCTCCACTGGCACCGTCTTTGGGACTACCCTGAAGTCTAGGGGGAGCTAGTGTGGCCCTCTCATTCATTCTTCCTCTGCTTTGGGGCGTCTCTCTTCAGGAGAGCCCCTTGCCTAGTCCTCATTGGTTGGCTTCAGCTGATCATGAGGAGTGGGGTTCACTGGGCCTTTTGGTGAGGTAGACCTAAGTGTACCTTGTGCCATCAGGAGCCTGGCACCCAGGGGATCAGGAAAGGGTCCTTCCTTTTTGAGAGGGGACCATAGGACACACCCTATGTACACTCCACTTTTGTGTGTGTGTTCTGTGTGCTCACAAACACTTTTTTGGTTCATTTTGGTGTTTTGTTTTTGTACACTGTGGCGCTGGTTAAAAAAAAAAAAAAAAAAACCTGAGTGCAAGGGCTACGTTTTGGGAGAACTGAAGACTGTAAGAAGTCTCCACTCGCACCATGAAGAAGGGGGAGGAGGGCAGGTCCCTGACTTTCTCAGTATTGATAGCCTGCAGCTTTACAAAAAAATGAATGGCAGACCCTTCAACATTGCCACTCCAGTAGGCATAAAACTCTTCTTTTCTGATTACACTTACCAGGGCCTAGTCATTAAAAAGTCTGCTCAAATGTTATCTGATTTGTAGAGATAATAGGGAGCAGAGGTTGGTACCTACTGGAAGAGTAATACTGGAGTCAGCAATGGCAGCACCCCTATTTCTGTCACAACAAGTTCTCTTTAAAGCTGCACATTATATAGAACTATAGTGCTAGCAAATAGTTGATATTCTTTTAAAAAATGTTTAAATACATAAAATCTAAATATATGTGTAATGCTATGAGAACACACCTGTTTCCGTTCCTCGGAGTTTAGCAAGAGATACCGAGGATCAAACACGATTTTATGAAGCTCTTTTTCCCATGTGGAGAATGCAGACACCTGTGGAGCATTGCCAACAGTTAGAATGCTTGAAACCCCCTATTCTCATAACAAGAATGTACAAATTTCATCCTGCTATTATTTTTCAACACTTTCATGAAGTTGAAAACGATCTAATTAAAACATTCCTTGCTGAGGATCCCTTTGAGTTTCTTATATGACTTTGTTATAGAAACATAAATATTTTAGAACAAAGCAATAAGACAGCATTCTGAACCATTTTCAAGACTGTTCTGTGTAAAGAAAACCTAAATGCTTATTTTGTCAACTTAAAGGGATCATCCACATTTACTGACACAGTAGGAGACCACTTTAACCTGGGAGCCATTCAGTTTGGTGTCCTGAGGTCCTCAGGGCTAGTTCTTGTTTGCATCTGTTTACCAAAACACTATGTACTTGAAAAATAGCCTTAAGGAGTATTTCAGAGCAAAAAAAAAAAGAAAATAAATTAAGCTTATGAAGTTCCTCTCTGCAATACATGCACATTTTCCTATATGTTTTTTTCCCTTTAACAGTCCTGAAAGCACAGAAAAGCACAGAAAAACATTGATCTATCAAAAATGCACTCTAAAAGCATCTAATTTGCGGTGTAGGCTGACAACGCACAGCATTTTTGTGGACTGAGTGGTGTAAGCCCTGCCCAGTTGTCTTTTAATAAACTATTCACCCCTCATACAAAGACATAAACCTAGTACACACCACTTTTTTCTTATTTTTTTGTTCAACCAAGTGGATTGAACTGAAAAAAAAAAACCAGACAGCTCAGATTGGAGCCGCTGTACTAACAATCCAATGTTAGTACAGTGATCTCCCTGCTGAGCTATTGTGTTCTGACAGGGGGAGTCCCCCCCCCACCCCGTTCACCAGAACACTCTGAATTTTATTGTATATTAGGCTTTAGGGGTTGATTTACTAAAACTTGAGATTGCAAAATCTGGTGCAGCTATGCATGGTAGCCAATCAGCTTCTAACTCCAGCTTGTTTAACCACTTGCCTACTGTGCACTTAAACACCCTTCCCATCCAGGCCAATTTTCAGCTTTCAGCGCTGTCACACTTTGACTGACAATTGCGCGGTCATGCTACACTGTACCCATTTGAAATTTTTATAATTTTTTTCACACAAATAGAGCTTTCTTTTGGTGGTATTTAATCATCTCTGGGTTTTTTATTTTTTACAAAAAAAAAGAATAAAGACAGAAAATTTTGAAAAAAAAAAAGTTTTTCTTATTTTCTGTGAGTAAATTTTGAAAATAAATTTTTCTCCTTCACTGAAGGGCGCTGATGAGGCGGCACTGATGGGCACTGATAGGCTGCACTGATGGGCACTGATGAGGTGGCACTTATGGGCACTGATGAGGTGGCACTTATGGGCACTGATGAGGAGGTACTAATATGCGGCAATGATGAGCACTGATAGGCGGCATTGATAGGTGGCACTGATAGGCGGCACTGATAGGTGGCACTGATGAGCACTGATAGGCGGCACTGCTGGGCACTAAGAGGTGGCACTGCTGGGCACTGAGGTGGCACTGCTGGGCACTGAGAGGCGGCACTGGCGGGCGGCACTGATGGGCACTGAGAGGCGGCACTGATGGGCACTGGCGGATGGCACTGATGGACACTGACGGGTGGCACTGATGAGCACTGATGGGCAGCACCATCAGTGCCCACACTCAGTGCCCATAGTGCTGCCAGTCAGTGCTTATCAGTGCCTAGATGAGCAGGCACTGATGGGCACTGACTGGCAGCACTATGGGCACTGATTGTGGGCATTGATGGGGGACACTGATGGCGGGCACTGTGGGCACTGATGGGGGGGCACTGTGTATGTTTTTTACCTTTTAGTAATCAGGGCACTGGTGATCAGTGCCCTGATTACATGTCTCTTTGTCCCTGGCGCTGTGCAGCTCTCCCTCCTTCCTCACACTGCAGGCTCCGTGTGAGGAAGGAGCGCCGGCGATGAGAGATGATCTCATATGTTTACATATGAGATCATCTCTCATTGGATGATCCGATCACGTGGTGAATGGCCGCTGTGATTGGCCATTCACCACGATCTGTGATGGGCCGTGTCCAAGGGACACGGCCGACACAGATTCTCCCCGCTGCGCGCTCGCGGGAGCGCGCGGGGGGCGTGTCACTGGGAGGCCGTTTAAAAACGGCCTCCCGAAAATTCGAGTCCGCGCTGCAGCCGTATATAGGCTGTAGCACGGATGGGAACTAGTTAACCACTTAACGACCGCCCACCGCAGATTTACTGCGGCAGGCAGCTGCTCCTGGGCAAACCGACGTAGTACTACGTCGCTCACTCAGGAGACTCTAGGGAGCAAGCGCGCCAGGGAGTCAGTGCATGTGACCGGCGGCTCTGATGGCCGCCGGCCACTCGCGTTCTCCCACAGCTGAGAGAGAAGGACAGACGGCTGATGTAAACACAACCATCTGTCATTCTCCCTGAAGTGATCACAGAGGCTATGATCCTGCTATATAGGATCGCATGTCTCTGTGATGACTTCACAAGCCACGCCCCCTGACAGTTAAAATTACACCCCTAGGGACACAGTTAACCCCTTGATTACCCCTACTGTTAACCCCTTCTCTGCCAGTGTAATTTTTACAGTAACAGTGCATATTTTTAGCACTGATTACTGTAGTAATGTCACAGGTACCCCCAAAAGTGTCAAAAATGTCAGTTAGGGGTCAGATCTGTCCATCGCAATGTCACAGTCCTGCAAAAAAATCGCAGATCGCCGTCATTACTAGTAAAAAAAACAATAAAAATGACATAAATCTTTCCCGTAGTTAGTAAACGTAATAACTTTTGTGCAAACCAATCAAAATACGCTTATTGTGATTTTTTTTAACCAAAAATATATAGCGAAAATAAATTGGCCTAAAATGTTACAAAATTTTGATTTTTAAATTTTTTTTGAGAATTTCATATAAAAGAATGGGAAAAATATTGTTATTTTTTTCAAAATTGTCACTATTTTTTTGTTTCTAGCGCAAAAAATAAAAATTGCACAGGTGATCAAAAACCACCAAAAGAAAGTTCTATTTGTGGGGAAAAAAAAGACGTCAATTTTATTTGGGTAAAGCATCGCACGTCCGCGCAATTGTCCGTTAAAGTCATGCAGTGCCGAATCGCAAAATAGGGCCTGGTCATTGAGCAGCCAAATCCTCTGGTCTTAGCCCCGGTTCACACTACTGCGTGTGCGGGGTTCGCATGTCATGTTGGAGCGCACTGCTCCAACATGACATGCGATCAGCTGTGCGGTGCGAGTTTAGCCATACAGTTTGTATGGCTAAATTCGCATCGCACCCGCAGCAAACACGCACAGGAGGCATTTTTGCTGCCGCATCAGGATCGGATCGCACAGCAGTTCACACTTGTGCGATCCGATCCTGTGCGAACTGCACGATCGCACTGCGATATGCGATCAAACTGGGGGTGTCGTTAAGATTACATTGACACCCCCAGCGGATCGCATATGGCAGTGTGAACTGCCGGGGGTGCGTGTGCGATGCGGGAACAGGCTGCGAATTCGCAGCCTTCCCGCATCGCATCAGTGTGAACCGAGCCTTAAAGTGGTTAAGTAAGCTTTAGCAATACAATCTGGAAGCTGGTTGGTTTCTATGCAGAGCTACACCATATTTTGCACCTGTTTTAGTAAATCAACCCCTTATTGTTCTGTAGTCCCAAAAAGGGAACTAATGGAATGTTGATAGGACACCTCAGAGCTCTGAATTTTTAGGATCAACAGGTTTTTGTTTGCACTTATTTATAATTAACAAACCAAAAGGGAGTAAATAAGAGAAGTTTATTAATAGGGTTTACATACAATTTAAAGATTGAAGTATAACCCCTCCTTTTGTACTGGTGACCACTGCCACCAAGATTGAAAGTGAGGTGAAATCGAAAATAATAGAGTTATCTACAGGGGAAATCTTCGAATGAGGACAATGGGAATTAATCCAATTAGAATTCCCATCACATTGGGAGAATTCCTTTAACTTCCTGTTGTATGTCTGGGACAGGAAGTAAAGGGAAATTTTCCCACATTAAAAAAACATGAACTGGTAGGGGTTTAAACTCTTCCCCACTCCACCCAAAACTAAAAAAAAGGTTTTGGCTATACATACACATTAATTATCACAAAGCTGCATTATACCGTATGCCTAAAATTCAGCTTTAAACCTGTAATATTTCATTAAGATGACCATTGTGGTGTGGCCATAAATGATGTCCCTGGCTCTCTTACCCCTCTTTCTAGAAGCATGTTCCTGAAGCATGTCATCCTTTCATCTA
Organism: Pelophylax lessonae; assembly: GCF_965119305.1. Classification (NCBI taxonomy): domain Eukaryota; kingdom Metazoa; phylum Chordata; class Amphibia; order Anura; family Ranidae; genus Pelophylax; species Pelophylax lessonae. The sequence continues at coordinate 71,736,838 of NC_138776.1, forward strand.
AAGATGGGACTGCTTTAGGAGATGGAGGCTGCTCACTTCCCTCCTCAGTGTTGACTTGCTCAGTTGTATTAGAATCGTCAGTCCTAAAAAAAAAAAAAAAGTTTCACCAGGTTTTTTGTATAGTATAGGTATAACAATGGCATGAGGACAAAGCAATACAAATTCTAGAAAACAGTTTAAAGATATTGTGTTGCTAGACTCATCTCAAGAAAAAAATTCTACATAAGATTACAGGCGGTCCCCGGGTTACAAACATCCGACTTACAAACGACTCCTACTTACAAACGGAAGGAGACAGCAGGAAGTGAGAGGAAATCTACCTCTAGGAAGATCAGTGCAATCATGTTATGCTTTGTACCAATATGCTGATAAATATGTATTATAACGAATAAGCTGTCTTTATCATGATTACTATCATTACTGCATTGCATGTCATGTGTCTTTTACATGAATTAAATTTGATGTTTTTTATATATTATGTTTATTGTGTTCTGATCCTATATATAGACATATTATCATACATAGGACATTACCCATTTATCCAATTCCCTTGGATTGCACCCGCGGTTTCATTTAAAGTCCCAAACTTCCCCTTGTTTTTATTCAAAATACCTCAAGGAAGGGAAATTCACTCCTGTAAGAGTTTTCATGGGAAATATGTGTCTCCACTGAAGCTTTATCACCAATCCTTGTTTCCACAACAACCCACAATTTTCAAAATCCAATTGTCATAGGGACAAAAAGTTAGGTTAAATCTTCTGAACAGGGATACAGATAGCAAAACAAACATTACAGGGGTGGTCACCCTTCCCTTTGCTATCCAAAAAACTTACAAATTATTTTTTTTGTCTTGAGATAGACTTAAAAAATGTACCTGTTCTGACATACAAACAAATTCAACTTAAGAACAAACCTACAGTCCCTATCTTGTTTGAAACCTGGGGATCACCTGTATACTGTACGTGAATTTAACATGTTTTATGCATGGTATTTATCTCTAAAAGCCTCCCTTATTCAGATATCAACTGCTACTAGGCACCAACATCTCAGGTCTTTTACCAACAGCTACATAAAAGGTTATGTTGGGAATTGAAGTGGGGGGTGGAGGAGTTGTACCATCACAGACAGGACTTAGACACTCTTAGAAGAGGACATGGCTATGGCATACAAGGGGGGAGTGGGCTGTGCTATGGAAATGACTGCATGTACAAAAAACAAAGAAAACAGGGCAGGATTTCTTTCAAACGTGCAACCTCTCAAGGAGTGACACAAACACATATACTGTATACACTCTGATAAAAGCACATATTTGTTCACATAAATGTCTATACTGGCCCCTTCAGGAATTTCCTTTCTATTAGGGAGGAATATATTGGTCTCTCCCCCTCTCTGATTGTATCAAGCCTTCTTGGTTGCGTTTTAATGTTAAATGTAAGTCCTTATAGGTTTTTTGATTGAGGTTTTTATATGACCATTGAGGCTATACATATATATTTAATATAATACTATTATTTAATCTAACAGCACCTTCCCCCTCCTGATGAAACTAAATGTGAAACGCGTAGTTAACACCACTTCCATTTTCAACATCATTATTATCATTATGAAAACGACATGCAGATACCATCACTATGGCGCATAGATGTAATTATGTATTTGCGGTTGTACTGATCTATGTGTTTATCCTATATGGGCAGGTCATATGAGATGCAGAAATATATTATTGCTGCATCAATGTTGATCTGCAACTCTATATCTTTCTATATTTGGGGTTTGATTTTATATTAGATAGAAATGTATGTGAATACATACAGTATCTCACAAAAGTAAATACACCCCTCACATTTTTTGTAAATTTTTATTGTATCTTTTCATGTGACAACACTGAAGAAATGACACTTTGCTACAATGTAAAGTAGTGAGTGTACAGCTTGTATAACAGTGTAAATTTGTTGTCCCCTCAAAATAACTCAACACACAGCCATTAATGTCTAAACTGCAAGCAATAAAAGTGAATACACCTCTAAGCGAAAATGTCCAAATTGGGCCCAAAGTGTCAATATTTTGTGTGGCAACCATTATTTTCCTGCACTACCTTAACTCTCTTGGGCATGGAGTTCACCAAAGCTTCACAGGTTGCCACTGGAGTCCTCTTGCAATCCTCCATGGCGACATCACAGAAGTGGCGGATGTTAAAGACCTTGTGCTCCTCCTCCTTCCGCTTGAGGATGATCCACAGATGCTCAATAGGGTTTAGGTCTGGAGACTTGCTTGGCCAGTCCATCACCTTTAATCTCAGCTTCTTTAGCAAGGCAGTGGTCTTCTTGGAGGTGTTTTTGGGGTCATTATCATGTTGGAATACTGCCCTGCAGCCCAGTCTCCAAAGGGAGGGGACACAATAAATGTTGGCATTCATGGTTCCCACAATGAACTGTAGCTTCCTTGTGTCGGCAGCTTTCATGTAGCCCCAGACTATGATACTCCCACCACCATGCTTGACTGAAAGCAAGACACACTTGTCTTTGTACTCCTTACCTGGTTGCCACCACACACGCTTGACACCGTCTGAACCAAATAAGTATATCTTGGTCTCATCAGACCACAGGACATGGTTCCAGTAATCCATGTCCTTAGTCTGCTTGTCTTAAGCAAACTGTTTGTGGACTTTCTTGTGCATCATCTTTAGAAGAGGCTTCCTTCTGGGATGACAGCAATGCAGACCAATTTGATTTGTGTGCAGCGTATAGTCTGAGCACTGAAAGGCTGATCCCCTATCCCTTCAATCTCTGCAGCAATGCTGGCAGGACTCATACATCTATTTTCCAAAGACAACCTCTGGATATGACGCTGAGCACCTGCACTCAACTCCTTTGGTCCACCATGGCAAGGCCTGTTATGAGTAGAACCTGACCTGTTAAACCGCTGTATGGTCTTGGCCACCATGGTGCAGCTCAGTTTCAAGGTCTTGGCAATCTTCTTATAACCTAGACCATCTATATGTAGAGCAACAATTCTTTTTTTCAGATCCTCAGAGAGTTCTTTGCCATGAGGGGCCATGTTGAACTTCCAGTGACCAATATGAGAGAGCGAGAGCAATAACACCAAATTTAACACACCTGCTCCCCATTCACACCTGAGACCTTGTAACACTAACAAGTCACATGACACTGGGGAAGGAAAACGGCTAATTGGGCCAAATTTGGACATTTTCACTTAGGGGTGTACTCACTTTTGTTGCCAGCAATTTAGAAAGTAATGGCTGTGTGTTGAGTTATTCTGAGGGAACAGCAAATTTACACTGTTATACAAGCTGTACACTCACTACTTTACATTGTAGCAAGGTGTCATTTCTTCAGTGTTGTCACATGAAAAGATATAATAAAATATTTACAAAAATGTGAGGGGTGTACTCACTTTTGTGAGATACTGTATACACTCAATTGTTTCTCCTTTAATTTCTATTTTAAAATGAATGAATTGTTTTACAAGGAAAGGGCTCACATATACTATAAGAAAATGTGAGAAGTGTACTTACTTTCGTGAGATACTGTAAGTATTTATTCTAGCAATACATAAACATATATTTAATTGTCAATAATTGCTTTGTTTCCCCCTTCACTTTATACATTGCTTTAGGAAAAAACCTTCCCATGCATAAAGGCATTTATTTTGATGGACATCTAATAATACCTGGCAAACAGTATATATTGAGGTCAACAGTACAGTGTGTTGCCATGTGCGTTTTGGTGACATTCAAAATGAGCTGCATTGCAATGTACTGTGAAAATTGTAGCAATGTGCATTTTAATGCGGGTTTCCACATTTCAAGCATCCGAATGTGCTCTGGTACTGATATGTATGACACTCATTTTGTGCTTGCAAATATTACTGAACCATCACTATTTTTAACATATTTGGTTCAGATAATCTCCTGTAACTGTTGAAAATTGATATATTATTATTATTTATTAATATTAATCTTACCTCAATCAGATTTAAATGTAAGAGGGTGATTAATTGGCTGTCTTTAATTATTGTTCCTTTTAAACACAATGCCCCATTTTTTAAATGTGTAAAATTTGGCAATATGGTATATTTACAAAGAGAACGCATTTTAGTCGTTATAGTCAAGTTTTTTTTTTTTTTTTAAGTAAATTTTGATGAAAGAAATAAAATAAAAAATAGAAGATCAGATAGACAGACAGACAGACAGACAGACAGACAGACAGACAGACAGACAGACAGACAGATAGACAGATAGACAGATAGACAGATAGATAGATAGATAGATAGATAGATAGATAGATAGATAGATAGATAGATAGATAGATAGATAGATAGATAGATAGATAGATAGATAGATAGATAGATAGATAGATAGATAGATAGATAGATAGATAGATAGATAGATAGATAGATAGATAGATAGATAGATAGATAGATAGATAGACGTTGTGTACCTTGATTTCAAACAAATATAATAATTATTCTGCCACATCAAGTGAAAAAACAGGATAATCTGACTGCTCCAAGCCATGCTACAAGCAGATTCTTTTCAGGCAATGCACAAAATGCAAATAACGCTCTTTGCGTTTCTATGATACACATTTTAGCAAACTAGCTCTGACTTATGAAAGGATTGGTATAAAACGCCTGGTCTTAGAATGTGTGCAATTAAACTATTATGCACCTGAGGATTGATATGGCTTTATAAATGTTTTACACAAGCTATAAAAAGAGCAACAAATAGATAGAAGTAAATTATTCACTGGTTTAAAAGAAGAAGCGCAGAATGAAAAATACGCCATATACAGGAATGGACCCACAGAGGGCCCATAACACACAGGTTTAAATTATATACTTACTTGAACACAGCTGGAAATGTCAAAATGACAAATGTTCTGCTTGTCATTCATAGGCTGCTCGAGAGCCGTGGATTACTGTATGTCGAGAAGCACTTGACTCGCTATTTAAAAGCTCTATAGCACACTGCTGTAGCTATACCAGATCGACCCAGTACAAATCCCTGCCTACCTAATTTCAAGAACAGCTCCAGATCAGTACATATAGAAAAAAACCTTTTAGGTCATATATTTACTCATTCTAAAGTCTTGAAATTATTTTTTTCTGATCAGGCAAAGTAAGCACCTAAAACTTGTCTTATACTAGGTAGTCACAGAAAAACTAAAACGTGAAACTGGGCTTTCAATAGTAGCATCTTCTCATTTAGGCTTTTAAGAGACAGGATTTACATCGATTCACAAATGTGGTAATATTTATTATGAGCAAAACTGAGAAATGCCCAAATTTGGCCATTTTGGTGGAATACATTAGGGTGAAAAGAACAGGCTAAATCAGGGGTCTCTAAACGTTTTAACTAAAGGTTGAGTTTACTGTTCTTCAGACTTTAAGAGGCTTGAATAGTGGCCTGTGGGAGGAGAAAATGTTCTGGCATATATGGGAGTAAACTATGGCCTATCTTTGGTATTAGGGGAAGGAATAGTGCCCCATCATTGGTATTAGTGGGAGTAACAGTGCCCGATCATTGCTGTTATTGGCAGGTATAGTGTCCCATCATTGATGCTAGTGGGAGGAGTTATGCCCAATTTTTGGTGTCTGTGGGAGGAATGTTGCCCCAAGAGCCAGATAAAGGCAAACAAAGGGCAACATTTGTCCAAAGGGTTGCATTTTGGAGACCACTGGTCTAAATGAAGATGGTTTTGGTTGGTATTGACAACAAAATGTGTGGGTGACTGTATACTGTCTCTGGCCGCCTTCATACTCTAGACCAGGGGTCCCCAAACTTTCTAAACAAAGGGCCAGTTTACTGTCCCTCAGACTTCAGGGGGCCCAGAATGTTGCCAGTGGAAGTAGAAAAGGACTCAGGCTTTGTGGTCAGTGAGAGTGAAAAAAATATTACATATGACCTATGGTCAATAGGTGGAGGAAGAATGCCCCCTCATTGGTTTTAGGGGGAGGAATAGTGCCCAATTGTTGGTATCAGTGAAAGGAATAGTGTCCTATTATTGGTATAAATGGAAAGAACAGTGCCCCATTGTTGGTGTCAGTGGAAGGAATAGTGCCCCATTATTGGTGTCAGTGGAAGGAATAGTGCCCAATTCTTGGTATTAGTTGGAAGAATACTGCCCCTATCATTGGTGTCAGTAGAAAATAGTGTCCTATCATTGGTATCAGTGAAAGGAATAGTGCCCCCTAGTTTTTGTCAGCGGGAGGAATAGTGCCAGGTTGTTGGTATCATTGGAAGGAATAGTGCTCCATCACTGTTGTCAGTGGGAGGAATAGTGCCCCAAGGGCCAGATAAAGGTAAGTAAAAGGCAATATTTGGCCTGCAGGCTACAGTTCGAAGGCCATTGCTCTAGATCAGTGATGGTGAACCTTGGCATTCCAGATGTTTGGAACAACATTTGCTCTTACACTCTGCAGTGTAGTTGAGCATCATGGGAAATGTAGTTCCAAAACATCTGGAGTGCCAAGGTTCACCATCACTGGTCTAGAGCAATGGTCTTCAAACTGTAGCCTGCAGGCCATTCACTGCTGTAAACCATGGCTTTTGTTAGCTATGCAGATATTAAAATCTTATAACAGTCCAAAGGACAGGGGACTTGTTATTAACCACGAGTAATACCCTGTACAAAAACCCTGTTCAGAATGGAATATAAAGAATGAGCCAATCAGGTGTGATGCATAGAAAATTCTGATAGAAGAAGAGAGCAGAATAACAGAAATATGAACTCATCAGTTTGCAGCTTTTCTTTCACTGTCCGATCATAACCTGGGGGCAGGACAGGACCTAGTTGTATTACTTAACTGCTCTAGAGAAAACTCAGGTCTCCATCCTGGCTCTCCCATCTGCAAGAGATGTGTACATTTTAGGAATAAAAGAAAAAAACACAAACCATTTGGCAGGTAAATTCCTCTTATTTATATATTGCATTTGTGTCTTTAGCAGTTTGTCTGAAGTTTAGTTTTAAGCCTAGACTCTTGTGTTTATGAACATTTATCCCCACCACAGATTTTTTTATTACTTGATTCTGTCGGTAAAATGAAGACTAGAGTTGAGCGGACACCTGGATGTCCGTGTTCGACGGGTTCGGCCGAACTTTAAAAAAAAGTCCGGGTCCGTGTCCCGGACTTTTGCCGAACTTTGAAGTCAATGGGGACCCGAACTTTCAGGCACTAAAATGGCTCTAAAACACCAAAGGAAAGGGCTAGAGTGCTGCAAATGGCAGCAAAACGTAATTAAGAAATTAAGAGCATGGCAAGTACTCTGCAAACAAATGTGGATAGGGAAATAACTTAAAACAACAAAAAAAAAAACAGAAAAATAAAACAATGTTCTTCATCTCTGAAGGACGAGGCCCATATGGAGTAGGAGGGAGGTTGAGGTGGTGGTGGATGTGGCAGTGTCATAGGCGTACGTACAGGGTGTGCCGGGTGTGCCTGGGCACACCCTAATCACCTAAGGCACATAGCATTATCACTCTGTTTGCCAGTGAGGAGATGGGAAAGATCTCCCTCGGACCTGCTCTGCTCTATTTCTCTTTGCCAGCAGGGAGAGTAATGTATCGGGGCCATGTACATGTAGGCAAACACATGCATGTGTATTTAAACTTTGGGGTGCACACCCTAATGCAATAGGCTGCGCACACCTATGGGCGGTGTAGGTGGAAGCGGCGGTGGAGGAGGACCAGGGCCGGATTAAGAGCATCATGGGCTTGGTGCTGAGGATTTTGAAGGGCCTTAAGGGCCGTGCCTTGGCATGCACCCAGAGGAGGAAGGGTGCAGCCATGCATGCCTAATTCAACATGGGATGCTGTCTCTGAAGCCCATAAACACATCCATGCATCGGCAACTGTCCCTCCTTGTCCGGCCTTCGTGCTGTGTGGGGAGGTTCTGAGGGTGCTGCCTGGGGAAGTGAGCATAGAAGCCAGACTTCTGTGTTTACAAGTGACAGAAGAGCGGTAACAGTGAATATGGCCAACCCGGGGCCTATATAAAAGGTAGGGGCCTGGAGCTGCAGCTCCAATAGCCCCTACGTTAATCTGGCCCTGAGGAGGACGAGGTAGCCAACACTGCTTCTTTTCACAAATTTTAAATGAGGGTACACCCCAAAAGAGTGAGAAAGAGCAAAAATGGAACAATGGGTGGGTAAGGTCGGTATCCATTGCTATTCTGCACAAGGTACGGAAAAGTCCCGTGGGATCCATGCCTGGTTCATTTTAATGAACGTGAGCTTGTCCACATTTGTCTCTGGACAGGCGGCTGCGCTTGTCTGTGATAACGCCCCCAGCCGTGCTAAATACCCGTTCAGATAATACACTGGCTGCAGGGCACGCCAGCACCTCCAAGGCGTAAAGGGCAAGCTCAGGCCATGTGCCCAATTTGGAGACCCAGAAGTTGAAGGGGGCAGACCCCTCATTCACTACATGTAGGCGTGTGCACACATACTGCTCCACCATGTTGGTAAAATGCTGCCTCCTGCTAAGACGTTCCATCTGAGCTGCTGGTGCTGCTGTTTGTTGTGGCGTGCTGACAAAGCTTTTCCACATTTCGGCCATGCTAACCCTGCCTTCTGAGGTGCTGGTGGTGCTCTGGTTGCGTTGGCGACCTCCTCCTCCTCCTCCTCTGCCTTGTGCTTCCACTGTGGCCCCGCTGTCAGATGGGAATGCCAGCAGCATCGCGTCTACCAGCGTGCACTTGTACTCGCGCATCTTGCGATCGCGCTCCAGTGAGTGAATTAAGGACGGTACGTTGTCCTTGTAATGGGGATCCAGCAGCGTGGCCACCCAGTAATCAGCACAAGTTAGAATGTGGGCAACTCGCCGGTCATTGTGGAGACACTGCAGCATGTAATCGCTCATGTGTGCCAGGCTGCCCAGAGGCAACGAAAGGCTGTCCTCTGTGGGAGGTGTATCGTCTGTGTCCTCTGTATCCCCTCAGCCACGCACCAGTGATGGCCATGAGCTGGCCTGGGTGCCACCCTGCTGTGAACATGGTTCCATCTCCTCCTCCAGCTCCTCCTCCTCCTCCTCATCCTCCAGAACTGTGCCCCTGCTGGACAATTGTGTCCCTGGCGTTTGTGTGTGCAGGAACCCACCCTCGGAGCCCCTTGCGAATGACTGCCCTGAAAGCCTTGGAAATGTTACCTCTTCATCCTCCTCCTCCTCCTCCTCCTCATCCTGTGCCACATCCTCTTCCATCATCGCCCGAATTGTTTTTTCAAGGAGGCATAGAAGTGGGATAGTTAAGCTGAGAACGGCGTCATCGCCACTGGCCATGTTGGTGGAGTACTCAAAACAGCGCAACAAGGCACACAGGTCTCGCATGGAGGCCCAGTTATTGGTGGTGAAGTGGTGCTGTTCCGCAGAGCGACTCACGCGTGCGTGCTGCAGCTGAAACTCCACTATGGCCTGCTGCTGCTCGCACAGTCTTTGCAGCATGTGCAAGGTGGGGTTCCAACTTGTGTGCATGTCACATATGAGGCGGTGAGCGGGAAGGCCGAAGTTACGCTGCAGCACTGACAGGCGAGCAGCAGCAGGGTGAGAACGCTGAAAGTGCGCACAGACGGCCCGCACTTTCTGCAGCAGCTCTGACATATCGGGGTAGTTTTTAAGGAACCTCTGCACCACCAAATTCAGCACATTGTAATGTTCTGGTACCTATGGTACCCTTATTTCCATTTCTCTCCTAACATTGCGTCCCATCTTGCTATCCAAATGAAACGCATACACCTTTAAGGGCAATGCCATCATCGCCGAGCGCCGCTATGAGCGGCTATTTCAATCGCCGGTTTGCTCTCACTCATTGCTCGATCAAACCGCATGTTCACCTTACCTTGTCTTGTGCTGCCGGAGCTTCTAGCTATACCCTTTGCCTGAACTGAACCGGAACCTCGCTGCCGATCCCGTATCTCGCTACCGGATCACTCCTTACTACTGGACCTTGCTACTACTAACTATCTAGTGATAAGTACCCCACAGGGGATTCCTTCCTAACCTATACTTTCACTATCATCTACTGCATATTACAAAGACTATTACTATCTAATCTATTCCTATCATCTGCATAGATTGTTAGCTCTTGGGACTACCATCATCTATCATTGCACTAGGTTACTCTATCTTGTATACATTCTGCTGTCCCCTACCATCTGTACTATACATGATTGCTAGAACCTATCTGCATACTACCATCACCTACCACTCTCCTGAATACTATTACTGAGTGCTCACCATACTATCGCCTGTCTCTCACCTCTATACTATCATATATTCTATCACTCCAGGAACATCATATTGAGTGTATGTATATTGCATAACAGGCTGTGCACGGTGATGAAGTCCTGAGAGTTGGATATGTTGTTCAACAGAATCTCTACACGACTACTGAGTGTAACAATTCTGCAGCTGCAAATCCATTCATTAACAAAAAACGCATGAGCGTTACAGATTGATCGAGCCTTAAAAAAAAAAAAAAAAACATGGATTCAGCAGATTTGTCCACTCAAGTAATGCAACTAAAACAACAAGTAGATGCATTGATACTTGCTCTTACAGAGGTAAAAAATGAAAATCAGGCTTTAAGACAGCAGGTTGGCCGTCTTGCGCAGCTCTCTGCTGCCCAGCCCCGTGAACCTAAGGTAAACCCTCCTCTAGTGTTTACTGGTGATCGAAGTAAATTTCGTGAATTTAAAAAAGCATGTTGATTGCTTTTCTTGTTGAAACCTCATACCTATCCCACCGACCAAATCAAAGTCTGTACCGCTATTTCCTATTTGAAGGTTGACCCCCGGGCCTGGGCAGACTCTCTCTTTGAGAAAGATGACCCACTCCTTAACTCCTATCCTTTATTCCTAGCGCAACTCGCTAGTTTATATGAAGACCCCAATAAGCAGAGTACTGCTGATACCCAATTGAGGGCTTTAAAACAAGGAAGGAGACCTGTTGAGGACTTTGTGGCAGATTTCAAAAGATGGTCCCTTGATTCAGGGTGGAATGACACATCCTTGCGAACGCAGTTCAGACTCGGCCTATCAGAAGCCGTTAAAGACGAGCTCGCCCGAGCGGATTTACCTGACACCTTGGATGGCCTGATACAGACCAGTGTCAATATTGACAGACGACTACGAGAAAGAAAGGCTGAGAAGATGGGATTACCATTGTCCAGACCTTCTCAGATGTCGCCTGTTGACCCTACTCCTATGGAAGTAGGAATGATACGTCCACCTTTGACCTTTTCCGAACGTGCCAGGAGGAAATCCGAACATCTCTGCATGTACTGCGCATCCCCGGATCATTTGATAAGCGGCTGTCCCCTTGTCCGCAAAAAAGAGGGTGAGTGTTCAAATGTCTTGCTAAGGGGACTAACAACTTCCTTTTCTAATCCTTATCTTTTTATTCATTTGACATTACAGTGGGACCAAACTAGGATCACCACCAAGGCTATGATTGACACAGAATCTTGTGGAAACTACATTGATACTTGTTTTGTTACCTTAAATAAAATACCTATTATTTCAAAACTTAAACCTGTCTCTGTTAGTTTCATTAACGGTATTCCGTTATCCTCTGGTCCCATCACCAATCAGACACAGGCACTCCTCGTCACTGCTGACAAATCCCATGTGGAGACCACCACTTTTGATGTATTGACCTCACCACATTTTCCCATTATTTTGGGACTCCCCTGGTTACACATACATCAACCTATCATCGATTGGAAAACAAGAACTTTAACCTTCTCTTCTCACTACTGTGAAACCACGTGTAACCTCTCATCATATGGAAGGATCCTGTCTGTGGTGTCGGATGAGATTATACCACCATGTTATGACGATTTGGCGGAGGTCTTCCTTGAGAAAAACGCTCAAATATTGCCTCCCTATAGGGACTATGATTGTTGTATCGATCTACTCCCTAATAGCAAATTACCTTTCGGTCACGTTTATCCTCTTTCACAGGATGAACTCTCTCATCTCAAGGAATACTTGGATGAAAATTTGGCTAAAGGATTCATCAGACCTTCTACTTCCTCCACTGCTGCAGGACTCTTCTTTGTCCGCAATAAGGATTCAAGTCTCAGACCTATTATTGATTTCAGACAATTAAATACCATTACAATAAAGGATCGTTATCCTTTATCGCTTATTCCTGAACTTATAGAACAGGTGCGCGGAGCTTCATACTTTTCGAAATTGGACCTAAAAGGGGCATACAATTTAATTTGAATCCGTGACGGGGATGAATGGAAGACAGCATTCAGAACCAGATACGGACTGTTCGAGTACCTCGTGATGCCATTTGGGTTGTGTAATGCTCCCGCAGCTTTCCAACAATTTATAAATGATATATTCAGAGACTTGCTTGACGTTTGTGTTGTAGTATATTTGGACGATATACTTATTTATTCTCATTCCTTACCTGAGCACATAAAACATGTAAGACTCGTGTTGTCAAGACTACTTGCACATAACTTATATGTTAAATCAAAAAAATGTTTATTTCATAAAGAGGAGGTACTATTCCTAGGATACATTATATCCAAAAATGGAATCAAAATGGACAGGAGCAAAATATCCTGTATTCTAGATTGGCCTATGCCAACAACTCGCAAAGCATTACAAAGATTCCTCGGATTCTCTAACTACTATAGAAAGTTCATTAAGAACTTCTCTGCCATTGTGAGACCTCTCACACAACTCACAAGTACAAAAAACCATTCAAATGGTCAGAAGAAGCAAATGGAGCTTTCTGCTTGTTGAAATCAAGCTTTACTTCTGCTCCCATATTACGCCATCCAGACCCATCCCTTCAATACATCATGGAGGTAGATGCGTCAAATATGGCAGTAGGAGCAGTTCTCTCACAACGACCAACAAATACTTCACCACTTCACCCAGTTGCTTTCTTCTCAAAGTCATTAAGCAGCCCCGAGGTGAATTACCCAGTGGGTGAAAAAGAGTTACTAGCCATAAAACTGGCATTAGAGAATTGGCGACATCTACTTGAGGGTACTCGATTGCCAATCCTTATATATACTGATCAAAAAAACCTTCAATACCTTCAGACTAATAGAACTCTTTCCCACCGGCAGGTACGATGGTCGTTATTCTTTTTGAGATTTAATTTTCTAGTGACCTACATGCCTGCAGACAAAAATAAAAAAGCGGATGCGCTTTCACGATTAACCGAGGATGGCTACGCCGAGGTTCCCTCAGTTCCTATAATACCCTATGAACGTATTATCGGTGTTGTCCGTTCCCTGAAGGAAGAGATTTTGCACAGCATAGGACTGGATTCACCTCCACCACAACTAAATGCTGATGCAGAAGGCTTCCTCTACTACAACGACAAATTATACATACCCCCTACTATGCGAACCAAGATCTTGGAATTGTCGCATGATGTACCTATGGCAGGACATATGGGTATGACTAAAACATTCAATCTACTTACTAGGCAGTTTTGGTGGCCTGACATGAAGACGACCGTACAAAAGTTCGTTTCATCTTGTGACATCTGTGCAAGGTCCAAAATTGACACTACAAAACCATCGGGTCTACTTTGTAGTTTACCAATACCCCAGGTTCCGTGGGAAGTGGTATCCTTAGACTTTATAGTGGAACTACCACCTTCCAAAGGATTCAACACCATTTTAGTGTCAGTGGACCATCTGACCAAGATGGCACATTTCACTCCTATCCGAAGACTACCTTTCTTTCAAACAAACAGCGGAATTACTTGTGAAACATGTCTTTAAGTTACATGGTATTCCAAAAACACTTCTGTCTGACCGTGGTTCACAGTTCATCTCGAAGTTTTGGCAAGCTCTATGTCAGATACTACGAATAGAGCGAAAACTTACCTCTCCTTACCACCCTCAGACCAACGGACAGACAGAGAGAGTTAACCAGTGCATTGAGCAATATCTACGTTGCTATACTTCATATCTACAGGACGATTGGGTGGACCTCCTCCCGCTGGCGGAATTCGCCTATAACAACGCGACCCACAGCACTACTAAACAAAGTCCATTCTACTTAAACTATGGGTTTCATCCCACACTTCTTCCACCACGTATCTTGCCATCAAGTAATCCAGTGGCTTCTGATTATCTTACCCAAATAAAGGATTCCCTGGGTTTGCTCAACACCACCATCTCACATGCTCATAGCCAACAAAAGAGGTACTACGACCTTCGTAGGAGACCCTCTCCCCAATATGCCATTGGGGATCTTGTCTGGCTTTCTACAAAAAATCTGGGATTAAAGATCCCTAGTAAAAAACTTGGACCGTTATTCCTGGGACCTTTCCCAATAGAGAAGCTTATTGGAAAAGCTGCAGTACAACTCACATTACCAACAGACCTCAAGATACATCCCATCTTCCATGTGTCGCTACTAAAGCCCCATGTTCCTAATCAAGGAATAAGGCCTACCATCTCACCTCCACCTCCTGTACAAGTTGAAGGCGGAGAAGAATTTGAGATAAAGGAGATTCTGGATTCTCGTATCCATAGAAGAAGACTCCAATATCTAGTACGATGGAAGAACTATGGGCCCCAAGACGACACCTGGCTGGATATATCCGATATACATGCCCCTAGACTGATTCGCCATTTCCACTCAAAATACCTGGAAAAACCAGTTCTAGAGGCCTTCCGGAGCCGGCCTTAAGGGGGGGGGGGGGGTACTGTAATGTTCTGGTACCTATGGTACCCTTATTTCCATTTCTCTCCTAACATTGCGTCCCATCTTGCTATCCAAATGGAATGCATACACCTTTAAGGGCAATGACATCATCGCCGAGCGCCGCTATGAGTGGCTATTTCAATCGCCGGTTTGCTCTCACTCATTGCTCGATCAAACCGCATGTTCACCTTACCTTGTCTTGTGCTGCCGGAGCTTCTAGCTATATCCTTTGCCTGAACTGAACCGGAACCTCGCTGCCGATCCCGTATCTCGCTACCGGATCACTCCTTACTACTGGACCTTGCTACTACTAACTATCTAGTGATAAGTACCCCACAGGGGATTCCTTCCTAACCTATACTTTCACTATCATCTACTGCATATTACAAAGACTATTACTATCTAATCTATTCCTATCATCTGCATAGATTGTTAGCTCTTGGGACTACCATCATCTATCATTGCACTAGGTTACTCTATCTTGTATACATTCTGCTGTCCCCTACCATCTGTACTATACATGATTGCTAGAACCTATCTGCATACTACCATCACCTACCACTCTCCTGAATACTATTACTGAGTGCTCACCATACTATCGCCTGTCTCTCACCTCTATACTATCATATATTCTATCACTCCAGGAACATCATATTGAGTGTATGTATATTGCATAACAGGCTGTGCACGGTGATGAAGTCCTGAGAGTTGGATATGTTGTTCAACAGAATCTCTACACGACTACTGAGTGTAACAATTCGCAGCTGCGAATCCCTTCATTAACAAAAAACGCATGAGCGTTACACACATGCGCATGGCAAGGGATGTGCGTCAAACCGGCTAGGCCCAGAGCTGCTATGAGATTTCGCCCGTTATCGCACACCACCAGGCCGGGCTTGAGGCTCGCTGGCAGCAACCACTCATTTGTCTGCTGTTCCATGCTACTCCACAACTCCTGCGCGGTGTGTGGTTTGTCCCCCAAACAGGCAAGTTGTAAAACTGCCTGCTGTCGTTTACCCCTGGCCGTGCTGAAGTTGGTGGTGAAGGTGTTACGCTGTCCGGATGAGGAGACGGTAGAGGATGAGGAAGCGGAGTAGGAGGAGTTAGGAACAGGAGGCAAACTGAAGCGCCCTGCAATCCTCGGTGGTGGAAGGACATGCGCCAAATTGCTATTCGCCTCAGGCCCATCCGCCACTGCATTTACCCAGTGTGCCGTTAAAGAGATATAACGCCCCTGACCGTGCTTACTGGTCCACGTATCGGTAGTTAGGTGGACCTTGGCACAGATGGCGTTGCGCAGTGCACACCTGATTTTTTCCCCCACTTGGTTGTGCGGGGAAGGGATGGCTTGCCTGGAAAAGTAGTGGCGGCTGGGCACGACGTACTGTGGGACAGCCACCGACATAAGGTTTTTAAAACTGTGCGTCTCCACCAGACGGAATGACAGCATTTCAAAGGCCAATAATTTTGAAATGCTGGCATTCAGGGCCAGGGATCGCGGGTGGGTAGGGGGGTACTTCCTCTTCCTCTCAAGTGTTTGGGAGATGGAAAGCTGAACGCTTCCACGGGACATTGTGGAGATGGTTGTTGGTGACCCAGGTGGTGGTGTTGCTGACAGATCGTCTGTTTGCGGGGTGGCAGGTGCCGGTATCACTACAGATGTGGCTGGAGCGGCCGAGACTGCAGCAGAAGAGGAAGCAGGATGAGCCAGAGACGTTTCTTGGTTTTGAAGGTGTGTACTCCACTGCAGCTTGTGCTTTGCACTTAGATACCTGATCATGCAGGTTGTGCTCAGGTTGAGAAGGTTTATGCCTCGCTTCAGGCTCTGATTGCACAGGGTGCAAACCACTCGTGTCCTGTCATCAGCACATTTTCTAAAGAACTTCCACGCTAGAGAACTCCTTTGAGCTGACTTTGGTGCGCTCGTTCCCTTGCTGCGTTGGGCAGTAGCAGGCGTAGTGTCTAGGGCATGGCCGCTCCGCTTCTGCACCCTGCTACCTCTTCTGCTGTGCTGGTGGCTCTGTGCGACCACCGCCTCTTCCTCCAAACTACTCAGGTCACCTGCATGACCTTCATTCCATGTGGGGTCGAGGACCTCATCGTCCTCCACATCATCTTCCACCCAGTCTTCACCCCTGCCCTCCTTGTCGGTCTCCACAATGCTGAACGCCGCAGCAGTTGGCACCTGCGTTTCGTCATCATCGGAGACGTGCTGCGATGGTCCTTGCATGTACTCATCTTGAGAAATAAGTGGTTGGGCATCGCTGCACTCAATCTCTTCCACTTCTGGGGCAGGGCTAGGTGGATGGCCCTGGGAAACCCTGCTGACAGAGTCATCAAAAAGAAGAAGAGACTGCTGTATGGCTTGGGGCTCAGACTGCTTGCCTGATTTGCAAGGGGGTGAGGTGAAAGACGGTTGGACATCGGCTGCAGGTGCCAACTCTGACCTTTCTGCAGTAGACTGGGTGGGAGACAATGTGAAAGAACTGGAGGCACTGTCAGCAGCAAACCAATCTACTATCGCCTCTCTGTGTTCTGGCCTCATCACTTCTAGAGGCGTATGATGCCCTACCAAATACTGATGCAGGTTCTGTCGCCTACTCACACTTGAGGAAGGTGTTTCACTTGTGCGTGTAGCTGGCACAGATCGACCACGTCCTCTCCTTGCAACAGGAGCTCTACCAGCAGCACCACGACCCAGGCCACGGCCCTTATTTGACGGTCTCCTCATATTTCTGTAATTTAAGATCTTGCCCTAGAAAGGTGTTTATTGAATAACGGAACAAAACAACAACAGTATCGCACGGGTGTATCTCACAGTCAAATATGCAAACTATGCCGCAATTTAATGTTTTTTACACCAAAAGGGTGTATATTGAATAGCGGAATAGGATAAAAAACTGTGTATCTCACACGTACAAACACAGACTAGGCCCGATTAAATTTTTTTCTACCCTAAAGGGAGGATGAGGAAGAGGAGTAGGAGGAGTTGGGAACAGGAGCGCCCTGCAATCCTTGGCGGGGGAAGGAGATGCGCCAAACTAATTTAAAAGGTGTATCTCACATGTACCGATACAGACTATGCCGTAATTTAATTTTTTACACTCCAAAAGGGTGTCTATTGAATAGCGGAATAGGAAAAATTTTATAATACGGTCTATCTCACACGTACAAACACAGACTAGGCCCTGCCGATTACAATTTTTTGTACCCTAAAGGCAGGATGAGGAAGAGGAGTAGGAGGAGCAGGCAGGAGGCAGACTGAAGCACCCTCAAAACCTCGGCAGTATGAGATGCGCCCCAAAAATTGGAAAGGTGTATCTCACAAGTACCGACACAGACTATCACGCAATTTAATTGTTTATACCCAAAGGTTTTGATTAAATAGCGGAATAGAAAATATTTCAAAAAGGCCACGATATGGAATTAAGGACGGAAAGTGTATGCACCCCAAAATACTAAACAGGACAGGACAGGAAACACTTGAAGGAGGAGCAAGATACCGGAATAAGTAAAGCCTATATGATATTCGGAGACTAAGCTTTGTATACAGGCGCAATATACACCTTATTGAGGTGAGAATATAGAGCACCTAGATGTGACACCTGGTGGAGGCAACAAGTCACAACACCCATACTCTGCATGAGAGCACCTTGTTTTATTTAATGATATCGAAGGGAATGACACCTGATTTTGGATTTCTATATATATGGACACTATAAACACAGCACTTTATTTATTTATTCATTTTTTGATCTAAGCAAATGAGCACACAGCACTTTGTATCTTTTTTTGAAGTATCTTTATTTTTATCTTGTCTACGGTTTATTTATTGATACCTTTTAGGAAAGTATAAACACTCAGCACTTTATTGTATAGAAGATAACTGGAATAGTTTATTTATATTGATATATATATATATGAGATATATATGAAGTATTGGACCACCCTTTATTAACCAACATCAACACCTTTTATCACTAGAACACTTTTTACCACGCCAGTTTATACATTTATTATATTATATTTATATTTTTACTTTATATCCACTTCTGAAGCGCATCACCCACCTAAACTGTATACATTGTATTAACTGGTTCCTGGTACCAGTACTGTGGTGCAGCAGTAAGAAGGGAAAAACACATATCCTCAGATAGCGCAGGAACCACCCATACATATAGGAATAGAAAATATGATCAAAAAAAAAGTGTATGTATATCACACGTACAGAAGCACACTAGGCCCCAATTACTACTGTTTGTACCCCTAAAGGCAGGATGAGGAGTAGGAGGAGTATGGAACAGGCAGCACCCTCAAATCTTCAGAAGTATGAGATGAACCTCAAAAACTTGGAAAGGTGGATCTCACACGTACCGACACAGACTATCCCGCAATTTAATTGATCCCCAAAGGTTTTTATTGAATAGCGGAATAGGAAATATGATCCAAAAAAGTGTATGTATCTCACACGTACACAACCACACTAGGCCCCAATTACTATTGTTTGTACAACTAAAAGGATGGATGAGGAGTAGGAGTATGGAACAGGCAGCACCCTCAAATCTTCAGAAGTATGAGATGAACCCCAAAAACTTGGAAAGGTTGATCTCACACGTACCGACACAGACTATCCCGCAATTTAATTGATCCCCAAAGGTTTTTATTGAATAGCGGAATAGGAAATATGATCAAAAAAAGTGTATGTATCTCACACGTACACAACCACACTAGGCCCCAATTACTATTGTTTGTACCCCTAAAAGGATGGATGAGGAGTAGGAGGAGTATGGAACAGGCAGCACCCTCAAATCTTCAGAAGTATGAGATGAACCTCAAAAACTTGGAAAGGTTGATCTCACACGTACCGACACAGACTATCCCGCAATTTAATTGATCCCCAAAGGTTTTTATTGAATAGCGGAATAGGAAATATGATCAAAAAAAGTGTATGTATCTCACACGTACACAACAACACTAGGCCCCAATTACTATTGTTTGTACCCCTAAAAGGATGGATGAGGAGTAGGAGTATGGAACAGGCAGCACCCTCAAATCTTCAGGAGTATGAAATGAACCTCAAAAACTTGGAAAGGTGGATCTCACACGTACCAACACAGACTATCCCGCAATTTAATTGATCCCCAAAGGTTTTTATTGAATAGCGGAATAGGAAATATGATCAAAAAAAGTGTATGTATCTCACACATACACAACCACACTAGGCCCCAATTACTATTGTTTGTACCCCTAAAAGGATGGATGAGGAGTAGGAGGAGTATGGAACAGGCAGCACCCTCAAATCTTCAGAAGTATGAGATTGTGTTCACTGTACCCCACAAAGATTGTGTTCACTGCACCCCAAAATGATTGTGTTCACTGCACCCCACAAAGATTGTGTTCACTGTACCCCAAAAAGATTATGTTCACTGCACCCCACAAAGATTGTGTTCACTGCACCCCACAAAGATTATGTTCACTGCACCCCACAAAGATTGTGTTCACTGCACCCCAAAAGGATTTTGTTCACTGCACCCCACAAAGATTGTGTTCACTGCAACCCACAAAGATTTTGTTCACTGCACCCCAAAAGGATTTTGTTCACTGCACCCCAAAAAGATTGTGTTCACTGCACCCCACAAAGATTGTGTTCACTGTAGCCCAAAACGATTGTGTTCACTGCACCCCACAAAGATTGTGTTCACTGCACCCCAAAAGGATTGTGTTCACTGCACCCCACAAAGATTGTGTTCACTGCACCCCAAAAAGATTGTGTTCACCACACCCCACAAAGATTGTGTTCACTGCACCCCAAAAGGATTTTGTTCACTGCACCCCACAAAGATTGTGTTCACTGCACCCCACAAAGATTGTGTTCACTGCACCCAAAAGGATTTTGTTCACTGCACCCCAAAAAGATTGTGTTCACTGCACCCCAAAAGGATTGTGTTCACTGCACCCCAAAAAGATTGTGTTCACTGCACCCCACAAAGATTGTGTTCACTGCACCCCAAAAGGATTTCGTTCACTGCACCCCAAAAATATTGTGTTCACTGCACCAAGATTGTGTTCACTGCACCCCACAAAGATTGTGTTCACTGCACCCCAAAAAGATTGTGTTCACTGTACTCCAAAAAGATTGTATTCACTGCACCCCAAAAAGATTGTGTTCACTGCAGCCCACACACAGCAAAATGGATGTGGATCACTGACACCTGCCTATATCCTATCCCACACCACACAGCAATATCGATTGTAGTTGTAGAACACACTTTCCCTAAAAATCAGCAGACTCTATCCCTAACAGGATTGATAAGAGATCGTAGATCGGGACTAAGTGCAGACCCCACCCCACACAGCAATATTGATTGTAGTTTGTAGAACACACTTTCCCTAAAAATCAGCAGACTCTATCCCTAAAATGCCTACAACTCGCCCTGGCCAAAACACTCCGACCTGTCCCTCAATTCTATCTGGACACAAATGTTTTTTTCCTGCCTGTCTGCCCCTAATTAGCAGCCAGCACGTTGATGTGTGCTCTCTCCCTGATCTAAGCAGCAGAATGACGCCGCTGCGGCGCTGCCTCGAACTTATAAAGACTTGGTCACATGCTTCAGACGGTATCAGCTACTGATACATTTGCAGGCATGGCTGGGATGGCTTAGGCACACCGGTTAAACGCTTGTTGATTGGCTGTTGAAAGCCCGCCATGAAAAGCGCGCCAAAGCATGCAAAACCCAGAAATAAAACGACCGAACACGGATTTTTACCCAAATATACAGTAAAGTGTTCGTGTCCGTGTTCGGGTAACAAAAATCCAATTATTCGGTACGAACACGAATAATACAGTCCGTGTTCGCTCAACCCTAATGAAGACCAATCTAGGCAGGTACATATATCTAGATCCATCTACAGGTTATGTATAGGTCTCCACAATATTTGAAATGTAACATCCTTAGCTAGATCAATGGAAGGCAGCTCATTTCCTTAATGGATGAGTAAGGAGCTGCCATTCTTGTCCCTGTGTTAAATACACCCCTACTGCCACCCTCCACCAGGGGCTGACTGGCAACTTTCAGCCCAGAGGGCAAGTACAAACCATAGGCCCATGGTGCAGCGACTCGGCCCCCCTCCCACTCCCTCTCTTTCCGGCCTCCTCCTGACCCCCATTCCAGGCTGAAGCTCCACTCCAGGTACTCTCTACTCACCGGCTGAATCTGGTTTCTTGACCTGGCCAGCAGGGGCGGTTGGGGGAGCTGGGACAGCTCAGTTGGGGCTGGCTGGAGGAGGAGAGTCTCCAGTGCGGCATGGCACCGGCCTCTGCTCATACACAACTTACACCATCCATGCTGGGGGGAGGGCTGCGCTCTGTCCTTGTCTTTATCCCGCACTCAGTAGGTCAGTGGTGGGGAGCTTTTTACTTCTCTTCACCAGGAATCATTTAGGCATGTCAGTGGCAGAAGCGGTGCAGCTTTTTTATGGGGCATCAGAGTGGCCCGGGGGGCAATTGCCCCCCTGCCCCCTGGCCCAGTCCTCCCCTGTCCTCCACCCCCTGTTATACAGGATTAGCTTTGTGACCCAGGGCTAGTTTTTTTTTTTTTCTTCTCTTTATAAAGGACTTTATTTCTCCTATAACAAGAGGTTCCCAGTCACGGATGTTACATAGTATTGGAAAAATAAAAATTTTACCAGTCAGTTCTAAAAGACAAACAAGGATCACTGCACGGCCTTTGTTTCTAAAATAAGTGTGATTTTATGCAGTTTAGATCAGTGAGCTCTCTAAACCAGTTTTACTATTCCAAGCGATGTGCAGCTTTAACTGCTGCTGGAGGTTTGTGAAGTGGAAAGGCTCCAGCCTTTTTTTTTTTACGTAATCCATAAAATGTGGTATAAAAAGGTTTAGTGGGCTCTCGAGGTCCGGTGCTGGCTCCCCATTCGGTTTTCCGGAATAGCAATGAGGAATCACGCCAGCTTTGCTCTCCATATATTATTCATAGATGTGCAGCCATGAAAGAATGATACAGTCTATGATATACCGAGCCGAGATGCTGGAAACAAGCATTGTTCAACCACGGAGCCATTTATCAAATACCGCCGTCACCAGAGCTCCTTACACTAAAATTTATGTCCATAAAAATTGGCAAATCAATAATTCTATTTCTCTTGCTATTATTTACAATTGGCGATAGACAAGGAATTCCCCAGGAAATATGAATGAGCTAACTGAATTCTGACAGACGGTACCAAAGAACAAAAAGGCACAAGGGGTATTTCCTAATATTGTCTATTCCAGTTTTGCATAATTAAAGGGATGCCAGGCTGTTCGTTTGATCAAAAATGTGTCCCATAAGATTATCTGTGCTCCTAATGTATTTTATGTATGTTTTTACCTGTAAATGTTTATTTTGTGTGTATGTTCAAAAAGGCCCCGAGACTGCTGCTGGGTGCCTCCATCTTTGATGTGATAGAAGCAGCCCCAGCAGACTCCGTACTATCACTCAATTTATACGCTGTACGTTACCCCTTCACTCCTCCCTGACAGCTTCATAAAAGCTTATTTAGGGAGGTTAGGGGAGGATGGGGGACCTGGCCCAGCCTGCACAGTAATTAGACATTCCAAGAGAAGAGGGCTAAGATGTTTAAAGATTAAATAATATGTAAACTCAACACATCAAATTCCTGATATATGCCTGCTGTACCATGTACTTGTATTAAAAAGTATCCTGTTCTCTTTGTAATGCTTTGTTTGTGTGAAATCCCTGGTGTTCCTGCCACTTTACTATCAAAAACTTACCACACTTGACATGAGAGCACAGCATGGTCAGTTCTCTAGCTAGCTGTGCTTGGAAATGAGCCTACTCCCTTCCATTGATCAGATTTGTCCAGACAAACACCCCTACACAGCCATTCACTGGGAAGACCAGTGTTGCTGTTTCTCCTTCCCTAGCTCTTATGCAACTGAGAAGAGAGGGTATGTAATCACTTTTAACCACTTGCCGACCAGTCACATTGACTGTACTGCGGCAAAGCGGCTTGTTATCGTCTGGCGACGTAGACCTACGTCACCCGACATTCTCCTCTCTCTGGGCGGCGCACGCGCGCGCCACCGGAGGCTCGCTCCCGCTGTATTCAGTTACAGCGGGAGTCGGGCCAGGGGAGGAGCGGAGGTGATCACCGCTGCTCTTCCCCGATCATCGGAGATCTAGTGTGGAAATCCGCCCGCTTGTGTAAACAAAGCGGGCGGATCTCCTGAGTGACAGGCAGGGTCAGATTGCAGGGTTCAGCATAGCTGAACCTGCGCTCTATCCCTGTGTCACTCAGTCACCTCCCCCCCCACACGTTAGTAAGCACCAGGCATACATTTACCCCTCCCTCTCCAATAAAATTAACCCCTTCCCTGCCAGTGTCATTTTTACAGTAACAGTGCATATGTATAGCACTGATTACTGTAGTAATGTCACTGGTACCCCCAAAAGTGTCAAAAATGTCAGTCAAGGGTCCGATCTGTCCGCCGCAATGTCGCAGTCCTGCAAAAAAAAAAACAATCGCAGATCGCCGCCATCACTCGTTAAAAAAAAAACACCAAAAATGACAGAAATCTTTCCCTTAGTTAGTAAACGCAATAACTTTTGCGCAAACCAATCAAAATACGCTTATTGCGATTTTTTTTACCAAAAATATGTAGCAGAAAACAAATTGGCCTAAAATGATAAAAAAATTTGATTTTTACATTTTTTGGGGGGGGGGGGAATTTCATAAAAATGTGAAAAATATTGTTATTTTTTCAAAATTGTCGCTTTTTTTTTGTTTATAGCGCAAAAAGTAAAAATCGCACAGGTGATCAAATACCACCAAAAGAAAGCTCTATTTGTGGGGAAAAAAATAACATAGATTGAATTTGGGTACAGCATTGCACAACTGCGCAATTATCCATTAAAGTAACGCAGTTACCCCATTCCTGACCAGGCCATATTTTGCAGAATCGCAAAATATGGCCTGGTCAGCAATGGGGTAAAACCTTCCGGTCATAAAGCGGTTAAAAATACACTCATTGAGAATTTTTTTGTCAAAGACATGTAGCTAAATACATTTTGGCCTAAATATATGACAAAAGTTGAATATATTGGATATTTTTTACCTGTCAAAGTAGAAAAATATTGTTATTTTTTCAAAAATGTGGCATTTTTTAATTAATATCGCAAAAAATGAAAATTGCACAGGTGATCAAATACCACCAAAAGAAAGCTCTGTTTGTGGGAAAAAAATTACGCAAATTTCGTTTGGGTACGGCGTTGCATGACCACGCAATTGTCAGTTAAAGTCGCACAATGCCGAATCGCAAAAAGTGGCCAGGACGTAAGACAGCAAAATCTTCCGGTGGTAAAGTGGTTAAAAAAAAGGGGAAAAGGGTATGTATATTGTTTTTGTAAATCTATACACAAATGTTTTGCCTTTCATTTACTTTTTAAACTGAATGGGTTCTTTTACCAGGTGAGGGTTTACATATATACACTATATTGTCAAAAGTATTGGGACACCTGCCTTTACACGCACACAAACTTTAATGGCATTCCAGTCTTAGTCCGTAGGGTTCAATATTGAGTTGGCCCACCCTTTGCAGCTATAAAAGCTTCAACTCTTCTGGGAAGGCTGTCCACAAGGTTTAGGAGTGTGTCTATAGGAATGTTTGACCATTCTTCCAGAAGCACATTTGGTCAGGTCAGGCACTGATGTTGGGCGAGAAGGCCTGGCTCGGAGTCTCCACTCCAATTCATCCCAAAGGTGTTCTATCGATTTACTAAAGGCGAATATACTGTGCACTTTGCAAAGTGCAGATGCACTTTTTCAGTACCTTTCTCTGTAGCCTCAGCTGCACAGATAACTAAATAGGAAGTGTTCCAAGGCTTCCTGCTCATTCACATACTATAGCATAGTAAACACAGTTTACTATGCTTCACCAATGAATGGACACAGGAGTGATTGATAATGATCACTAACTGTGTTCATTCAGGAAAGGGAGGGGCCAGCAATTGACATATTTACTGGCCCCTTCCTCAACACTTCATCTTGAAACATCCCTCTGTGTGCCTGCAGCAGCTGCCGGTGGGAGAGGAGAGGAGAGAAGCTGGCAGTCCTGCGGGGGAAAGGGGCACACAGGGGGGTCTGGACAGCAGATGAAAGGGGTGCATGTGCTAGAACTAATCACCCTGCAGTGCAGCCAGAGGGGGAAAGAAGAGGAGAAGCTGGCAGTGCTGCAGGGGGAGGCAGAAGAGGATTGGTGTCTGTAATAAGACAGTACAGCCTGGACCTCCTGCTAAGCAGTTGCCCAGGCCCCCCTTTTAAAAAGAATGGGGCCTGGGCCCAGCACAGGAGGGCTGGTTGTACTGCTTTATTAGCAGCCCTGATAGAGTGATTCACGTGCTCCATGAACAGAGCGATAAAAGAGAAAAGGTAAGGTGCTAGGGAGGGGGCTTAAAAGCAAAGTTGTTTTGTCATGCATGGTATTAGCCCCGGGTTCAGGAAGGATATAGTTTAGCCTCTCTGGAATCCATACAATCTGGCATTTCTGCTCTGACAGGGAAAGAAAAAACTAACAGTACACATATTTATCCCTGAAAGGATGGGACACCTTATTATGCCAACCTATGGGTAGAGATTTAGGCTTTACAAATGCCCACCTTTGGCTGATTCCTATTAACCTCCTTAGCGGTATTCCCGAGTGTGGCTCGGGGTGAAATTTCAGAGCCATTAGCGGTAACCCCGACCCCCACTCGGGGTACCGCTAGGGAGATCTCTGGATCCTGTAAGAGAGGGTACTCACCTTGTCCCCGGGATCCAGCGATGTATCCCGGCAGTGTACGGTGGCCGGATCTTCCTCCCGATGCTCTGTGCCCCGGCTTCCATCTCCTACGACATGACGCTCGCAGGGGGGTGGAACCGGCGGCAAATTCAAATAGAAAAACAAACCAAACACACTGATACATTCGAAAATAAAATAAATTCACATTAGTTTGCCCCCCACTGCCCTTTCCTGCAGTTTTACTGTACTTTTTATGCATATATATATATGTATACACTATATATACAGTGCCTTGCAAAAGTATTCGGCCCCCTTGAACTTTGCGACCTTTTGCCACATTTCAGGCTTCAAACATAAAGATATAAAACTGTAATTTTTTGTGAAGAATCAACAACAAGTGGGACACAATCATGAAGTGGAACGAAATTTATTGGATATTTCAAACTTTGTTAACAAATAAAAAACTGAAAAATTAGGCGTGCAAAATTATTCAGCCCCTTTACTTTCAGTGCAGCAAACTCTCTCCAGAAGTTCAGTGAGGATCTCTGAATGATCCAATGTTGACCTAAATGACTAATGATGATAAATAGAATCCACCTGTGTGTAATCAAGTCTCCGTATAAATGCACCTGCACTGTGATAGTCTCAGAGATCCGTTTAAAGCGCAGAGAGCATCATGAAGAACAAGGAACACACCAGGCAGGTCCGAGATACTGTTGTGGAGAAGTTTAAAGTCGGATTTAGATACAAAAAGATTTCCCAAGCTTTAAACATTCCAAGGAGCACTGTGCAAGTGATAATATTGAAATTAAAGGAGTATCAGACCACTGCAAATCTACGAAGACCTGGCCGTCCCTCTAAACTTCCAGCTCATACAAGGAGAAGACGGATCAGAGATGCAGCCAAGAGGCCCATGATCACTCTGGATGAACTGCAGAGATTTACAGCTGAGGTGGGAGACTCTGTCCATAGGACAACAATCAGTCGTATACTGCACAAATCTGGCCTTTATGGAAGAGTGGCAAGAAGAAAGCCATTTCTTAAAGATATCCATAAAAAGTGTCATTAAAAGTTTGCCACAAGCCACCTGGGAGACACACCAAACATGTGGAAGAAGGTGTTCTGGTCAGATGAAACCAAAATCAAACTTTTTGGCAACAATGCAAAACGTTATGTTTGGCGTAAAAGCAACACAGCTCATCACCCTGAACACACCATCCCCACTGTAAAACATGGTGGTGGCAGCATCATGGTTTGGGCCTGCTTTTCTTCAGCAGAGACAGGGAAGATGGTTGAAATTGATGGGAAGATGGATGGAGCCAAATACAGGACCATTCTGAAAACCTGATGGAGTCTGCAAAAGACCTGAGACTGGGACAGAGATTTGTCTTCCATCAAGACAATGATCCAAAATATAAAGCAAAATCTACAATGGAATGGTTCACAAATAAACATATCCAGGTGTTAGAATGGCCAAGTCAAAGTCCAGACCTGAATCCAATCGAGAATCTGTGAAAAGAACTGAAAACTGCTGTTCACAAACGCTCTCCCTCCAACCTCACTGAGCTCGAGCTGTTTTGCAAGGAAGAATGGGCATAAATTTCAGTCTCTCGATGTGCAAAACTGATAGAGACATACCCCAAGTGACTTACAGCTGTAATCGCAGCAAAAGGTGGCGCTACAAAGTATTAACTTAAGGGGCTGAATAATTTTGACTTTACTTTGACTTGGCCAATTTTTCAGTTTTTTATTTGTTAAGAAAGTTTGAAATATCCAATAAATTTCGTTCCACTTCATGATTGTGTCCCACTTGTTGTTGATTCTTCACAAAAAATTACAGTTTTATATCTTTATGTTTGAAGCCTGAAATGTGGCAAAAGGTTGCAAAGTTCAAGGGGGTCGAATACTTTCGCAAGGCACTGTATATATAATATATGTATACGTGTATATATATATATATATATATATATATATATATATATATATATACTTTAACTTATTTATAGTTATTTATTATATTATAATTTATGATTTTGTGTTTCAAACTTTATCATACCCGAGATGTTATAAAGAAGAACGCACAGTAAAAAAAAAAAAAAAAACATATGTAAATAGTTAGTTTGGGCTGCTCATTATTAAGAATTACATGCAAAATAATGGTACCGCTTTCAGCACCTAAAATCGGAAAGACTCATACCGCCAGGGAGGTTAAGGATATACATAACAAGAAAAGCTGGTAAGGATGTGAACAATATGGTTCTGGGGGACTCTGTTTTATTCATTTACAGACTATACCAATCAAGTCTTCATTTATTTGTTCACAGTATCTAATTAAGAAGTCCATTAGAACATTAGTGTCACATAGATGCTTGATTTAATGCCAGGGAGATTAATTACTTGCTTCTGCTTGAATGATAAATGACAACGCTAGAAACATCGAGAGAAGTGCTGGTTTAATGAAGTACCAGTTTACTGATGCAAGAACCTAAAGAGGGATGTATATTGGATATAGGATGTAGATGGAGGTTTGGATGAGAAAATCTGTTCATTTCAAAAATATTTTATATTGTCATCCAAAAAATGTCTAACTTATTAAAGGGGTTTTTGGTTTGCATATACTGTACAGTAAAACCTTGGATTGTACGTGGTATGTGGTTTGAGAGCTTTTTCCAAGACAAGGTAATTTTTTAAAATAAAATTTGACTTGATAAACAAGTAATTTCTTGATATACAAGTAGTGTCATGTCACAACTGAGTATAAAAGAGAAGAGAGGTGCCAAGTCTTGCAATATGGTTACATTTATTGAAGGTACAACATTTACCAACTCACATGGTTGATGATTAAAAGAGGCACACCTAAGTATGCAGGGATGTGGGGTAAAGCTGTCCACATAGACCATCCTTCACACCGCCTCACTTTCAGATCGCTCTACTGCAGGGTAGTCTTCCTGGTCACAATTGCAGACTGACAGTGGTGAGAGCCGGCGGTGAGGAGGATGGTTTATGTGGACAGCTTTACCCCGGATGCCTGCATAGTTAGATGTGCCTTTTTTAATCATCAACCATGTGAGCTGCTAAATGTTGTACCTTCATTAAATGTAACCATATTGTGACACTTAGAGGCGCCTCTCTTTACTTCTAATCCCCTTGTGGAGGCGCCATTTGTGGATGGACATTTTATGGTTACACAACCTATCACATATAATATGCTATAATCTTTTTATATAGTCCATAAACTGAAGGATTTATGAATAAATGGTTGTGGAACAAATCATCTGAGTTTCCATTATTTCTTATTGGGAAATTTGCTTTGATATACGAGTGCTTTGGATTATAAGCATGTTTCTGGAACAAATTATGCTCACAGACCAAGTTTTTACTGTATTGTATAGTAGTGAGACATTTCACACTACGGGTCAAAGTAAAGACGTTTCATAATTACAGAAATTGATGTTTCTTGTAGCTATTTATGTGTGGTCTGGACAAATCCTTAAAGAATTACCATGTAAGATGTTTTAGGAGATTCCGCATGGCAAGTATCCAAGACTGGTGTTTATAAAAGCTCCTCGTGATGAAGACATCAGATTTGATCTCTGTCCAGATCTCTTCATATTTATTTGTCTGCTTCCCTAATCTTTACTTTGTAATTGTTCTCTTCTAAACAAACTTTCAATATTGTTCACCGTGAGAAATGGTTGTTGATTTTTCTTATCACGGAATAAGCTTGAAATTTGGAGGAAAGGAGGACACCACTGTCACAGGCTCTCTACTCACCTGTTTCTCTTAATCTTTGTGCTATGTTCGTCATTCAGATCTTCCGGGATTAGTCCATCTTTTTTAGTAGCTGGTAGAAGACAACAAAACAGAAAAAAAAAGTTCCTTAATCCAGAATGAACATAACATTTAAATGCCCAAATGAACACCCTTAATGACAATTTTATGTTCCTATTTGGATACCAAGTATCTTCATCCCAATAGAGAGCACCAATTCCCATCTCTGGGCTACATAAAAAATACTTAATGAACTCATAAGTTTTAGAAATACAAAGCCTCGGTTCAGTCTGAGATACTGAAGATTATCCCTGTGCCAAATTGATTTAGACTGCTGGCAGGGAACTTCCTTTTCGATCAGATCTGCAGCTACACTGCAAATACTTTTTAATATTCCTGAATGTTTTTTTTTCCACATCAGACTAGCTACTTAAGGGGATATGAACAATGCAATTAAAGGCTAAATGAAATGGCATTAAAGCTGTTAATGATCAGAGCACATATTGTTGTGGTCATTGGGTACAACAATTAGTGCATTGCCAAAATAACTACCCCTCCTCACCTTCCTAAATTTGAATGCCAGAAAAGTGCACAAAAGTGCTAAAAGCAAGAGCAAAGAAACCCATACTGAGGAAGTATGGAGCACATAATAGCTGACCTTTCCTGAAAATGTTAGTTTCCTGGCAGCCATGTTGATTCTTATACTTTAAAACGGCTCTTCAATCATTTTTTTTTTCATCTTTCCATCTAATAAATCTTCTGCCCTTGTTGTTTTAACTTTGGGTAGTATTTTTTTTTTCTCTGTGAGTAAATACCTTATACAGAGCCCACTTACTCTTCCTTGTCTGGTAATTAGCCTAGGTTAAGGACATCATGCACAGCTCTTTCTCTCACTCTCATGAGAGTTTGTCAGCAAGAGAGGAGGGATGAGTCATAGGAGATAAGCAAAAATAGAGGAGACAAAGAGTTCTCAAATTGAAAAATAGAGGCATTCATAGATGTCTATGAATACCTCTATTTTTAAATTTTTCAATAAAGTATTTTTTCTGATTATTTTGTGTCCTTAGTTGACCTCTGTCTGAGGAGAACTCTTTGTCTCCTCTATTTTTGCTTATTTATTAATTTTATGGTCAACGGACTACTTCAGCCCTTAACGGGGCAAAAGGTGGTACAAAGAGCATCTCTAGGGTTTTTTTTTCACCCCCCCCCCCGCTTCAATTCATTCTATGTATATAGCCATATAGGAGAGAGATCTTTGCGTTTTTCATTATGAGTCATAGGAGAACCAAGGAGATCTGCAGAGCTGGAGGGGGCTGGATGAGGGCGGAGATAACAGGAGACTGCAGAGATGCATGTTTATTCATTCAGAGAGGAGAAATGTGCAGGCAAGCAGAGGTAGGAGTGTGTCAGTCCGTCTATATTTATGTGTGTGTCTCTCTCTCTCTCTCTCTCTCTCTCTCTCTATATATATATATATATATATAATATATGTGTGTGTGTAAATTCGGGAAGTGAACAGGCAGCAGCTTCAGCTGCCCACAGTTAAAATGACTTCAGCCAGACTTAGTGGAGGGAGATTTCTGCAGCATATTTGGCAAGTACAGAATCACAGTATAGATAAAATAATATGCAAAGTTGTTGGAGGGAAGCTTCAGCATGGCAAAGATGTTTCTTATTACAAATTATGTGAGCAGACTGCAGTTCCCCTTTAAATCTTTGGGCCACTGAACTGTAACAAGTAAGCAGATGAAAAGTTCAGACTTCCCTACAAGTTCCTGACTTGTGTACTTGTTCAAAATTTGTGACTCAAAAAGTACTGAAGACATTGGATCAGCATGACAGCTTGACAACTAGCTCAGGAAGTCAGCAGCTGTTGCACACGTATTATGACCATAAGCCTGTGGATATACTTTACACACATTTACAAGTCCACAGGAGAGTATGAACATTTTATAGCCAGTTGAAAGTGGACTTGTCAAAAAAATACTTAAGCTAGCTGTAAAGTTCTTGTGGTTTGTAGAAATATTGGGTGCTGCACAAATTGAGCTGCCCTCTCACTTTAGAGAAGAACATGTGAAATCTTTATCTTAAGTTGTGCAATTTTATTGAGATTTGCTGAGTAAGTGAGTAAAGGGCTGGGACCAAGCTCAGGTAATTTATTTAATGCGTCACTTTATTGTACTTCATGAAAAGGTTAGTGTAGAACTTACCAGGCATGAGGACCCTGGGTGCAGCTTGTGAGCTGTCATATTTTTGGTCAAAATACAAACTCATGATTTTTACATATTTTGGTCTGAGAGTTTTACAGGAATGAGTGTAAGATGTTTAAATTAAACACTTGCCCTCCAGAAGATTTTACCCCTTCATGATCAGGTCATATTTTGCAATTCAGCATTGCGCTACTTTACCCGGCAATTGCACAGTCATACAGCGCTGTACCCAAATGAAATTTATATCATTTTTTTCACACAAATAGAGCTTTCCTTTGGTAGTATTTGATCGACACTAGGTTTTTTTCTTTTTTTTTATTAGATAGATGAAAAAAGACATTTTCTACTTCCTGTTATAAAACATCCAATAAAATCAAATTTCTTCATACATTTAGGCCAAATGTATTCTGCTACATGTCTGTGCTAAAAAAAATTATACTAGCAATGGCAAAATCAGCGATTGTAGTGTGACTAAGATAATGTGGCAGGTAATCTGGCGCTAACTGACACCGGCTGGGAAGGACACTAAGGGGTTTATTTACTAAAGCTGGAGAGGAAAATTAGTCACAATTCTGCAAAGAACTCAATCGGCTTCTAACCTCAGCTTGTTTAATTATGTTTTAGCAATAAATCCTGGGAGCTGACTGGTTTCTCTGCAGAATTGTGACTAATTTTGCCCTATTTAGCTGTAGTAAGTAAACCCCTAATTGACTAACAGACACTGGATTAAATGCACCTAACAAGTGCATGCAAGTGTGTATGTTCTGCTTGTACTCACACAGAATCTGGCTGCTTTCTCTCCTGAACGAAAAGAGCTCAGGAAGGAAGAAACTGGCCAGAGTCTGAGGGTTTCTAAAGCACACAGAGGTCTGTGCTGTGATTGGACACTGCTGATCAGTAGTTGTACAGGCTAAATGGTTGGTAAACTGCTGACAGACCCGTGCTGTGGACAATTATAGAACAGATCAACCGGGGGACACAAGGTGCACCCAAAAGCCAGGAAGTAAGCCGCAACATACCCATATTTCGCTTAGCCTGGAGTCGCCTCCCGTCCGCAGTAAATGTACTGTGGGCAGGTGGCAAGTGGTTAATAACATAATTAGAACTAAAAGACTGTGTTTGAGCATTGTAAAACTGTTATCAGATACACTGTTTTGTATGTAACTAGTCTTTTACTGATCACAGAGGTTACCTGCATGTCACTTAGTCAGTCCTCTACCAGTATAGTAGACCACATCTAAGACGTCACTTGGTGGGTCCTGATCCAGCATAGTAGACCACATCTCAGACCTTAGGGTACCAATAGCTGTTAGAACATCAGTAGCTAAAAGATCCCAGTAGAGCCCAAATAAGGAGCGACAATCCTATTTAAACAAGTTGATAATAAAGGCAACAATTCCAAGTGTGGTCTACTACACAGATGGAGAATCCACCAAGATATTCCAAAAGAGAAGCAGCATTCCTAACCAACAGACTTGGATAATAAAGGCAATAGCCTCAAATGTGGTCTACTGTGCATGTGGAGGACCCAACAAGTGTTGTGCAGGTCTAAATCTCTCATCTCTGGCCAGGACTAATATAGGTCACCACTCTACACCAGGATGGCCAGGGCAAGAACTCCCACATGCACATGGAGGATTACAAAAGCTCATTAATTGAACTAAACTATTTGTGATTTAGCAATGTTCTAAGGTAAGCAATTCCAAATCATCCCATTTCATATAAAGTGGATTCATCCTTTTTTCACTTCTAGCTACCTGCTTCACTACCTAAGCAGTCAGTGACCTGGAAATAGAATAGCATCCCGTGAAGTGAATCCCTAGAGCTTGCACCAATCAAACCAGCGATGGCTGCCCCAGTACCTTTATCCTCACTTTAAATTCTGCAGCATCTATTGTTTTCAAAAGGCTTGCAGTAAGAGAAAAGGATCGTCACGGATCAGGAAAACTGACTAACAAACGGCCTGGGTAATTAGAGAGCAAACGGCCTCTCCATGTACACTAAACTACACAAAAACAGAAGACACAAGTTTTTAAGCATTAACACTGGAAATAGATTATTAGACTGATCTCTTTCATGTGTATATCTAAAAGCATTAAAAAGGCTATTGGTTCTCTTCAAATACCATATATATAGTAAATCCTCAAGTGGAAAGTAACACCTTATCAATTCATAGCTCAGCTTGATGGTAAGGCATTGCTTCCAATTCATTAACTTTTCATCCCATTATAGATATCATTACAACATGTCATGCATACACAATAAAGTAGAAAATGGTAACGGCTGAGTTTAATTACTTGGAGGCAATTCCAATTTGCGCTTATGGGGCGGGTCCTCGATAATTCGGTTTATATCCACCCGATTCTTTAGATCGATTGGCTTGTCCCACACCGACAACTGGATTGTTGGATTGAAGAAAAAGACTTTGTCGTCTCTGGTCCATACCACACACCTGGCAAATGCAATGAAAATAAAAAGACACATTTGAAGTGACCAGAACAGCTGACATCTGCTGTCATTTTCAATAAGTACATCATTTTCCATATGGTGCAAATCACAAAAAGTAATAAAACTGCATACTTGTAAATTAAAATACAATACAGGAAGGATATTTTGTGACCAAATGACAGTTGGTTTTAGATGGGCAAGAAACCAAATATAAGCTAACTCTCATTTTAGTCAGTTTACTTTTTTTTTTACATTCGGTTGAGTTGTCTTTAGTCCCCAAAGCAAAGTCTGTATTGATAGTGAAACGTATTCCTGTAATGTAAAACATTAGCCTAAGATGGTAATGTAACAAGTAGGAATTTATTCAATATAGTATAATGAATTCACCCAGTGCTTAAGCGAAACTCCACTCAAAACTCGTTCCCCACTCCTCTTGCACACTTGGCACTTTTGAGGAGGGGGGGGGGAACTTTTGGCAGGCACCTGCTTCCCACTTCCGTTCCAAGCGCCGTGGCACTCGGCAATGGAACTTCTCCTTCCTCCTTACCCCTGCAGTCTTCTGGGACACTGATAGGTCCCAGAAGACTACATCCATCGTTCACAATACGCAGCGTGACCCGTGGATGCCGAGTGGGTACCTGGTTGTGAAGCCACAAGCTGTCACAGCCGGGTGCCCAGAGTTAAGATGCCGGCGCTGCTGAGGGAGGACAGAGGATGAATACGCTGTCGTGAGTGCACCACTGGACCATGAGACAGGTAAGTGGCTGTTTTTTAACCGCTTCCTGACCACCCACCACCTTTTTACTGCGGCAGTGTGGCTCTCCTGCGCAAACCAACATAGACCTATGTCGGTCACACGTGGGAAGCTAGGGGGTGAGCGTGCACCGCCGGCTTAATGTAAACGCATCAATTAGTGAAATATATGTGTATTTCCTGTAAATACAGTTAAAATAGTGCACACATATAGGAATATATGTACATGTATAGTATTAAGTTCTCCTTCTTTATAAAAAAGAATTAATCAAGGTGAAACAGTGTTTAAAAGTAATAAAAGTCCCACAAAATAAATAATAAATATATTTTCCGTGCCCTTCACTCTGGCTTTTTTCCCTCTTTTAAAAGCCTTAGTTATCACTCTCCACCACATGCAGTGATTCCTAATGTGTGGATGGCAGCTCACCTTAAGGATGGGGTCTACACTCTCATATAGATTACTAAAGCCTGTCAGCATAACTCTCCTTAGTGCTTTTAAGAAAGCTGATCCATTTGTATATGGTTTCCTCCAGAATTCCTCTCCATTTTGCCTCCCACATATCAGTTCTATGGGGAGATCAGATGAAAGCGGACAGCCTGTCCATTTTCCATTTTCCATTATAGAAGGATCAAGATAAGTATAATTGTATAATAAACTGCATAATGAGTCAGTCCAAGCAAATATTGTATGAAGCAGGGACCAGTTGCCTCTAGAAATATGAACCTATGGGTTGGTTGTGCACCCTCTGGTGGTGGCTGTGTATCTCTCCCGGGAACTGTGATATACGAACAGGAAGTTTAATCTCCCTGGCTGCCCCCTCCCCTTCGGGGGCAGGGCCACCTGTATATCAGCGCCATGTCCTTCCCCCCAACGTACAAGCACCGTCTCAGGTGCACGTATGGTTTGGTGGGTGAAATCAATCTGAGGCTGCGGTTGCCAGCACAAGCTGACTTCTACCGCTGGACAGCATGGATGCACTGGTTGCACCCCTGCCTCCACCATCCTCCACATGGCGTTCTAGGACTAGAGCCAGGTGCCTATGCGTTGTGTTTTCAGGTGAGGTCTCCTTTCACAATCTCTTTTGCTGCCATTTCGTTTTCTTTCCTTTTTTGGGTCCTTTCATGATGTTTCACCTCCCCTGCATCCCTTTAGTTTTTTCACCCTTTCTGAGGCTCATCCTTCCTTGTCTTTCTCACCCATTCCCAAGTGGATTCACTAATCACCACATGTTTTCTATTATCACTCATCACCATTTATTTTGGGTTCCATTCTGCTTCTCATATATCATTCCTATTTTTTTCACCTTTTTTTACCACACCCCATTCACTTTTTATGTATCACAAAGTGGATATAGTATCTTACCCTTTAAATCTAATTTTGAACTACATACAATACAATCTATATTTCTAGAGGCAACTGGTCCCTGCTTCATACAATATTTGCTTGGACTGACTCATTATGCAGTTTATTATACAATTATACTTATCTTGATCCTTCTATATTCCTAGAGGCAACTGGTCCCTGCTTCATACAATATTTGCTTGGACTGACTCTTTATGCAGTTTATTATACAATTATACTTATCTTGATCCTTTGGATATCACTTAGTGATACAAACAATGTAATTATATACTCCATTGAGATGCATATTCATTTATTTTCAGCCCATACTTCGCTATCAAGCAGAAGCTTCATTTTCCACAATCTTGATTCCTCTCCTGTCTCCCCAACGTGTTCGCCAATGGTTCAAGTCCTGTCAGCTCCCGGGTTAGACCATGGCAGCCCCCGCATTGTGAGAGCACGCATCCACCATCTATCTTTGGGTCATGTGTGAGTGTGATCTTTTTCATTTCTGTTCATGTACAGATGTTACAATATCACACTCCTCAATCATATATAGTAACATGTTGTTTAATGTCTCATTCATTTTTAGACAATTTATCTCATATATACTCCTGATGAGTGAGTTTATTGAAGACTCACGAAACGCGTCGAGTTACTACAATATATGAGTGCAACCCATATTTCTATCGATATTGTTATTCATGTGTATTGTTGATGCTATTATGCCGCATGCCCATTGTGTTGTTGTTTTATTGTTGTCATTATTCATATGCAACTACATCAATAAAATTTGTCATATTTTTTACCATCTTTGTACTATGGTCACTGAATGTATATACCTCATTTAAAGTCCCACCCCAAGGGCACCCCTCTCTCTTTTTTTCTAGTATGAATCGGGATGGAGGTATTTACATGGAACCATGTGAGACCATTTCTTTTGCTTACTTTGTATAGCCATACCTCTGTTTTCAGCAGATCTTCTGGGATCAGATGCCAGGTGGGTGTCAGCGGATACATGTCCACTGAAATCCGCCTCCCCATAGAGGTTAAAGTGTGGCCCGATCAGGTCCACCTGAAAAATGGACAGGCGGACCCGATCGGTCCGATCGTGTGAAAGTGGCCTTAGTGTTTTTATGTACAAACTGAGCTTTCTCTTAGGCTTGACCCATCTTATAGTCATGCATTCACATATGCTTAACAATAATAAAAGGAATGTGTCCATCCTCCAGGATGTAAGCAAAGGGCTAACTTCCTAATCTATTCAGCTCTTTTAGACCCACTTCTTCGTTTATCAGAATTTTAAACCTATGCAGATCAAAAAAAAAAAAAACATGTGACTAACTGTCTCCATCTCTCACCAATCTGTAAATTCATAATATTCAGCAGCAACAGACACATGCATTATTAGATTTACTTTCATCTCTTGTTTGGATGACAACTGTTTGGGAAATTTTCGGTATTTCATTACTTTGGGGGAGATTTACTAAAGCTGGAGAGTACAGAATCTGGTGCAGCTCTGCACAGAAACCAATCAGCTTCCAGGTTTTATTGTCAAAGCTTCATTGAACAAGGTGAAGTTAGAAGCTGATTGGTTACCATGCACAGCTGCTCCAGATTCTGAGTGCTCCAGTTTTAGAAAATCTCCCCCTTTCTGTCCAAAAAATGACAGAGGTCAACAAGTGAAATTGAGAGGGTGAAACTTCCCAATGGTTTGAGCCATAGATATAATAAAAGTAAGATAATATTGCATATCATCATGCTTGTTGGAATATTGTTATATATTGCTATGTTGTATGTGCTTTTTACCATTGTTAGGTTCAGAATCCCTAAGAGCCGTTCACACATGTACATTATGTTAATGCGTGTTGGTAGCGCAAAATGGGATCATTTATTTTTCAGTGTCACTCCAGCGCACAAACAAAATGCACATGCGTTGCACGATAATGCACTACCATACATTGTAATGCGCCAATTTGTTACAAATGGTACATGGCTGTTTCTGTCCATTCTGCTGCACCAGCAGCTCATTACAGTAAATGGGCTGCCCAAACATAATGATAATTAAAGTGGAGCTTCAGCCCCTCTTCTTCGTGGACCTGCTAGTTTTATGATTTCCATGTTACCTGTCTTTGCACATGCACATGGAAAACTCATGCATGTGCAGATACACTGTCAGAACCTAAAGCCCTATGGCACATCTACACATGCACAGAATCCGGGAATTGGGCAGAGGCCTAGGCGCCATTCTCACCTAGGTAAGAATTGAGGAAGCATTACTTTGCAGCACAGTAAAGATTAAAAAAAAATATATATTAAAAAATAGGGATGAGCTGAACACCCCCCTGTTCGGTTCGTACCAGAACATCTCGAACAGGGAAAAAGTTCTAGTGAACATGCAAATCCTATTAAAGTCAATGGGACATGAACATGAAAAATCAAAAGTACTTATTTTAAAGGCTTATTTGCAAGTTATTGCCATAAAAAGTGTATGGGAATGTGGGTACTGCCCTGGGGGACATGTGTCAAAGCAAAAACATTTTTTTTTTTTTTAAAGGAGCAGTGATTTTAATGATGCATGAAGTGAAACAATAAAAATGAAAAACTCCTTTAAATATCGTGCCTGGGGTTTCCGTTTAATGTGCCTGTAAAGTGGCGCATCTGTACGATGTATGGAGCCTGCTGCAGCAATACTGATATTTCTAAAGGAAAAAAATGGTATTTCAACTTGCTCATGGCTGTAATGTACTGTCGGCTCCCGGCAATACATAAAAAAATGACAAAACTGGGGTCAGCGTAGCCCCCCCCCAAGTCCAAACCTTCAGGTCAGGTCTGGTATAAATTGTAAGGGAAACCACAAGCCAGAAAAAATGGATCACCCCCTCCTAAAATCAGTACCAGACCGTTATCCGAGTATGCAGCCTGGCAGGTCAAGAAAGGGAGGGGGACGAGCGAGCGCCCCCCCCCCCACCCTCAGCCATACCAAGCCACATGCCCTCAACATGGGGGGGTGGGTGTTTTTTGGCAGTGGGGGCTCTGCTTTTGGCCAATCATGGCTCTGACAGGACATTGTGCTGTGATTAGCCAAATAATACAGGTCAGGTGCATGCCTTGGCCAATCACAAGAACTTAATGCACTGCGATAGCGCAGTTGATTATGGGGCGCTCGTCGGCGGGCTAACTTCCCGCCGAGTGCCCTGGGTGTTCGAGTCGAACGTATGTTCGACTCAAACATAAAGCCCATCCTTATTAACAATATACATTCAATTTAAAGAGGTGAAGTAGGAGGAGGCAGGGCAAGCAATTCGTTTTAGGATGAAGGTTCTCTTTAACCCATAGCATCAGAATGGAAAGGTGTGAATGGGCCCTAGAGTAAACCTAGGAATTAATCTAGATCAGGGGTCTCCAAACATTCTAAACAAAGGGCTGTTTTATTGTCCTTTAAACTCTAGAAGGGCTGGACTTTAGCCAGCGGGAGTGGAAACTTTCCTGGCATCAGTGGGAGTAAACCTCTGGTGTTAGGGGGAGGAATAGTGTCCCATCATTGATATCATAGGGAGTAGTAGTGCCCCATTAGTGGTGTCAGTGGGAGAAATGGTGCTCAATTGTCCGTGGCAGAATAGTGTCTCGTATCAGTGGGAGGGATAGTGCCCCAAGGGCCAGATAAAGGCAAGCAAAGGGCTGCATCCTGGCCTCAGGCCACAGTTTGGAGACCCCTGATCTAGATAGTTGAAATGAAGCTTAATAAATACTTGTTCCACCTATACTGGCAATGCTTAACCAGACTAAGCACCTGATGGAGTAAATATAAGTGTCTGTGCCAGAAAGCAGCTGGGTGTGTGAGCCGTATTATTAAACAAAGCAGAAAGCAAGATGCATTGTAAATTATGCTGACATCAGTTAGCACCCATAATGCTATCTTGCAAGCATACAACATCACCAAATTTCTTGAACTCAGCAGGTTTATAAGATTCTTTAATGCTAGGTGATAGGTATCTCTGCAAGAGAATAATTCTCTGCAAGAATTCTTGCTGCCAATTTCTCTATAAATCCTTGGTGAAATGGAATTGTTTCTTAAATAAGCATTGACTGCTTTGCTATTGTAACGGGAATTGTTCTTTACAAGCTAGCAATCCGATTAGCAACTGTAGAGAAATTCACTACACAGAGCCAGTTCAAAGGAGACCCTGGTGTGTGACGATTGACGGATTACAACTCCTTCCCATTTGGTAATCATTTGAAAGGACTAATTCACCTCCAACCAAATCTAATAATATTTTGGATGGATAGGATAGATTATCAATAGATTATCAGGAGTGCAGTGAAATAAACATAAAGTATTAGTCATCCAACCCTCTCTAGAGTATTTCAAAGGATTAAGTAAATAATAAATGGTGGCAGATAATGATGTCAATGAAGGTGATCAGGGTCGTCATGATTTAAATGAAGAGCAAACACATTTATTTACACCCAGGAAGATGTGTTTTGAACCTAAATCCACCACTTTGTCAGTTTTATGGTGTTAACATAAGTCTGCAATAAAAACATTATATAAAGAGCATATAAGTAAAAAGAAGTTTAGTAAAAATAACATTGAATAAGGTCATATGGTAATTTTCCTTCATACGTCTCATAAAAAAATGACCATATACCCATCTTGGGTTCATTTTAACATTCATCTATATAGCCTTGGTAAAGTGTATAGGTAAAGTATTTATATGGGCTGTAACGATCCAGGGCGATTCAACTCAAATGGTGCATGTGATTTAAAGAAGTAGTGCCAGTGCAGACTGCATTTTAAAGGCATGGCAGCCAACTTTTATTTAAAAGAATGGAAGAAAGTTCACAAAACAGCAATTTTCTTTTGCAGGGGTTCCACCATTATGGTATATGGTAAATTCAGTCTTCTGGCTTACTCACATGCCACACGGCTGCGTCAGGCCTCACGCCTAGGCCTTAGACCAACACAAGTATCCTTTGGTCAAGCTCCCTTGTAGCTTCCTTGGGATCAGCTTCATACTGCGCTGTTGCGGACTACATCTGCCTCCTGCAGACCTGTACGCTTTGGCTGCCAACTGCGGCCTCTCTCTCTCAGGGAAGGTGGGAGCCCTCCTGACTCCCATACACAGATCTCATGTCTGTCGGTTGGAGTCCTCCTGACTCCTGGGCCAGACTCCTGTCTGCCCGGGTGCAGCTGTCTCTATCTGGGAGCTTTGAGTGCTAACCCTGGCATTAATATGAACCCAGCCCACAGGTGTGCAATCAGCAGGCCTGTCTTTACAAAAACCAGGCATAGCTTGCCAACACACACAGTGAAACAGGGTCGCCTCTCTACAGGGCATATAATAGTTTTATTTGACTTTGGTTATACCTATACATTTTACTAAGGCTACCAAGGCATCAAGTGCGACCAATTTCCGCTTGGATAGGGGTAGACTCAGAAGGTTGCATCTACCAACTTACTTGAAGATTTACACCTTAACCATATTTAGGTTAGATCTCTCTGAATATTCATAATCGCCACTTATCTCGTAAATAGTTAAGGTTGAGAGAGGGAAAGCAGCAAGGACTCTGCCGGTTCTTCATGGACTTACTGGTAACACGTGCTTTACTATTAAATTTGCATAAAGAATTTCCCCTAAAATACACAACTAAATAGGACTTTAACGGCACCACACAAAAAAGGTTATATGTAAAAATAGTCAAATTTATTTGCAACATCCTATAAAAAAATCCAAAATGAGGGACCGAATTGCACATGTAGTAAACACTACAGTATAAAATCCTAATTATTAATAGCTACAAGATGAATCACATTATCCCATCAATAATATAACTTAAACTTCAGAATAGAAAATTCCAGTGTAGCATCTTGACCATTCCTTCAACACGTTTCGCAGGACAGAGCCTGCTTCTTCAGGAAGAACAACTTTGTTATATATAACTGTATAACTATATAACTGTATACAACATATGCAAGTATGTAAAAAGCGATGGGAGACAACAAGCCACATGGATGAATGGACCCCTAACAACAGACCTATAAACGTGGTATCCAGATAATCAATCAATTTATTAGTCATCCAATCCTCTCTAGAGTATTTAAAAGGATTAAGCAAATAAGAAAGCTGTGTTCCACTCTGGCTCCCTCCACCCTGCGTTGTCGCATACACTATATTATCAAAAGTATTAGGACGCCCGCCTTTACGCTCACATGAACTTTAATGGTATCCCAATCTTAGTCTGTAGGGTTCAATATTTAGTTGACACACCCTTTGCAGCTAAAACAGCTTCAACTCTTCTGGGAAGGCTGTCCAGAAGTTTTAGGAGTGTATCTATGGGAATGTTTGACCATTCTTCCAGAATCGCATTTGTGAGATCAGGCACTAATGTGGATAAAAAGGCCTGGCATGCAGTCTCGGCTCTTGATCATCCCAAAGATGTTCTGTCGGGTTGCAGTCAGGACTCTGTGCATGCCAGTCAAGTTCCTCAAGTAAGTCAAGTAAAATCAGTCTGTATATTCAGTAAAGCATGCTTGTTATACTCACTGTGGAACCTAAGGGGTTAATCCTTTGCATTGTGTATAAAGGCTGTTGGATCCTGTCTCCCTGATCCTTCTCTTCTTTCACTGTCTCCAAAAAACAACCAGATATTTACAGACCCAGGGGACGGGATGCACATGCTCAGTTTGGTGTGTATTGCTAGAGAGTTGTTTTTTTTTTTCTTGCAAGAATGCATGTAATCAGCACAGGGCCAATCAGCACTGTCCAGACATGTCTAGACAGAGGACAAGCTTTACTAGGAACTGATAGAAGTCACAAGACTGCTATATACTGCTGATGAGAAAAGGTATTTAGCAATTTATATTTGCTAAAAGAATTGCATTTCCATGTTCTGTGTACTGTGGGAGACCAGATATAGTGAATGCAGGGTCCTGGGCTTAGGAGCACTTTAAGAGCAACATCCCCACTCTCATGTAGGCTGTGCCGGCTTGCACTATAGTGGGATAAGAGGATGTTGCAGAGGGTGTAGCTATCAACATTATTACTGCTGATTCACAAGCCTATAGGCTGTCAATCAGCACATGGCTGCACCTAGTCCCACCCACTGCTTTCTGGAATGACAGCACTGCCACTGTTGCTGAAACCCTCACACTGTGAGCTGCAGTGTCTGGGAGGGGA
Source organism: Pelophylax lessonae (assembly GCF_965119305.1). Classification (NCBI taxonomy): domain Eukaryota; kingdom Metazoa; phylum Chordata; class Amphibia; order Anura; family Ranidae; genus Pelophylax; species Pelophylax lessonae. The sequence continues at coordinate 71,781,050 of NC_138776.1, forward strand.
GTGTGTGAGACAAAGGTGAAGGACAATTTGGCTGTGTATCACATGGTAACTAAATGTGGGACTTGTTTAGACTGTCATACAAAAGGCCAACTCCAGGAATAAAAACAATCCACCCTTGCAGCATTATATGCTCCTTTTGGCTATGAGTAGAGATAAAAAGAAAAATACTTACCTTATTCTGTACTTCCGCAGGGTCCCTCCATCACTGTGACTGGTCCCCTGCAGCTGCCTATGTAAGCTCAGACTGATCACAGGTTAATTTATTTGCATTGTATGTGATGATGTGGAGGCTTCACCCACAGACCGGAGCTATGGGCATAGCAGTAGACCACCTGAGTCAGCTGGAGGGGGGGAAAGAGGTAAATAATATGGTCTGCACTGTACCCTCCTAGACATAACAAACATTTAACCCTTGCAATGCAAGAGGAGGCCCACTGCAAGGGTGATTTTTTTATATTCTTATAGTTGGGCTTTAGGTTTAAGCAGCAGCTCCAGCCACTGTCTCTCTTCATTCTCCAGATTGCTAGCAGCGGGAGCCATTGGCTCCCGCTGCTGTCAATCAAATCCTGTGACACGGGAGTGGGGGGTGGGGCCGAGTTCTGCTGTCTGTATCAATGGACTCAGCAGTGGGACTCGGGAGCAAGCTCACACGGGTGCCCCCAGGGAAAGCCGCATTCTGTGGGGCTACCTGATGAAGAGGAAGGGCCTGGAGCACAAGTGGGGAACCCCAGAAAGAGAGGATCAGGGCTGCTCTGTGCAAAACAATTTCGCAGAGCAGGTAGGTATAGGCATGTTTGTTATTTTTATTTAAAAAAAAAAACAGGGTTAACAACCCCTTTAACCACTTGCCGACCGGTCACGTTGACCGCACTGCGGCAAAGTGGCTCAATATCGTCCAGCGACGTAGACCTATTTCGCTGGACTCCTCCCCTTGTGGGCGGCACGCACGCGCCACCAGAGGCTCGCTCCCGCTGTATTCAGTCACAGCGGGATTTGGGCCAGGGGAGGAGCGGCGGTGATTACCGCCGCTCTTCCCCGATCGTCGGGGATCGAGTGTGGAAATCGAGTGTGTTTACACAAGCGGGCGGATCTCCTAAGTGACATTCAGGGACAGATTGCAGGATTCAGCATAGCTGCCGGCCGCGCCGCCATTACTCATACACACAGACCTACACAGGGATGCATGGCTGGATACGTCCCAGCATTATAAATCCATCGGGGGACATGCTTATTCTACTACTATTTTACAGATGACCTGTGCGTTTCTGACCTCACTCTGGAGATCCTCGTGGGATTTTCTGTCCGTGGAGCTCCTTTCTCACTGTCATTTGCCATACCACTGTGTATTTGGCTTATAAGTATTGAAATCTCCCCTGGAAGCCCATATAAATATTAATATATTGCTCTAAGTCTATCTTGTATAGACCCAACTTGATTAGCATATACTCTTTGCGGCCATAGTCAATTGAAGGCCTTTTTCTCATCCACCAAGGCCCATCCCTTTGGTCTCACGTCCTGGATTCCACAGAGGTCTTACATATCTGTCTGAGCTCTGGTGTTTTTGTGGACCATTGCGAAAGGCATTTGGACCGAAACGCGTCTAGTCCGATCCAGACACCTCAGACCCTCCTGGTTCCAAGACGTATCTATGACCTTGTTTTTATCATATACTTCATATGTGATTATGTATAATTTATCTTTATTATATGTGTAATAAAATTTATATATTTTCATACTCAAGTCCTGATTCTTGCCGTTGAAAGTCCCAATTCACAGGGGTTATTTTTGTTCCATATTCATTAGGGATGTTGGCAAGATCCCAGGTTTAAAACACAGAATTCGAATTTATCTTTTGCGATCTGTGCCTGTGTCACATAGTCCCCTCCCCCCACACACGTTAGTAAGCACCAGGCATACATTAACCCCTTGATCACCAATAAAAGTCATTTTTACAGTAACAGTGCATATTTATAGCACTGATTACTGTAGTAATGTCACTGGTACCCCCAAAAGTGTCAAAAATGTCAGTCAAGGGTCCGATCTGTCCGCCGCAATGTCGCAGTCCCGCAAAACAAAATCGCAGATTGCCGCCATTACTAGTTAAAAAAAAAAACAATAAAAATGACATAAATTTCCCGTAGTTAGTAGCAGCGATAACTTTTGCGCAAACCAATCAAAATACGTGTATTGCGATTTTTTTTACCAACAATATGTAACAGAAAACAAATTGGCCTAAAATGTTAAAACATTTAGATTTTTACATTTTTTTGGGGGGGAATTTCATATAAAAAAATTTAAAAAATATTGTTATTTTTTTCATAATTGTCGCTCTTTTTTTGTTTATAGCGCAAAAAGTAAAAATTGCACAGGTGATCAAATAACACCAAAAGAAATCTCTATTTGTGGGGAAAAAAAGGACATCAATTTTATGTGGGTACAGCGTTGCACGGCCGCGCAATTGTCCGTTAAAATAACGCAGTGCCGAATCGCCAAATATGGCCTGGTCAGGAATGGGGTAAAATCTTCCGGTCTTAAAGCGGTTAAAAATACGCTCATTGAGAATTTTTTTCATCAAAGACATGTAGCTAAATACATTTTGGCCTAAATATATGACAAAAATTTAATATATTGGATATTTTTTAACTGTCAAAGTAGAAAAATATTGTCGCATTTTTTTATTAATATCCCAAAAAATAAAAAGTGCAGAGGTGATCAAATACCACCAAACGAAAGCTGTGTTTGTGGGAAAAAAAGGACGTAAATTTCGCTTGCATATGGCGTTGCATGACCGCGCAATTGTCAGTTAAAGTCGCACAGTGACGAATCGCAAAAAGTGGCCTGGACGTAAGACAGCAAAATCCTCTGGTGGTAAAGTGGTTAAAGCCTCCCTTGCATAGACATCTCAAAGCTTGCTGCTAGGTGCCACCATTTTGGATGTGATGTTAACTGCTCCAGAAGACTCAGAGCTGTCAGTCTATAATATTACTCTGTAGTAATATGTAGGGAGGTGAGGAAAAAAAGGAAAGGAAAAAAACTAAATGTAAGCATTTAAAATACTTGATTTTGCGTTTTTCAATACACGTTTTTGATCCATTGAATTCTATGGAACCAAAAACCAGAAAAAAAAGTCTCTGGCCCTTTCCATAAAATGCACAGATGTGAACGTAACCCATAGGAAACCATGTTAAATGGACTGTAGTGTGTTTCTGCAAAACTGAAAACGCACTAAAAAATGCATGGGTGTGAACCAGGGCTTAAGGCCTTGTATGAAAATGAACTTTATATGAATGCATGGACTCCTCAGTGATTTCTTGTAATATTGGTGGGTTTGCATTCAATAAAAAAATCACAGTATACAACCAGCATCACACAAACGCCTTGATGTGTTTCTCACCTTTATTGCCTATTTATGAGGACTCATGTGTAAACTTCCCCCGTGCGGCAGCAGAGAACTATAGTGTACCTTGTATAGGAATGTTTATGTAGTTTTGTTACTGTAGAGCCTTGCCTCTTCATAGATCTCGTTTCAAAAGCAAAGCTAACAACTTTTTTAGCGTCTTGTCATTTAAATGCTCCATACTTCAGAATAGCAGCTCTAACTTTAACAAAATCAGTAACTTAGTAAAATCAGGTAGTTCTGAGAGACAGCGCTTATGATTCTTATCAGAGAAGCATTTATTATCCCAGCTGTATAACACGTTTTTATGATGTCTCTGCAGGGCCATTTTTTTACTTCGGCATAAATTCGGCTACAAAATTCACAGGCACATTAAATTTAAATGCAAATCCAACTTTATTATCAGACCTGTCATAAAAATTGCTTTAGTAGTTTCCAAGTTGACAAAAATACAGACTTTTTGTTAAATATAGGCATAGTTTGTTGTGATTGCATTTAGATAAATATGTGTCATGCTCGCAGGATCGTCAGGATGTTGCCTTACTCAACATAATGTGACAGACAATCCACTTTATATAATAGAAATCAATAATGCTTCTTGCAAATTATTTTCCGGTAATCAGGTCAATAAACCTTCATCACGACTTGGCAGAATGCCATGCAGTTTCCAAAAAGTGGAGGTGAGGTTGCCGACTCTAGCATCTTTAAGGTAAACTTATAGTCACTTTATAGTGTTACTAAACCTACAACAGTAAAATCAGTCTGTATTTGCAGTAAAGCATGCTTCTTATACTCTCTGTTGAGCCTAAGGGCTGAATCCTGCGCATTGTGTAAAACGTCTGTTTTATCCTGTCTTCTCTGATCCTCTCCTCCTCATACTGTCCCCAATAAATCTACTGATAGAACAGAGCCCTGGGGGCACTCTGCACGTCAGTTTGGTGTGTATTGCTAGAGAGCTTTTTTTTTTTTTTTTTTTGGGAGGGTGCATGTGATCAGCACAGGGCCAATCAGCACTGTCCAGACAGAGGGTCATGGGTTCTGCAGCCTTATAGGACAGTGAAAGCAGAATGAAAACTCTTCCTACAAGCTTTAACCAGATACTGATAGAAGTCACAAGATTGCTATATACTGCTGATGAGAAAAGGTATTTAGTAGTTTATGTAGCCAAGCTGGGACTTCTGTGTATATACATATAGCATGAGTATATATATATATATATATATATATATATATATATATAAGTTACTGTTCTAAAACTATCAGGGTGTTCCTTTAGGAATTCATGAGAGGGATCAGCTTCCCTCCAGAACTGGACGAATTGGATTGTTGGGGATGTAGTATGGTGGAGAGTGTGAATTGTGATATGGATGGCAGGCAAAACTATACTCCCAGGGAGCTCTAGGACGCATGGAGATCATGGGGGAGAGAATATACTTTGGGGTGGGGCCAGGCTCTCTTGCTTCTGGGACTCGTGGAGGAGAGACCTGAGGGAGAGAGCTGCCGGAGTACAGTCAGTGACGGAGGCCTGGGAGTGCGACCTAGAGCGAGTGGAGCTCGTCCTCAGCGAATTGGATGTCAGCGGTCACAAGGAAGTGGCGGATCCAGAAAGCTGAGAGGAGAGAGGGTGGCGCTGAGCTGACTGACCGGAACAGTGAGAGCTGAGTATCCCCAGTGACGCAGTATAAGGAGGAGAGGCTCCGCCTGTGGATGAGACAGTCACATGTGGACACTGCCGATACACGAGAGTGCCTGATGACACCTGCAAATGCAAGTATAACCCTGCATCCAGAATACACGGACAGCAGCTATGATTGCATAAACACCCTAACACCTGGATTACAAATATCACATAGAAGAGTGATAAAGAGCTCCAACTGCCGGTGAAGAATCTGCAAGGCCTTGCTAGAGTAGAAACTTAATTTTCCATAGTTCTTAAAGGGGGACATAGGATATAATCTCATTAGTCAGATTTAGGATAACTCTAGGCCTGAGATTAGTAGAGACAGAGCACGGTTTGTGGTTATCACATTTTGATCATAGTCCTAACAGTTACAGCTAATGATTATATCAGTTACTCTCACTTACTTTATATATTACTTGTGAATCAAGCATTTATCTCCTGGGTGTAAGTCTTCTAAGCTCCTTCCCTGTTATTGGTGTTTGTAGGAGTGACACAGCACTAACGGTTATTTCAACATTTTGTCTGTTCTTATACAATTGTTTGATTTACCTTTCTCATCTTCATAAACGGTTTAATTGATATTTTGCTGTGTCAAGTGTATTCTTAACAAATCCTTCAGGAAAATGTCTGAACCTATAGTGCCTAGTGGGTTGGACGCTTCTCAGGGTCAAGGGAGTGCAGAGGATATCCCACTAACCAGCAGCCCCCAAGGGGATCCTGCTACATTTATATTTATTAAATTATTGCATTTCTATGCTCTGTGTACCGTGGGAGACCAGATATAGTCAGTGCAGGGTCCTGGGTTTAGTAACACTTTAATACAATTGGATACAATGGAGAAAAGAACAAAAGGCTGCAGATGTGCCCAGGAGGCAGAGAGAAGGAAGTTCATCGGGTTTATTTGTGAGTTTGTGACATTACTAAGACTGGCACTTTGACCAGCCATAGAGTTCTGGAGTGTTACTCCAAGAATTGATGTTATCCTCTGTAGGTTTGATGGGTCATCATGGTAACAGAGGCATGTATGGGTGGGTGGATAATAAAAGGGAAAAATTTTACTCCCTATCGCCACTGACACATGTCCCTACAGTATCACTTTGGGCTTCCAGGAGCTAGACTCTAGTCTGCAGAGGGCTCTTGGGGGTTACGGAATTTCTGTGTGCCTACATGACTGCATATGATGTCGGCATCCTGCAGGCCTCTTCTTCAGGCTATCACTGGGAACAGAACTGTTAACACCCTTGTGGTTTTAAATTGGCTAAAAAGAAGAAAATCTAGACAGTGGAATGGGGTAAATACAAACCTTCTCATGAGACAAGCTGTGTAGAGGGAAGGGTTGTCTGAGTTTATATATATGATTTTTCCAAAGAGTTCAGCTTTAAAGCTTTGATCTTGTGGTATGGAATAAAGCCAGTTATACCCTACTTGTTTGGAATGCAAATTATTGAGCATTATATACAATGCAATTTCATCTAGCAGAAAACTGTCCGCTAACAAAAAAACAAAATGTAATTGCAACTGAACTTGCCATTTTAAAAGGTACAACTATAACCTCTAGCAATTACTCTTATCACTCACTAAAAAGCGTATGACCTAAAAAAAAAACCTGACTGGATGCATAATAATTAATCCTTACAGGAAATTAATTTTCCAAATAATTAAAATGGAAAATATAATATTTTCTTTTTTTAGAAATGAATGTAAAATGATCAGCCCAATGTAAGTTACAGCAGGTGAAAATACATACCCGACATGGGGTTCTAACCCTTCCTCTCAAAAGTATATACAGATGCATCTCATAAAATTAAAATATCATTAAAAAGTTTATTTATTTCAGTAATTGAATTCAAAAAGTGAAACTCATATATTTTTGTAGATGTGTTACACACAGAGTGATATATTTCAAGAATGTCTTTCTTTTAATTTTGATGATTATGGCTTACAGCTAGTAAAAACTAGGGATGATCGAACGGTTCGGGTTGACCATCGGTTCAACCCGAATATTGGGTGTTCGAAATTTGGCCGAATTACGAACTTTTTGCTGAAAAAGTTAGGAATTCGGCAACCAGAACCGACCAAAATGCAATGGGACAGGAAATGGGCTTTAAAAGCTTGTGATTGGACCAGAACCATTAGTAAAAGGGCTTTTTTGAGGACATGTTTGGAGTCAGGCATGACATCTGAACTTCTGTATAGGGGTATATATACACACACATGTATGTATATATACACCTACACACATATAGGTGTGAAAGTAGCAGAACACTATGCTTACGCTAATTAAATAATTAACAGGCATATGTCTCCGCTCCTATAACACCTATATATGTGTAAGTGTATAAATACATATAAGTGTGTGTGTATATATACCCCTATACAGAAGTTCAGATGTTTTGCCTGCCTCCAAAGACCCCCAAAAAATGCCCAAAAAAACGCCTGCGCCAAAAAGAAATGCCCAGGTGTGTTATTGCAGGCGGTTTTTTTGGGCATTTTTTGGGGGTCTTTGGAGGCAGGCATAACATCTGAACTTCTGTATAGGGGTATATATACACACACACTTATATGTATTTATACACATACACATGTATAGGTGTGATAGAAGCGGAGCCATATGCCTGTTAATTATTTCATTAGCGCAAGCATAGGTTTCTGCTACTTTCACACCTATATATGTGTAGGTGTATATATACATACATGTGTGTGTGTGTAAATATACCCCTACACAGAAGTACAGATGTTATGCCTGCCTCCAAAGATGCCCAAAAAATGCCCAAAAAAACGCCAGCTACAAAAATGCCCAGGTGTGTTTTTTCAGCAGGCGTTTTTTTGGGGCATTTTTTTGGGGTCTTTGGAGGCAGGCAAAACATCTGAACTTCTGTATAGGGGTATATATACACACACACACTTATATGTATTTATACACTTACACATATATAGGTGTGATAGGAGTGGAGCCATATGCCTGTTAATTATTTAATTAGCGCAAGCATAGGGTTCTTCTACTTTCACACCTATATATGTGTAGGTGTTTATATACATACATGTGTGTGTGTATATATATAGAGATGTATAGAACTGTTCGCCGGCGAACAGTTCCCGGCGAACTTAGCATGTTCGCGTTCGCCGCTGCCGGCGAACATATGCGATGTTCGGTCCGCCCCCCATAAGACATCATTGAGGCAAACTTTGACCCTGAACTTTACAGTCAGCAGACACATTTCCAGCCAATCAGCATACCTCCCTCCCACACCCTCCCACCTCCTATAAATAAGCAAGGGCAGCATCCATCTTAGATCATTCTGAAGCAGTGTGTGTAGTGAGAGTAGGGAGAGAGCTGCTGCTGCTGCTGCTGCTGCTGCTGCTGCTGTTAAGCTAGGGACAGTTAGTCAGTGTTCCTGGTCTTGCAGTGTTCTTGGTCCACTACTGCTGTAATATCAGCACCCCAAAAAGCCCTTCTAAGGGCTGGTATTTGTGTTTTATTTTTTTTTATATATATATATATATACCTAGCGTCCCCAAAAGCCCTTTTAAGGGCTGGTAATTGAGTTGTTTCTTCTTATATATATATATATCTATATCTATCTAGTGTCCCCAAAAGCCCTTTTAAGGGCTGGTAATTGAGGATTTTTTTTATTTATATATATACATATATATATATATATATATATATATATATATATATATATATATATATAGTGTCCCCAAAAGCCCTTTTAAGGGCTGGTAAGTAGTGTTGAGCGAACACGGACTGTATTATTCGTGTTCGTACCGAATAATTGGATTTTTTGTACCCGAACACGGACACGGACACTTTACTGTATGTTCGGGTAAAAATCCGTGTTCGGTCGTTTTATTTCCGGGTTTTGCATGCTTTGGCGCTCTTTTCATGGCGGGCTTTCAACAGCCAATCAACAATCGTTTAACTGGTGTGCCTTAAGCCATCCCAGCCATGCCTGCAAATGTCTCAGTAGCTGTGATTGGCCGTCTGAAGCATGTGACCAAGTCTTTATAAGTTCGAGGCAGCCGCAGCGGCGTCATTATGCTGCTTAGATTCAGGGACAGAGCACACATCAACGTGCTGGCTGCTGATTAGGGAAAGATAGGCAGGAAAAAACCATTTGTGTCCGGATAGAATTGAGGGACAGGTCGGAGTGTTTAGGCAGGGCGAGTTGTAGGCATTTTAGGGATAGAGTCTGCTGAATTATATAGGGTCAGTGTCTTCTACAAACTACAATCGATATTGCTGTGTGGGGGGTGGGGTCTGCACTCAATCCTGATCTACGATCTCTTCTCAATCCTGTTAGGGACAGAGTCTGCTGAATTTTAGGGAAACTGTGTTCTACAAACTACAATCGATATTGCTGTGTGGTGTGGGATTGGAGATAGGCAGGTGTCAGTGATCCACATCCATTTTTCTGTGTGTGAGCTGCAGTGAACACAATCTTTTTGGGCTGCAGTGAACACAATCTTTTTGGGCTGCAGTGAACACAATCTTTTTGGGCTGCAGTGAACACAATCTTTTTGGGCTGCAGTGAACACAATCTTTTTGGGCTGCAGTGAACACAATCTTTTTGGGGTGCAGTGAACAAAATCTTTTTGGGGTGCAGTGAACACAATCCTTTTTGGTGTGCAGTGAACACAATCTTTGTGGGGTGCAGTGAACAAAATCCTTTGTGGGGTGCAGTGAACACAATCTTTTTGGGGTGCAGTGAACAAAATCCTTTTTGGGGTGCAGTGAACAACATCCTTTTTGGGGTGCAGTGAACACAATCTTTTTGGGGTGCAGTGAACAAAATCCTTTGTGGGGTGCAGTGAACACAATCTTTTTGGGGTGCAGTGAACACAATCTTTTTGGGGTGGAGTGAACAACATCCTTTTTGGGGTGCAGTGAACAAAATCCTTTTTGGGGTGCAGTGAACAAAATCATTTTTGGGGTGCAGTGAACACAATCTTTTTGGGGTGCAGTGAACACAATCTTTGTGGGGTGCAGTGAACACAATCTTTTTGGGGTGGAGTGAACAACATCCTTTTTGGGGTGCAGTGAACAACATCCTTTTTGGGGTGCAGTGAACACAATCTTTTTGGGGTGCAGTGAACACAATCTTTGTGGGGTACAGTGAACAGAATCTTTGTGGGGTGCAGTGAACACAATCTTTGGGGGGTACAGTGAACACAATCTTTGTGAGGTGCAGTGAACACAATCTTTGTGGGGTGCAGTGAACACAATCATTGTGGGGTGCAGTGAACTCAATCTTTGTGGGGTACAGTGAACACAATCTCATACTGAAGGTTTGAGGGTGCTGCCTGTTCCATACTCCCCCTACTCCTCATCTAGCCTTTTAGGGGTACAAACAATAGTAATTGGGGCCTAGTGTGGTTGTGTACGTGTGATATACATACACTTTTTTGGGATCATATTTTCTATTCCGCTATTTAATCAAAAACCTTTGGGGATCAGTTAAATTGGGGGATAGTCTGTGTTGGTACGTGTGAGAGAGATCCACCTTTCCAAGTTGTTGGGGTTCATCTCATACTTCTGAAGGTTTGAGGGTGCTGCCTGTTCCATACTCCCCCTACTCCTAGCCTTTTAGGGGTACAAACAATAGTAATTGGGGCCTAGTGTGGTTGTGTACGTGTGATATACATACACTTTTTTGGGATCATATTTTCTATTCCGCTATTTAATCAAAAACCTTTGGGGATCAGTTAAATTGGGGGATAGTCTGTGTTGGTACGTGTGAGAGAGATCCACCTTTCCAAGTTGTTGAGGTTCATCTCATACTTCTGAAGGTTTGAGGGTGCTGCCTGTTCCATACTCCCCCTACTCCTAGCCTTTTAGGGGTACAAACAATAGTAATTGGGGCCTAGTGTGGTTGTGTACGTGTGATATACATACACTTTTTTGGGATCATATTTTCTATTCCGCTATTTAATCAAAAACCTCTGGGGATCAGTTAAATTGGGGGATAGTCTGTGTTGGTACGTGTGAGAGAGATCCACCTTTCCAAGTTGTTGGGGTTCATCTCATACTTCTGAAGGTTTGAGGGTGCTGCCTGTTCCATACTCCCCCTACTCCTAGCCTTTTAGGGGTACAAACAATAGTAATTGGGGCCTAGTGTGGTTGTGTACGTGTGATATACATACACTTTTTTGGGATCATATTTTCTATTCCGCTATTTAATCAAAAACCTTTGGGGATCAGTTAAATTGGGGGATAGTCTGTGTTGGTACGTGTGAGAGAGATCCACCTTTCCAAGTTGTTGGGGTTCATCTCATACTTCTGAAGGTTTGAGGGTGCTGCCTGTTCCATACTCCCCCTACTCCTAGCCTTTTAGGGGTACAAACAATAGTAATTGGGGCCTAGTGTGGTTGTGTACGTGTGATATACATACACTTTTTTTGGATCATATTTTCTATTCCGCTATTTAATCAAAAACCTTTGGGGATCAGTTAAATTGGGGGATAGTCTGTGTTGGTACGTGTGAGAGAGATCCACCTTTCCAAGTTGTTGGGGTTCATCTCATACTTCTGAAGGTTTGAGGGTGCTGCCTGTTCCATACTCCCCCTACTCCTAGCCTTTTAGGGGTACAAACAATAGTAATTGGGGCCTAGTGTGGTTGTGTACGTGTGATATACATACACTTTTTTGGGATCATATTTTCTATTCCGCTATTTAATCAAAAACCTTTGGGGATCAGTTAAATTGGGGGATAGTCTGTGTTGGTACGTGTGAGAGAGATCCACCTTTCCAAGTTGTTGGGGTTCATCTCATACTTCTGAAGGTTTGAGGGTGCTGCCTGTTCCATACCCCCCCTACTCCTCATCTAGCCTTTTAGGGGTACAAACAATAGTAATTGGGGCCTAGTGTGGTTGTGTACGTGTGATATACATACACTTTTTTTGGATCATATTTTCTATTCCGCTATTTAATCAAAAACCTTTGGGGATCAGTTAAATTGGGGGATAGTCTGTGTCGGTACGTGTGAGAGAGATCCACCTTTCCAAGTTGTTGGGGTTCATCTCATACTTCTGAAGGTTTGAGGGTGCTGCCTGTTCCATACTCCCCCTACTCCTCATCTAGCCTTTTAGGGGTACAAACAATAGTAATTGGGGCCTAGTGTGGTTGTGTACGTGTGATATACATACACTTTTTTTGGATCATATTTTCTATTCCGCTATTTAATCAAAAACCTTTGGGGATCAGTTAAATTGGGGGATAGTCTGTGTTGGTACGTGTGAGAGAGATCCACCTTTCCAAGTTGTTGGGGTTCATCTCATACTTCTGAAGGTTTGAGGGTGCTGCCTGTTCCATACTCCCCCTACTCCTCATCTAGCCTTTTAGGGGTACAAACAATAGTAATTGGGGCCCAGTGTGGTTGTGTATGTGTGATATACATACACTTTTTTGGGATCATATTTTCTATTCCGCTATTTAATCAAAAACCTTTGGGGATCAGTTAAATTGGGGGATAGTCTGTGTCGGTACGTGTGAGAGAGATCCACCTTTCCAAGTTGTTGGGGTTCATCTCATACTTCTGAAGGTTTGAGGGTGCTGCCTGTTCCATACCCCCCCTACTCCTCATCTAGCCTTTTAGGGGTACAAACAATAGTAATTGGGGCCTAGTGTGGTTGTGTACGTGCGAGATACATACACTTTTTTTGATCATATTTCCTATTCCGCTATTCAATAAAAACCTTTGAGGATCAATTGAATTGCGGGATAGTCTGTGTCGGTACGTGTGAGAGAGATCCACCTTTCCAAGTTGTTGGGGTTCATCTCATACTTCTGAAGGTTTGAGGGTGCTGCCTGTTCCATACTCCCCCTACTCCTCATCTAGCCTTTTAGGGGTACAAACAATAGTAATTGGGGCCCAGTGTGGTTGTGTACGTGTGATATACATACACTTTTTTTGGATCATATTTTCTATTCCGCTATTTAATTTAACTGGGCCTCCATGCGAGACCTGTGTGCCTTGTTGCGCTGTTTTGAGTACTCCACCAACATGGCCAGTGGCAATGACGCCGTTCTCAGCTTAACTATCCCACTTCCATGCCTCCTTGAAAAAACAATTCGGGCGATGATGGAAGAGGATGTGGCACAGGATGAGGAGGAGGAGGATGAAGAGGTAACATTTCCAAGGCTTTCAGGGCAGTCATTCGCAAGGGGCTCCGAGGGTGGGTTCCTGCACACGCAAACGCCAGGGACGCAATTGTCCAGCAGGGGCACAGTTCTGGAGGATGAGGAGGATGAGGAGGAGGAGGAGCTGGAGGAGGAGATGGAACCATGTTCACAGCAGGGTGGCACCCAGGCCAGCTCATGGCCATCACTGGTGCGTGGCTGGGGGGATACAGAGGACACGGACGATACACCTCCCACAGAGGACAGCCTTTCGTTGCCTCTGGGCAGCCTGGCACACATGAGCGATTACATGCTGCAGTGTCTCCACAACGACCGCCGAGTTGCCCACATTCTAACTTGTGCTGATTACTGGGTGGCCACGCTGCTGGATCCCCGTTACAAGGACAACGTACCGTCCTTAATTCACTCACTGGAGCGCGATCGCAAGATGCGCGAGTACAAGCGCACGCTGGTAGACGCCATGCTGCTGGCATTCCCATCTGACAGCGGGGCCACAGTGGAAGCACAAGGCAGAGGAGGAGGAGGAGGAGGTCGCCAACGCAACCAGGGCACCGCCAGCACCTCAGAAGGCAGGGTTAGCATGGCCGAAATGTGGAAAAGCTTTGTCAGCACGCCACAACAAACAGCAGCACCAGCAGCTCAGATGGAACGTCTTAGCAGGAGGCAGCATTTTACCAACATGGTGGAGCAGTATGTGTGCACACGCCTACATGTAGTGAATGACGGGTCTGCCCCCTTCAACTTCTGGGTCTCCAAATTGGGCACATGGCTTGAGCTTGCCCTTTACGCCTTGGAGGTGCTGGCGTGCCCTGCAGCCAGTGTATTATCTGAACGGGTATTTAGCACGGCTGGGGGCGTTATAACAGACAAGCGCAGCCGCCTGTCCAGAGACAATGTGGACAAGCTCACGTTCATTAAAATGAACCAGGCATGGATCCCACGGGACTTTTCCGTACCTTATGCAGAATAGCAATGGATACCGACCTTACCCACCCATTGTTCTATTTTTGCTCTTTCTCACTCTTTTGGGGTGTACCCTCATTTAAAATTTTTGAAAAGAAGCAGTGTTGGCTACCTCGTCCTCCTCCTCAGGGCCAGATTAATGTAGGGGCTATTGGAGCTGCAGCTCCAGGCCCCTACCTTTTATATAGGCCCCGGGTTGGCCATATTCACTGTTACCGCTCTTCTGTCACTTGTAAACACAGAAGTCTGGCTTCTATGCTCGCTTCCCCAGGCAGCACCCTCAGAACCTCCCCACACAGCGTGAAGGCCGGACAAGGAGGGACAGTTGGCGATGCATGGATGTGTTTATGGGCTTCAGAGACAGCATCCCATGTTGAATTAGGCATGCATGGCTGCACCCTTCCTCCTCTGGGTGCATGGCAAGGCACAGCCCTTAAGGCCCTTCAAAATCCTCAGCACCAAGCCCATGATGCTGTTAATCCGGCCCTGGTCCTCCTCCACCGCCGCTTCCACCTACACCGCCCATAGGTGTGCGCAGCCTATTGCATTAAGGTGTGCACCCCAAAGTTGAAATACACATGCATGTGTTTGCCAGCAGGGAGAGTAATGTATCGGGGCCATGTACCTGTAGGCAAGGAGAAATAGAGCAGAGCAGGTCCCAGGGAGATCTTTCCCATCTCCTCACTGGCAATGCTATGTGCCCTAGGTGATTAGGGTGTGCCCAGGCACACCCAGCACACCCTGTGCGCACGCCTATGTCACCGCTAGGCTTGTGACGGTATCAGATTTTCATGCTGCGATTAATTGATTAAGGTTTTGCCACGGTATACGGTATTATCACGGTATTCTATTATTAAATTTAAATTATTAAATTTCCACCTCACTTCAATTTCATTGCTGAATTTAGGGGCTTTGGTTCACTTATGCACATTATTATATAGTCAGTCAGTACAGACTCTGTGAACCAGGCCTAAAATAGGTCATCAAGCAGTGTCTGGCCTAACTGGTGATAACTGGTTCTGGCGCTCGGCTCCGATCCGATGGCCTGGTCATTAAGAGGGCAAATCCTTGTGGTCAAGAAGTGGTTAAACCTGAAGGAGGTGTTGTTTATAAATTACTTTACTATTGCTTTAGGCCTGGTTCACATGTATGCGGGTTGGTGGTTCACATTTGCACAGGCATAGCAGCCCATTGATTTGAATGGGCTGCTATGCCCTCATTTTCCGCAGAAAAAAGGTGCATGCAGCATTTTTTTAAAATTCAGTGGCCTTGAAATCCATCCTGCTTTTGCACCATGCGACTAACCTGCAGTTCCTGCTCTGGCAAGCTTTCTGCATTTTTTGTATACGTGGGCACGGCATTTAAAAATAAACAGTTTGCGTGTGCAGCAACGGCAGGTAAGTCGCATGGTGCAAAAGAAGGATGGATTTCATGGCCACTGCATTTTTTTAAATTCTGCATGCACCTTTTTTCAGCTGAAAACGCAGGCATAGCAGCTCAAGCCCATTCACATCAATGGGCTGCTATGCCTGTGCAAATGTGGGCCCCCAACCCGCATACATGTGAACCAGGCCTAAAGCAATAGTAAAGTCATTAATTGGTTAAACCTGCAGGAGGACCGGTGTTTTTATCTATTAATGACTTTACTATTGCTTTAGGCCTGGTTCACATGTATGCGGGTTGGGGGCCCACATTTGCACAGGCATAGCAGCCCATTGATGTGAATGGGCTTGAGCTGCTATGCCTGCGTTTTCAGCTGAAAAAAGGTGCATGCAGAATTTAAAAAAATGCAGTGGCCATGAAATCCATCCTTCTTTTGCACCATGCGACTTACCTGCCGTTGCTGCACACGCAAACTGTTTATTTTTAAATGCCGTGCCCACGTATACAAAAAATGCAGAAAGCTTGCCAGAGCAGGAACTGCAGGTTAGTCGCATGGTGCAAAAGCAGGATGGATTTCAAGGCCACTGAATTTAAAAAAAATGCTGCATGCACCTTTTTTCTGCGGAAAATGAGGGCATAGCAGCCCGTTCAAATCAATGGGCTGCTATGCCTGTGCAAATGTGGGCCGCCAACCCGCATACATGTGAACCGCCAACCCGCATACATGTGAACCACCAACCCGCATACATGTGAACCAGGCCTAAAGCAATAGTAAAGTCATTAATAGATAAAAACACCGGTCCTCCTGCAGGTTTAACCACTTCTGGATCGCAAGGATTTGCCCCTTTAAAGACCAGGCCATCGGATCAGAGCGCCAGGACCAGTCATCACCAGGTAGGCCAGACACTGCTTGATGGCTATATAATAATGTAATGTGGGCTGCTAGGCGTGTGTGTGTGTATATATATATTTATTAGAGCTGCACGATTCTGGCCAAAATGAGAATCACGATTTTTTAGCTTGGAATAAAGATCACGATTCTCTCACGATTCTCTGTGTAACAAAAAAAAAAAAAATTGGGATAACTTTACTGTTACGTTTTTTTTTTTTATTCATTAAAGTCTAATCATTGCGTTTGAAAGACTGCTGCGCAAATACAGTGTGACATAAAATATTACAACAATCGCCATTTTATTCTGTAGGGTCTCTGCTAAAAAAATATATAAAATGTTTGGGGGTTCTAAGTACTTTTCTAGCAAAAAAAAAACTGATTTTAACTTGCAAACAGCAAGTGTCAGAAAAAGATCCAGTCTTTAAGAGGTTAAACTTCCTTTCTCCCTGGCAGAGGGAAGGAAAAGATACAAATGTAATCATTTTTGTTTATAGTTAGGAGACTTAATGCTGAAAGGTGTTAGCTGAGTGAGTGAATGAGTCATCCAGCTCACTGAAATGTATCAATTCACAAGTCAGGCAGACTTGACAGAGAAACTCGGTATTTTAAAAATGCCACAATAACAATACCGTGGCTATGCAATACCGCGATATATCGAATTACCGAAAACCGGCATATGTCTAGTCACCGCCACATCCACCACCACCTCAACCTCCCTCCTACTCCATATGGGCCTCGTCCTTCAGAGATGAAGAAGAACATTGTTTTATTTTTCTGTTTTTTTTTGTTGTTTTAAGTTATTTCCCTATCCACATTTGTTTGCAGAGCACTTGCCATGCTCTTAATTACGTTTTGCTGCCATTTGCAGCACTCTAGCCCTTTCCTTTGGTGTTTTAGAGCCATTTTAGTGCCTTAAAGTTCGGGTCCCCATTGACTTCAATGGGGTTCGGTGTCCGGGAAAAGTTCGGTAAAAGTCCGGGACACGGACCCGGACTTTTTTTTAAAGTTCGGCCGAACCCGTCGAACACGGACATCTAGGTGTTCGCTCAACCCTACTGGTAAGGTAATAGAGTTTTTTCTTTATATATATATCTATATATATCTATTGTACACTGCAGTTGCCTGCCCGCTGTGTGTGAGAGGCCACAGACCTACCACAGACTGTACTGTGTGCACACCACACTCATTTCGGGTGGCACAGGCACAGTACCTTGCATTTTAAAAAATATTTTTTTTTTCCTCTGTCATAATTGCAGTGAGTGCTGTGTCAGGTCCACAGAGTGCACTGTACCCACTGCAGTGCACTGCCCACCACTGATATATATACGGTGGCACAGCATCTTGTTGCAATAAATTGAAAAAAAAAATATTTTTTATTATTGCAGTTGCCTGGGCTGCCAGTTACTGTCAGGTCCACAGAGTGTACTGTGCCCACTGCAGTGCCACTGTGTGCCCACCCACCACTGATATATAAGGTGGCACAGCAGCTTGCAAAGTAAAAAAAAATATATATTTTTTTTAATTGCAGTTGCCTGGGTGCCAGTGACTGCTGTCAGGTCCACAGAGAGTGTACTGTGCCACTGCCCACCCACCACTGATATATAAGGTGGCACAGCAGCTTGCAAAGTAAAATAAAATATATTTTTTTAAAATTGCAGTTGCCTGGGTGCCAGTGACTGCTGTCAGGTCCACAGAGAGTGTACTGTGCCACTGCCCACCCACCACTGATATATAAGGTGGCACAGCAGCTTGCAAAGTAAAATAAAATATATATTTTTTAAAATTGCAGTTGCCTGGGTGCCAGTGACTGCTGTCAGGTCCACAGAGAGTGTACTGTGCCACTGCCCACCCACCACTGATATATATGCCTGCAAGAGAAAAAGCCAGCCGCAGAGAAGCCGTATTCCTGAAAATATAAGAAAAATGCTGTTTTTTAGGGGTTCTGGACATGCTACAGAGCTGAAACTTGACAGGTACACTTTTTAGACCCCCCAGACACTAAATACAAAAATGACATGCCTGCCTAAAAAAATGCCCGATAAATGCCTGCAAGAGAAAAAGCCAGCCGCAGAGAAGCCGTATTACTGAAAATATAATAAAAATGCTGTTTTTTAGGGGTTCTGGACATGCTACAGAGCTGAAACTTGACAGGTACACTTTTTAGACCCCCCAGACACTAAATACAAAAAATGACATGCCTGCCTAAAAAAATGCCCGATAAATGCCTGCAAGAGAAAAAGCCAGCCGCAGAGAAGCCGTATTACTGAAAATATAATAAAAATGCTGTTTTTTAGGGGTTCTGGACATGCTACAGAGCTGAAACTTGACAGGTACACTTTTTAGACCCCCCAGACACTAAATACAAAAAATTACATGCCTGCCTAAAAAAATGCCCGCTAAATGCCTGCAAGAGAAAAAAGCCAGCCGCAGAGAAGCCGTATTCCTGAAAATATAAGAAAAATGCTGTTTTTTAGGGGTTCTGGACATGCTACAGAGCTGAAACTTGACAGGTACACTTTTTAGACCCCCCAGACACTAAATACAAAAAATTACATGCCTGCCTAAAAAAATGCCCGCTAAATGCCTGCAAGAGGAAAAAGCCAGCCGCAGAGAAGCCGTATTCCTGAAAATATAAGAAAAATGCTGTTTTTTAGGGGTTCTGGACATGCTACAGAGCTGAAACTTGACAGGTACACTTTTTAGACCCCCCAGACACTAAATACAAAAAATGACATGCCTGCCTAAAAAAATGCCCGCTAAATGCCTGCAAGAGAAAAAGCCAGCCGCAGAGAAGCCGTATTCCTGAAAATATAAGAAAAATGCTGTTTTTTAGGGGTTCTGGACATGCTACAGAGCTGAAACTTGACAGGTACACTTTTTAGACCCCCCAGACACTAAATACAAAAAATGACATGCCTGCCTAAAAAAATGCCCGATAAATGCCTGCAAGAGAAAAAGCCAGCCGCAGAGAAGCCGTATTACTGAAAATATAATAAAAATGCTGTTTTTTAGGGGTTCAGGACATGCTACAGAGCTGAAACTTGACAGGTACACTTTTTAGACCCCCCAGACACTAAATACAAAAAATGACATGCCTGCCTAAAAAAATGCCCGCTAAATGCCTGCAAGAGAAAAAGCCAGCCGCAGAGAAGCCATATTCCTGAAAATATAAGAAAAATGCTGTTTTTTAGGGGTTCTGGACATGCTACAGAGCTGAAACTTGACAGGTACACTTTTTAGACCCCCCAGACACTAAATACAAAAAATGACATGCCTGCCTAAAAAAATGCCCGATAAATGCCTGCAAGAGAAAAAGCCAGCCGCAGAGAAGCCATATTCCTGAAAATATAAGACAAATGCTGTTTTTTAGGGGTTCTGGACATGCTACAGAGCTGAAACTTCACAGGTACACTTTTTAGACCCCCCAGATGCTAAATCCAAAGAAATTTTTTATTTTTATTTTTTTTTTAATTTTTCCAATAATTGGCTCTCTATCAAAAAATTATAATTTTTAAGAACTTTTTTTTGCGTGATCCCTCTCCGGCATGCCACAGTCCAGGTGTTAGTCCCCTTGAAACAACTTTTCCATCACTATTGTGGCCAGAAAGAGTCCCTGTGTGTTTTAAAATTCGCCTGCCTATTGAAGTCTATGGCGGTTCGCCCGGTTCGCCGGTTCGCGAACATTTGCCGATGTTCGCGTTCGCCGTTCGCGAACGGCGAATTTTAGGTTCGCGACATCACTATATATATACCCCTACACAGAAGTACAGATGTTTTGCCTGCCTCCAAAGACGCCCAAAAAATGCCCAAAAAAACGCCAGCTACAAAAACACCCAGGTGTGTTTTTGCAGCAGGCGTTTTTTTGGGGCATTTTTTGACCCCCCAGACACTAAATCCAAAGAATTCTCTTTTTTTTTTTTTTTTTCAATAATTGGCTCTCTATCAAAAATGACAATTTTTAAGAACTTTTTTTTGTGTGATTAATAGTCCCTGGGGCATGACCCAGAACCCTAGGCACTTTTTAGGGGCATTTATTGGGTTTTAGGGCTTCAAAATGGTGTTTTTTGATTACCGAAGTTTGGATCCTATTGATTTCAATGGGGTTCTGAAATCCGGGCCGAACTTTTGAAAAGTTCGATCATCCCTAGTAAAAACCCAACATTCAGTATCTCAGAAAATTTGAATATTACATAAGACCAATAAAAAAAAAGGATCTGTTTGGTATACTAAAAGGTATGTCCATGTACATAATAGTATGCACTTTGGTCAGGGATTCTTTTTGCATGAATTACTGCATCAATGCGGTGTGGCATGGAGGCGATCAGCCTGTGGCACTGCTGACAGCTCATCTGCGTTGTTGGATCTGGTGTCTCTCATCTTCCTCTTGACAATAGCCCACAGATTCTCTATTCGGTTTAGGTCAGACAAGTTTGCTGGCCAGTCAAGCACAGTGATACCATGATCATTAAACCAGGTATTGGTACTTCTGGCAGTGTGGGCAGGTGCCAAGTCCTGCTGGAAAATTAAATCAGCATCTCCATTAAGCTGGTCTTCCTATTTCCTATTTAGTCAAAGAAGCTCGTCCATCCAAGCATGGTCAGTTTTGTGGCTGTGCTGGGAGCTCAGTCTGTTTGTCCTCCAATGGTCAGAATTCTGCTGACATGTTTCCCCTGCATTCACTAGAAAGATCAGTGTTCTGATGTTTCTCCACCCACCTCCCCAAGCTGGTTATGCAGCTGAGAACAATGATTAAAAGTATATATATATATATATATATATATATATATATATATATATATATATATATATATATATATATATATTGCCTTTAATTTCTATTTTAAACTGAATGAATTGTTTTATAAGGAAAGGGCTCACATAAACTTTAAATATAAATCATCTTTGTGTGTGACAAATGTCCATTCAAAACCAATTCTTTTGTAAAAGTAACAGTAACATCATTAATATGCTGGGAGGGACCCAGCAGTCATCTTTCCCCACTACGAACAGCCTGCAGAAAATTACAGGAGGTGGCGTCAACAAGACCAGTCACCCTGCATAAGGAGAAAGAGCAGCAGTGACCGGTCTTTATAACAGGAGGTTCCTGCACAGAGGTAAAGTTTCACACTGTATTACTGTACAGATCTGTAAGATACAATGCACATCACAATTCAAGTAGAATACACATGACAATATTTGATTATCCTGAAATTTTGCATTTATTAGAGGATGACTCACTTAAAATCAATGTAAGCCTAAATCCATTATTTTCAGCATTTTTGGCACCATGCCTTCTGTAAACATACATCTTAAGCAAATCATTTTGTGACTTTGTTGCAAGGACTCTATCATGTTACACATGCATTGTTGTTTAGTTTGCCTTTAAATAATTATGTCCCTTCCTCACTCCGTAGCTTAGGAGGTGCTCTGTCCAACCCTTTTTTCAGCGTGTCTTTTTGTTTCTGAACACTAATTGATGGCGCTAGACATTTTATGATTTTTCAGCCTATCTGATGTTCATCTGGTATAATCTGCACACGTTTTGGATTAAAGCTTTCTTTGATCTGCAAGATGTAATTTGGATTAGGTCACTTTCTTCTTATTCTACTGAGACTTTAGGTTACAGCTATCTTGCCACAACTGGATTAGTTATATAGATTAGGGAAGCAGAAGAGGCTCTTGGCAGTACCAGCACTTTCTGTTGCAGACTAACCCTAAGCACTAGGTGTTTGCGCCTCCTTTTTTTCTTTCATAACCCTAAACCACTGCCTAGGATTTTGGGGGCAGCGTTTTCAACATGCTACTTGCGTTCCTTCAGTTGGCTGTTGGGCTCATTATCAGTGAGTGAAAGATAGAACCTATACCAGGTTTTGGGGTACCATTAAGTACATTTCTTATCACTTCTTTGCAAAATAAGAAATGATGGGAAATATCCCCAGTAAAGGGACTCGAGCTGCCAATAAAAGTATTTTTTTCGCTAAAACTGGGATGGGTTATAACTAGGGTTGAGCGAACACGGACTGTATTATTCGTGTTCGTACCGAATAATTGTTTTTTTGTTACCCGAACGCGGACCCGAAAACTTTACTGTATATTCGGGTAAAAATCCGTGTTCAGTCGTTTTATTTCCGGGTTTTGCATGCATTGGCGTGCTTTTCATGGCGGGCTTTCAACAGCCAATTAACAAGCGTTTAACTGGTGTGCCTTAAGCCATCCCAGTCATTTAACTGTTCCCCAAAGGTTTTTATTGAATAGCGGAATAGAAAATATGATCAAAAAAAGTGTATGTATCTCACACGTACAAAACCACACTAGGCACCAATTACTATTGTTTGTACCCCTAAAAGGCTGGATGAGGAGTAGGAGGAGTTTGGAACAGGCAGCACCCTCAAATCTTCAGAAGTATGAGATGAACCCCAAAAACTTGCAAAGGTGGATCTCACACGTACCAACACAGACTATCCCGCAATTTAACTGTTCCCCAAAGGTTTTTATTGAATAGCGGAATAGAAAATATGATCAAAAAAAGTGTATGTATCTCACACGTACAAAACCACACTAGGCCCCAATTACTATTGTTTGTACCCCTAAAAGGCTGGATGAGGAGTAGGAGGAGTTTGGAACAGGCAGCACCCTCAAATCTTCAGAAGTATGAGATGAACCCCAAAAACTTGGAAAGGTGTATCTCACACGTACCAACACAGACTATCCCGCAATTTAATTGTTCCCCAAAGGTTTTTATTGAATAGCGGAATAGAAAATATGATCAAAAAAAGTGTATGTATCTCACACGTACAAAACCACACTAGGCCCCAATTACTATTGTTTGTACCCTTAAAAGGCTGGATGAGGAGTAGGAGGAGTTTGGAACAGGCAGCACCCTCAAATCTTCAGAAGTATGAGATGAACCCCATAAACTTGGAAAGGTGTATCTCACGCGTACCAACACAGACTATCCCGCAATTTAACTGTTCCCCAAAGATTTTTATTGAATAGCGGAATAGAAAATATGATCAAAAAAAGTGTATGTATCTCACACGTACAAAACCACACTAGGCCCCAATTGCTATTGTTTGTACCCCTAAACGGCTGGATGAGGAGTAGGAGGAGTTTGGAACAGGCAGCACCCTCATATCTTCAGAAGTATGAGATGAACCCCAAAAACTTGCAAAGGTGGATCTCACACGTACCAACACAGACTATCCCGCAATTTAACTGTTTCCCAAAGGTTTTTATTGAATAGCGGAATAGAAAATATGATCAAAAAAAGTGTATGTATCTCACACGTACAAAACCACAATAGGCCCCAATTACTATTGTTTGTACCCTTAAAAGGCTGGATGAGGAGTAGGAGGAGTTTGGAACAGGCAGCACCCTCAAATCTTCAGAAGTATGAGATGAACCCCAAAAACTTGGAAAGGTGTATCTCACACATACCAACACAGACTATCCCGCAATTTAACTGTTCCCCAAAGATTTTTATTGAATAGCGGAATAGAAAATATGATCAAAAAAAGTGTATGTATCTCACACGTACAAAACCACACTAGGCCCCAATTGCTATTGTTTGTACCCCTAAATGGCTGGATGAGGAGTAGGAGGAGTTTGGAACAGGCAGCACCCTCAAATCTTCAGAAGTATGAGATGAACCCCAAAAACTTGCAAAGGTGGATCTCACACACTCCAGAACTCTATGGCTGGTCAAAGTGCCAGTCTTAGTAATGTCACAAACTCACAAATAAACCCGATGAACTTCCTTCTCTCTGCCTCCTGGGCACATCTGCAGCCTTTTGTTCTTTTCTCCATTGTATCCAATTGTATTAAAGTGTTACTAAACCCAGGACCCTGCACTGACTATATCTGGTCTCCCACAGTACACAGAGCATAGAAATGCAATAATCTAATAAATATAAATGTAGCAGGATCCCCTTGGGGGCTGCTGGTTAGTGGTATATCCTCTGCACTCCCTTGATTTGAGGGTGCTGCCTGTTCCAAACTCCTCCTACTCCTCATCCAGCCTTTTAGGGGTACAAACAATAGTAATTGGGGCCTAGTGTGGTTTTGTACGTGTGAGATACATACACTTTTTTTGATCATATTTTCTATTCCGCTATTCAATAAAAACCTTTGGGGAACAGTTTTAAATTGTGGGATAGTCTGTGTTGGTACGTGTGAGATCCACCTTTCCAAGTTTTTGGGGTTCATCTCATACTTCTGAAGCTTTAAGGGTGCTGCCTGTTCCAAACTCCTCCTACTCCTCATCCAGCCTTTTAGGGGTACAAACAATAGTAATTGGGGCCTAGTGTGGTTTTGTACGTGTGAGATACATACACTTTTTTTGATCATATTTTCTATTCCGCTATTCAATAAAAACCTTTGGGGAACAGTTTTAAATTGTGGGATAGTCTGTGTTGGTACGTGTGAGATCCACCTTTCCAAGTTTTTGGGGTTCATCTCATACTTCTGAAGATTTGAGGGTGCTGCCTGCTCCAAACTCCTCCTACTCCTCATCCTGCCTTTAGGGGTACAAACAATAGTAATTGGGGCCTAGTGTGGTTTTGTACGTGTGAGATACATACACTTTTTTTGATCATATTTTCTATTCCGCTATTCAATAAAAACCTTTGGGGAACAATTAAATTGCGGGATAGTCTGTGTTGGTTCGTGTGAGATCCACCTTTCCAAGTTTTTGGGGTTCATCTCATACTTCTGAAGATTTGAGGGTGCTGCCTGTTCCAAACTCCTCCTACTCCTCATCCAGCCTTTTAATGGTACAAACAATAGTAATTGGGGCCTAGTGTGGTTTTGTACGTGTGAGATACATACACTTTTTTTGATCATATTTTCTATTCCGCTATTCAATAAAAACCTTTGGGGAACAATTAAATTGCGGGATAGTCTGTGTTGGTACGTGTGAGATACACCTTTCCAAGTTTTTGGGGTTCATCTCATACTTCTGAAGATTTGAGGGTGCTGCCTGTTCCAAACTCCTCCTACTCCTCATCCAGCCTTTTAGGGGTACAAACAATAGTAATTGGGGCCTAGTGTGGTTTTGTACGTGTGAGATACATACACTTTTTTTGATCATATTTTCTATTCCGCTATTTAATCAAAACCTTTGGGTATAAACAATTAAATTGATTGATAGTCTGTGTCGGTACGTGTGAGATACACCTTTCCAATTTTTTGGGCGCATCTCATACTGCCGAGGATTGAGGGTGCTTCAGTCTGCCTCCTGCCTGTTCTGAACTCCTCCTACTCCTCATCCTGCCTTTAGGGTAGAAAAAATTGTAATTGGGGCCTAGTTTGTGTTTGTACGTGTGAGATACACCGTTTTGTAAAATTTGTCCTATTCCGCTATTCAATATACACCCTGTTTGAGTGTAAAAAAGTAAATTGCGGGATAGTCTGTATCGGTACATGTGAGATACACCTTTTTAAATTTGTTTGGCGCATCTCCTTCTACCGCCGAGGATTGCAGGGCGCTTCAGTTTGCCTCCTGTTCCCAACTCCTCCTACTCCTCTTCCTCATCCTGCCTTTAGGGTACCAAAAATTGTAATCGGGGCCTAGTCTGTGTTTGTACGTGTGAGATAGACCGTATTATAAAATTTTTCCTATTCCGCTATTCAATATACACCCTTTTTAAAGTATAAAAAAATTTAATTACGACATAGTCTGTATCGGTACGTGTGAGATACACCTTTTAAATTTTTTTGGCGCATCTCCTTCTCCCGCCAAGGTTTGCAGGGCGCTTCAGTTTGCCTCCTGTTCCCAACTCCTCCTACTCCTCTTACTCATCCTCCCTTTAGGGTACAAAAAATTTTAATCGGGGCCTAGTCTGTGTTTGTATGTGTGAGATACACCGTTTTTTATCCTATTCCGCTATTCAATATACACCCTTTTGGGATAAAAAACATTAAATTGCGGCATAGTTTGCATATTTGACTGTGAGATACACCCGTGCGATACTGTGTTGTTTTGTTCCGCTATTCAATAAACACCTTTCTAGGGCAAGATCTTAAATTACAGAAATATGAGGAGACCGTCAAATAGGGGCCGTGGCCTGGGTCGTGGTGCTGCTGTTAGAGCTCCTGTTGCAAGGAGAGGACGTGGTCGATCTGTGCCAGCTACACGCACAAGTGAAACACCTTCCTCAAGTGTTAGTAGGCGACAGAACCTGCATCAGTATTTGGTAGGGCATCATACACCTCTAGAAGTGATGAGGCCAGAACACAGAGAGGCGATAGTAGATTGGTTTGCTGCTGACAGTGCCTCCAGTTCCTTCACATTGTCTCCCACCCAGTCTACTGCAGAAAGGTCAGAGTTGGCACCTGCAGCCGATGTCCAACCGTCTTTCACCTCACCCCCTTGCAAATCAGGCAAGCAGTCTGAGCCCCAAGCCATACAGCAGTCTCTTCTTCTTTTTGAGGACTCTGTCAGCAGGGTTTCCCAGGGCCATCCACCTAGCCCTGCCCCAGAAGTGAAAGAGATTGAGTGCAGCGATGCCCAACCACTTATTTCTCAAGATGAGTACATGCAAGGACCATCGCAGCACGTCTCCGATGATGACGAAACGCAGGTGCCAACTGCTGCGGCGTTCAGAATTGTGGAGACCGACAAGGAGGGCAGGGGTGAAGACTGGGTGGAAGATGATGTGGAGGACGATGAGGTCCTCGACCCCACATGGAATGAACGTCATGCAGGTGACCTGAGTAGTTTGGAGGAAGAGGCGGTGGTCGCACAGAGCTACCAGCGCAGCAGAAGAGGGAGCAGGGTGCAGAAGCGGAGCGGCCGTGCCCTAGACACTACGCCTGCTACTGCCCAACGCAGCAAGGGAACAAGCGCACCAAAGTCAGCTCAAAGGAGTTCTCTAGCGTGGAAGTTCTTTAGAAAATGTGCTGATGACAGGACACGAGTGGTTTGCACCCTGTGCAATCAGAGCCTGAAGCGAGGCATAAACCTTCTCAACCTGAGCACAACCTGCATGATCAGGCATCTAAGTGCAAAGCACGAGCTGCAGTGGAGTAGACACCTTCAAAACCAAGAAACGTCTCTGGCTCATCCTGCTTCCTCTTCTGCTGCAGTCTCGGCCGCTCCAGCCACATCTGTAGTGATACCGGCACCTGCCACCCCGCAAACAGAGGATCTGTCAGCAACACCACCACCTGGGTCACCAACCATCTCCACAATGTCCCGTGGAAGCGTTCAGCTTTCCATCTCCCAAACACTTGAGAGGAAGAGGAAGTACCCCCCTATCCACCCGCAATCCCTGGCCCTGAATGCCAGCATTTCAAAATTCTTGGCCTTTGAAATGCTGTCATTCCGTCTGGTGGAGACGCACAGTTTTAAAAACCTTATGTCGGTGGCTGTCCCACAGTACGTCGTGCCCAGCCGCCACTACTTTTCCAGGCAAGCCATCCCTTCCCTGCACAACCAAGTGGGGGAAAAAATCAGGTGTGCACTGCGCAATGCCATCTGTGGCAAGGTCCACCTAACTACCGATACGTGGACAAGTAAGCACGGTCAGGGGCGTTATATCTCCCTAACGGCACACTGGGTAAATGCAGTGGCGGATGGGCCTGAGGCGGATAGCAATTTGGCGCATGTCCTTCCACCACCGAGGATTGCAGGGCGCTTCAGTTTGCCTCCTGTTCCTAACTCCTCCTACTCCGCTTCCTCATCCTCCTCCGCCTCCTCAGCCGGACAGCGTAACACCTTCACCACCAACTTCAGCACGGCCAGGGGTAAACGACAGCAGGCAGTTTTAAAACTTGCCTGTTTGGGGGAAAAACCACACACCGCGCAGGAGTTGTGGAGGAGCATGGAACAGCAGACAAATGAGTGGTTGCTGCCAGCGAGCCTCAAGCCCGGCCTGGTGGTGTGCGATAATGGGCGAAATCTCGTAGCAGCTCTGGGCCTAGCCGGTTTGACGCACATCCCTTGCCTGGCGCATGTGCTGAATTTGGTGGTGCAGAGGTTCCTTAAAAACTACCCCGATATGTCAGAGCTGCTGCAGAAAGTGCGGGCCGTCTGTGCGCACTTTCGGCGTTCTCACCCTGCTGCTGATCGCCTGTCAGCGCTGCAGCGTAACTTCGGCCTTCCCGCTCACCGCCTCATATGTGACGTGCCCACAAGGTGGAACTCCACCTTGCACATGCTGGAAAGACTGTGCGAGCAGCAGCAGGCCATAGTGGAGTTTCAGCTGCAGCACGCACGCGTGAGTCGCTCTGCGGAACAGCACCACTTCACCACCAATAACTGGGCCTCCATGCGAGACCTGTGTGCCTTGTTGCGCTGTTTTGAGTACTCCACCAACATGGCCAGTGCCGATGACGCCGTTCTCAGCTTAACTATCCCACTTCTATGCCTCCTTCAAAAAACAATTTGGGCGATGATGGAAGAGGATGTGGCACAGGATGATGAGGAGGAGCAGGAGGAGGATAAAGAGGTAACATTTCCAAGGCTTTCAGGGCAGTCATACACAAGGGGCTCTGAGGGTGGGTTCCTGCACACACAAACGCCAGGGACACAATTGTCCAGCAGGGGCACAGTTCTGGAGGATGAGGAGGAGGAGCTGGAGGAGGAGATGGAACCATGTTCACAGCAGGGTGGCATCCAGGCCAGCTCATGGCCATCACTGGTGCGTGGCTGGGGGGATACAGAGGACACGGACGATACACCTCCCACAGAGGACAGCCTTTCGTTGCCTCTGGGCAGCCTGGCACACATGAGCGATTACATGCTGCAGTGTCTCCACAACGACCACCGAGTTGCCCACATTCTAACTTGTGCTGATTACTGGGTGGCCACGCTGCTGGATCCCCGTTACAAGGACAACGTACCGTCCTTAATTCACTCACTGGAGCGCGATCGCAAGAAGCGCGAGTACAGGCGCACGCTGGTAGACTCGATGCTGCTGGCATTCCCACCTGACAGCGGGGCCACAGTGGAAGCACAAGGCAGAGGAGGAGGAGGAGGAAGAGGTCGCCAACGCAACCAGGGCACCGCCAGCACCTCAGAAGGCAGGGTTAGCATGGCCGAAATGTGGAAAAGCTTTGTCAGCACGCCACAACAAACAGCAGCACCAGCAGCTCATATGGAACGTCTTAGCAGCAGGCAGCATTTCACGAACATGGTGGAGCAGTATGTGTGCACACGCCTAGACGTACTGAATGAGGGGTCTGCCCCCTTCAACTTCTGGGTCTCCAAGTTGGGCACATGGCCTGAGCTTGCCCTTTACGCCTTGGAGGTGCTGGCGTGCCCTGCAGTCAGTGTATTATCTGAACGGGTATTTAGCACGGCTGGGGGCGTTATCACAGACAAGCGCAGCTGCCTGTCCAGAGACAATGTGGACAAGCTCACGTTCATTCAAATGAACCAGGCATGGATCCCACGGGACTTTTCCGTACCTTGTGCAGAATAGCGATGGATACCGACCTTACCCAGCCATTGTTCTATTTTTGCTCTTTCTCACTCTTTTGGGGTGTACCCTCATTTAAAATTTGTGAAAAGAAGCAGTGTTGGCTACCTCTTCCTCCTCAGGGCCAGATTAACGTAGGGGCTATTGGAGCTGCAGCTCCAGGCCCCTACCTTTATATAGGCCCTGGGTTGGCCATATTCACTGTTACCGCTCTTCTGTCACTTGTAAACACAGAAGTCTGGCTTCTATGCTCGCTTCCCCAGGCAGCTCCCTCAGAACCTCCCCACACAGTACGAAGGCCGGACAAGGAGGGACAGTTGCCGATGCATGGATGTGTTTATGGGCTTCAGAGACAGCATCCCATGCTGAATTAGGCATGCATGGCTGCACCCTTCCTCCTCTGGGTGCATGCCAAGGCACGTCCCTTAAAAATCCTCAGCACCAAGCCCATGATGCTCTTAATCCGGCCCTGGTCCTCCTCCACCGCGGCTTCCACCTACACCGCCCATAGGTGTGTGCAGCCTATTGCATTAGGGTGTGCACCCCAAAGTTTAAATACACATGCATGTGTTTGCCTACATGTACATGGCCCCGATACATTACTCTCCCTGCTGGCAAAGAGAAATAGAGCAGAGCAGGTCCGAGGGAAATCTTTCCCATCTCCTCACTGGCAAACAGAGCGATAATGCTATGTGCCCTAGGTGATTAGGGTGTGCCCAGGTACACCCGGCACACCCTGTGCGCACGCCTATGACACCGCCACATCCACTACCACCTCAACCTCCCTCCTACTCCATATGGGCCTCGTACTTCAGAGATGAAGAACATTGTTTTATTTTTCTGTTTTTTTTTTGTTGTTTTAAGTTATTTTCCTATCCACATTTGTTTGCAGAGCACTTGCCATGCTCTTAACTACGTTTTGCTGACATTTGCAGCACTCTAGCCCTTTCCATTGGTGTTTTAGAGCCATTTTAGTGCCTGAAATTTCGGGTCCCCATTGACTTCAATGGGGTTCGGTGTCCGGGAAAAGTTCGGCAAAAGTCCGGGACACGGACCCGGACTTTTTTTTTAAAGTTCGGCCGAACCCCCCGAACACGGACATCCAGGTTTCCGCTCAACTCTAGTTACTGTATAACGTCTTTCAGGTTATTATTAATTTAGCACCCTTCTAGATAGGTACTGGGGTTAAATAGATAGATTTAGTGATGACTTGCTGTGTTTTGTGGAGCTGTGTTTTTGATAGGTAAATTTAGTTTGTCACACTGTAATCGTGTGGCTGCAATTTCTGTGTTAGGTAAAATGAGTTGCTCACTGTATTCAGCTGCTACTAGTCTGTTTACTCCCTCTGCTTTCCAGAACTGTAAGAACATTCTGGATCATACGCGTAGAGCTACGAAAATGGCAGCATGATTAGTTATGATTTATGGTGGAATATGTAAACTCAGTGTTGCAGCGCTGCTTGGACAATGTGTGAAAAATAAATAAATAAATAAATAAATATGTAAATCACTTACAATGTGTTCAATGAATCGTGCAATAACTTATGCAGTAAAATTCATATATCAAAGACTCATATGGAAAAAATTAATGTGGAAAAATCATATATTAAAATTAATATGTTTAAAATTAATATATCAAATATAAGTCCATATAAGTCCATTCAGGTGAAAAAGTGCTTCTGTGCTTTCTCTGTGCAACAAATGGGGATATCCCCCTGTGGTGTTCCTACTTACCACAATGTGCTTGGAAAGGAGCATGTAATAAATAATTCCTCTTAGTCCTTACCATCAGTTATTACTGGAGCGATCCTTAATGGGCCGATATCTCAGAGTTTCCTCGTGGAGAAAAAAGAGCCATCCATGGTGAAGTAAATTTAACCAGTTTATTAAAGCAATCCAGAAAATAAAGATAAGCTGATCACAGGGATCAGGAGTTGTCCATAAACATCTGTGGAACAGATGGGAGAATGGTGCAGATTTCAAAGCCAGAGTTCTACTATTGAAAAAAAAAAACTGTGAATCCACTTGCACTCCCACTGTTTAAGATGGGCCTGGTAAGAATGCTGAGTTGTTGAAGCTCCCAAATGATGACCACCTTTCCCTGCAAGTTGTCAGAGTTTGAGTTTACCCAGAAGAAGAGACTCTTCTGCTATGTTCCAGTATGGGTTGTTTCAAAATAGAGTTGATGCTGAACTCTTTGCATTAATAAAGGCACTTCCCCTCCCCCTAATTGCCCCTCCCCCCTAAAAAAAAAACCTTCCCTACTATCCTTGCAACTTAAGGAGAAGGGTGCTTCAGCTCCTACCAGAGTGCAGCTGAAGTTAAGTCTGAGTGAGTGGCTGTTGTGGCAAAGGGCAGCTGCTTTTTAAAAGTCTACAAAGGCATTGGGGAGGCAGGACTTTCTGTCAAAGCTTCTCCAGTCAAGTTTTCAAAGCTACAAGTTACAGTGTTCAATTGGATTGTAACTTAATGGGGCAAATCCCCTTGTTCTAAATCCCTCTCATTCCTATGACAAAGTACTTTGGCTCATGCTTGGGCATGCAGTGTTGAAGTGAGTTTGAGTGAGCAATAGCTGTAGGCTCAAGGCTACAAGGAAAAGTATACCCAGAGGAAGGAAACCTTTGTGACGTTCTTTGCTTCAAATTCTACAGGAACTGAAATGTTGACCAACATAAGGGGCAACCCTTGCTGTTCCCAGGAGAAGTTGTTCTGAGCTGTCACCTTTCTGGCTCATCAGAGACTCTCACAAGCAAGAAGTTACTTTCTACCCAGCAGATGAAGGATCTCCTGCCATATTTCAACCGCTGCTCTACACATTAAGAAAAGGGAGTAGGTGCTCTCGATGCTGCAGAGGTAGCAGCATTGCAAGTGTCAGTTGAGCTGAACTCCACATCTTCTATTTGAGTTTATGGACTTTGGTTAGCAGAGCCTGAACCCTAAACACCACCGACGACTCTCCTACTGTTGCTATGTGTTGCTAAGTGTCCCTGGCTAGGGAGCAATACTGCATAGCAAGTCATGTTCTTATGTGCAGGTGTCT
The DNA here is from genome assembly GCF_965119305.1 of Pelophylax lessonae. NCBI lineage: Eukaryota > Metazoa > Chordata > Amphibia > Anura > Ranidae > Pelophylax > Pelophylax lessonae. The sequence goes on from NC_138776.1 coordinate 71,813,966, forward strand.
AGATAGCTTGAGATTAGCTAGGAAGTCTGTCTGTGCTTTATTTTCCAGGGCTCTGGAGGACAATTCATGGCAAAATCCCACTCATTGTATACAATATATTTTAATAATAAGTGTTCTTTATGCCCAGTAGGGGCTTGGTAGTGTATTTAGGCCACTAGGTGGCATGATTTTCTAAGTGTAGCATGTGATAGTATTCAGTTGGTATAGTGATTAATGTGCAAATTTGCTTCAGTTTTAAGTTCAGACATAACATTTTTGGGGGTAATGTTATGTTCTAGTATGTGTAAACTTTTAAAGGGTTATCTCTGCAAAGATAGTGCATCAATATTTGTTCTGATAAGTAAATTATGTTAGTTTGTTAGGATGGATTAACTCTGTTTCTTCTAGGAAAAGACTGCTAAATTGTGACTCCATTGCTAACCTATCACTGTAAATACTTGTGTGTGTGTTTAGATAGCAATATGGATTAGTTATTAGTTAGGATAAGTAATCTATATAGTTAGATGACACCCCACCGCTCTTTTTTTATTTTTTTTTAGGAGCTTTATGCTCAGGCCGATGAGGACCTGGCCTCTTTTGGCAGAAGGGGAATGTAGCATCCTCTTAGATAGGTGCTAGGATTAGATTTAGTGATGGCTCACTGTGTTTTGGGGAGCTGTGTTTTTGATGTGTAAATTTAGCTTGTCACACTGTAGTCGGTGTGGCTGAAATTGCTGTGTTAGGTATATCTTGTTGCTTACTGTATTCAGTGCAGCTGGCTTTGATTACTTAGGTCGGCTCAGTGTTCTCAGCTGCTGCTAATCTGTTTACTCCCTTTGCTTTCCAGAGGGGGATTCCAGATCCTTTCTGGATTATACGTGTGGAGCTACGCAGATGGCAGCGTGGATTTCTATACAGCCCTGGCCAATCCCAGGGAGCTTAGCCCTAAAAGCATGCTGGGAGACTGTATATAGTCTCTGAGCACATTGAGCTCAATGTCTTTTCCTGGAGAGGATCAGTCCAGCCTGGAGGGCCCGCTGCTCTCCAGGGCAATACTGCCACATGCTTGCTGTCTGTAAGGACTCAGGTGGGCTACCTGAAGGCCTGGATGCTGAGACCTCAGAAAGTTGACTAAGAGGCTGTTTGCTGAAGATCTGGTCTGGTATCATTGGAGAGTTGGGAGGATGCAACCAGCTATCCTTGTGCCTTGTGTGAGTACAGATGGTTCTAAGCGATCTTAGAGACATTTGGGCTGCTGCCACCTCTCTGGTGATAGAGAGAGTCAGCTGTGGCTCTGTTAAAGGGGACACCAGCTGGTGTTCTGAAGAGCTTAGTCCACCTAGTTCTCTGTAAAGGGACTCTGCTTTTTTGGGTCTAAAGAAAGGAATTTGCATTTAATAATTTTTACCTGAAAGTCACTGTTTTTTACAAGCAAGGATTTTTACTACAGTTTTCTTCAGAGAAGGAATTCACTGTCCACAAATTGTATTTACTTCCTTTTTTTGGAGTATCCCACTCAATTCCTTCTTCCTTATCCAAGCTCTCCAAACATAAAACTACAAAAGCATGATCCCTAGACTGGTCATTGGAGGAAAGTGTGGCTGAGATTGTATGCCTGGCTGCAGAGCTATCCACTGGGGAAAAACCTGGCCATAATTTCAGTGCTACATTACTATTTGTTTTTTCCTGCCCCAGTGACAGGTGATCCTTTCAATTTCTTTCACCTTTCATGTGGCTAGGAAGTGAGATGTAATATACATTGATCCATAATGTCATGGCAGCAATACAAATGTGACAGTAATTACTCTTTACAAGCCTATCCAAAACTAAAAGCAAGTTTTAGCTAGAGTTGGCCTTTACATGACAAAGACAGACAATAGAGGGAGAATCCACAACAATATTCAAAATGTGATAAAAATAGAAGCATGTACACACTTTGTAAACAGTCACTAATAATGACTCCAAGGTTATAATTACAGTTATAACTCTAATTATATGCTCAGTGGAATCAAAACAAAGTAATATTGCACTGGTTTCCATTACTGGCTGCAGAAGCGGCTAGTGTGAGTTATATATTACTTATCTACTGTTTGATATTCCTTAATTATTGATCCCAAAGGTTTTCTGTCTTATGCCAGTGTATAATGGCTAGTTTGCTGTTTAGAACCTACAAAAGCAGAATTCTATCTGAGACAAGCTTCATTTCCTGTTCCTGATCCAAAAAATCTATGGAACATTACCTTTCTTCTGAACAGTATATAAAGAATAAAACGCTTTTTACGTTATGCATATTCATGACTCAATGTTTGTGTTTTGCCTGAAGGTTTCCTTTAATGAATATCTTTAGTACTGAAAACTCTACATTTTATTTAGAAAGAGAATAGAAAGACATCTGTCAGAGTCATTTACCTAGAGTAAAGGCTGTCATTGTATGGACTTAGAAGAAAGGTGTGTGAAGCTGCATCTCCTAAAGCAGTAACTGTTCTCAGTCAATTCTCAATGTGGAGGGAATGATCATCTTTAGGGCTTGTTTACATGAGCTTTGCCCTCTTAAGAGCTATCTGCATTGGATTGTTTTTCAGAGATGTTGGACAAGTGTTGAGGAGATGCTATTTTTTGTTTCCAACAGTTTATTAGAAATATAAAACATTACAGAGGTTGTTACAGAGAACAATAAAACAACAGTAAGGTGTTAAACAACAAGTCGAAAGGCGATATAGGGCGTAAGTAATATGATAAAAAACACAACATATCTTCAAAAAGAAAATAAAACAACATCGGGTAACCACTCATGGAGCTACGCTACACCTGAGAGATGAAGAGAGGTAACCATTAGACGGATATAGAGTTGGGCGATGGTGTGGCCCTTGACCATGACTGCCTACAGGCAGAAGGACCTCAATATGTGGTGAGGGTGAGGGTGAGGAGAGGAGATGCTATTTTACCTCCTCACTAGCTATTTTAGCCCATAAAAACCAGCAGCACCACATTGCAACTGCATGCATCACATGCAGTTGCAAGGCAACATGGCCCTATTCAATTGATGGGGGATAACATTTTTGGTACATTGTAAAGCAAAGCATCATGGACACGGCATATGTACACCTCTGCTCACTGCCTTTACAGCGTAAGGGGGAGAGGTTAAGGGGAGGTTAAAGCATGACGCAACTGTACTTTTTTTTTTTTTTTTTTACTGCTCCCCAGTGTCAACAAATCATTAGGTAGTTCTCCCAGATGTGGTGGCCAAAGATCGAATCTTGGCTTGAGTAGACACTGGGTGTGCAAGTAGAAAAGCACCAAAAGCAGCCCATATACAGTGTATAGTCCGCACTTAATTTTATTCAGACTCTTATATCATAAAAAGTTAACCCCCTTAGACATACTGTATCCCTGATGCACAAGCTGCTCAACTCCCCACCTACAAACGTTACCTAGAAATGCATAACCAAGTGGAAATGTAATCTTCAACTACAACTCTTGACAATTTAATAGAATCCATCTTTTTGCAGGTAAGTAGTCTATAATAGGCTACATATACTGCTTGCTAAAATTACAGTAAAATGTTGATAATAAATATAAAGTAGTATACATAAAATTCATACATAAATTTCATTAAGGTGACTATTGTGACAATATAGTGATATATACAAATGAATTCATATAAAAGATTATAAAAAATTCCAAAAAGTGATTGTAGAAAAAATATATATTATCAAAAAAAGTCTTCAGAGTTTTAAAATTCCAATAAGTGAATAAATAGTCTCTCGTGCAAACAATGCTTATTCCCAGGTAATAGGTGCAAGTGCTCAGCGTAGTGATTTCTCAATCCGCTCTGTAGTGCTCAGTGCAGCTTTTATTTCCACCGTGATAAATGGTAAGATTGAATCACTTACCAAATAGCGTGGGTCATGTATGCCTTATGGCATCAAGACCAGCCAAGCTTAGGTAGCCTTCCAGGCTATGATGGAGTCTCCTCGTGGCTTGCTTTGAGTGGGTAGGATGGCGGGCTCCCCCTCTCTCTCCTCTCACCTCAGGCCAGATCAGAAGGAAGACAAAAAAAGAGCTCCGGATGGTGTAGTATTTTAAATATAATTTTTATTCCCCAATCTGGGTAAAAACGTACTGATGGTGATACAAAGTATTAAAAAAATGGTATAAGCCAAATAAAAGATAATTTTGCCAATTAAAAAGGCCGTGAACGGCCGCTCGTGAGCGTGTGTGTCGGTGCAAATCGAGTACAGGGTAGCGAGCGGAAGACTTCCGGCTTGCGTTCCACCTGCATCACACGTCACGTACGCTGTGCGTTCCAAATCTTACGCGTTTCGTCACATCCAGTGAAGTTTCCATAAGATTTGGAACACACAGCGTACGTGACGTGTGACGCAGGTGGAACGCAAGCCGGAAGTCTCCCCGCTCGCTACCTTGTTCAGTGATTCCACTTCTAGGTGTGCTATATTCTCACCTCAAAAAATAAAATAATACGCCTGTATTATTTAGCCTGGGTTGGTGGTTGTTCCTCTCCCTCCTTTATTCCAGCGTGGTATCTGAAAGCCACAATCTCCTCCCAGGGATCCGTTTGTTCCTTCCCAATGTTGTGGTGTCTGTGGGGACCTTTTAGTGCCTTCCCTTGAATGCGATCTCTTAGATGTGTGTCACCTCCTTAGGGCTCATTAAAGTGATGGGGCCATCATTGTGCAGTATTTCAGCATTTATTGAATAAAAATAGCAGACTTACATTTAAAATTACTTATGCCAGTATCCGATCTGATTCCCTGAGGAAGTGATGTGATACCGTGACGCATACCGTGACGCAATGCGTAGGAACCCGGAACCCGAAAGTGACGTGCGATACGGGACAGAGCTCCCACGGCGGTTATCAGATCGGATACTGGCATAAGTAATTTTAAATGCAAGTCTGCTATTTTTATAATTACAGTTATAACAGACACCACAACATCGGGAACAAACGGATCCCTGGGAGGAGATTGTGGCTTTCAGATACCACGCTGGAATAAAGGAGGGAGAGGAACAACCACCAACCCAGGCTAAATAATACAGGCATATTATTTAATTTTTTGAGGTGAGAATATAGCACACCTAGAAGTGGAATCACTGAACAAGGTTCACACCAAGGAGATTAAGCCCTGGTTCACACTTCTGCGAGTGCCGGGTTTGCATGTAATGTCGGAGCGCACTGCTCCGACATTACATGCGATCAGCTGTACGGTGCGAGTTTAGCCATACAGTTTGTATGGCTAAATTCGCATCGCACCCGGAGCAAACACGCACAGGAGGCATTTTTGCAGCCGCATCAGGATCGGATCGCACAGTGGTTCACACTTGTGCGATCCGCTCCTGTGCGAACTGCACGATCGCACTGCGATATGCGATCAAACTGGGGGTGTCGTTAACATTACATTGACACCCCCAGCATATCGCATATGGCAGTGTGAACTGCCGGGGGTGCGTGTGCGATGCGGGAACAGGCTGCGAATTCGCAGCCTTCCCGCATCGCATAAATGTGAACAGAGCCTAAAGGTGGAGGAAAAGAAATTGCACAATCCAATCACCATTATTTATTTATTTATCTGTATATCAAGCTATCTGGGACAACCAGATAATATTTGGAACTTGTTTGGCGCAACATTTAGATTGGACACGCATTGCTACATGTATTTGTTGTTTGCACATAGGTGATATATACTATTTTTTCACCGCTGAAGAGACATTTATATTTATATTGGCACTGGATGCACAGAGCACTTTTTTTATAATATATTTTTTATAAGAAGCACGTATAAAAAGCACTTATTCACCTTTTGGTAAGAATATTATCTGAATGGGATACTTACACAAGCACTTTATATTTATATGAACCAAGGATGTATTTATGAATTTTGGAATGAAACCTATGCAATAGGATTTTATAATATATTTAATATAGATAATTGATTTTTAGGTGGAATATTACACATAAGCACTTTATATATATTCAGAACACCCCGAAGCGCATCACTGTAACGCTCCTGGGTTTTATGTATGATGTGGATTTTCAGCTGCAGAAATATTCCACTTCAGTAGTCATGTAGAGAAACGCTGAGACACCAATCCCAACTCTCAATGACTCATCATGTGTGGATGATCTCAATTCAGCAAGTAAATACACACACTCAATAAGATGTTTCCTAGAGTGACTTATGTATATAGTAACACAGTGATGATAGGCTGAAGAGACAGGTTGGGTAGAGATGGTAGATGACAGACACTTGAAAGGAAATGTTCTTGAAAGTAAGATAGTAGCAGATGGGATGCAGATAGGTTTAGCAATCATGTATGGTAGCAGATGACAGAGTAGCAGGTGGACATACAAGAGAGATCAACCCAGCGCAAGAACAGGTGGTAGTAGGCTCAAGAGCTAGCAATCTTAGATAATGCAGATGTAGTAATAGTCCTTAGTATGCAGAGCTAGATAGTGTAAGCTTTAGTATGAAAGTTATAGAGGTTTCCCCTGTGGGGTACTTATCACTAATAGCAATGTAGCAGAGGAGAGGTTCGGCAAGAGCGGATGATCCGGTAGCGGGATACAGGGATCAGCGCAGCGTGGTTTCCGACAGCGAGGTATGCTTGCAAGCATGAGAGCTTCAAGACAGGTTAGCATCAAGGCACAAAGTAGTTTGAACGAACACATGTGAGTGAGAGCCGGCGATCTAAATAGCCATCCAGTCCGGCGCTCAGTGATGACAGCATCAGTCTTAAAGGTGTATGCGCACCTTACCAAAAGAGAATGGTGGGGCGCATACACTTATGAAAGAGTAATTAGGGTACCCAAAGGTACCAGAACATTACAGTACCCCCCCTTAAGGCCGGCTCCTGAAGGCCTCTGGAGCTGGTTTGTCTGGGTACTTTGCATGAAAATTGCGGATTAATCTAGAGGCATGTATGTCAGAGGTGTTTAGCCAGGTGTCGTCTTGGGGCCCATAGTTCTTCCATCGAACCAAGTACTGAAGTCTTCCTCTGTGGATACGAGAATCCAAAATCTCTTTTATCTCGTATTCTTCTCCACCTTCAACTTGTACAGGAGGAGGAGGTGGGATAGTAGGCCTTATTCCTTGGTCAGGAACATGGGGCTTCAGTAGCGACACATGGAAAATGGGATGTATTTTGAGGTCTATTGGCAATGTAAGCTGTACTGCAGCTTTTCCAATAAGTTTCTTGATTGGGAAAGGTCCCAAGAACAGAGGTCCAAGCTTTTTGCTAGGGATTTTCAGTCTTAAATTTTTTGTTGAGAGCCAAACGAGGTCCCCGATAGCGTACTGAGGAGAAGGTCATAGTACTTCTTTTGTTGACTATGAGCGTGTGCAATGGTAGTATTAAGCAAACCCAGAGAGTCCTTTATTTGGGTAAGATAGTCTAAAGCTACTGGGTTATTTGAAGGAAGGATGCGTGGTGGAATAATAGAGGGATGAAACCCATAGTTCAAGTAGAACGGACTCTGCTTGGTCGTACTGTGGGTTGCGTTGTTGTAGGCAAATTCTGCCAGAGGGAGAAGATCCACCCAATCATCCTGTTGGTAAGAAGTGTAACAACGTAAATATTGCTCGATGCATTGGTTGACTCTTTCAGTCTGTCCGTTGGTCTGCGGATAGTAAGGAGAAGTGAGCTTCCGCTCGATCCATAGTATGTGACATAGTTCTTGCCAGAACTTGGAAATAAATTGTGATCCACGGTCAGACAGAAGAGTTTTTGGGATACCATGTAACTTAAAGACATGTTTCATCAGGAGTAGGGTTGAGCGAACACCTAGATGTCCGTGTTCGACGGGTTCGGCCGAACTTTAAAAAAAAGTCCGGGTCCGTGTCCCGGACTTTTACCGAACTTTTCCCGGACACCGAACCCCATTGAAGTCAATGGGGACCCGAACTTTAAGGCACTAAAATGGCTCTAAAACACCAAAGGAAAGGGCTAGAGTGCTGCAAATGGCAGCAAAACGTAATTAAGAGCATGGCAAGTGCTCTGCAAACAAATGTGGATAGGGAAATAACTTAAAACAACAAAAAAAAAACAGAAAAATAAAACAATGTTCTTCTTCATCTCTGAAGGACGAGGCCCATATGGAGTAGGAGGGAGGTTGAGGTGGTGGTGGATGTGGCGGTGACATAGGCGTGCGCACAGGGTGTGCTGGGTGTGCCTGGGCACACCCTAATCACCTAGGGCACATAGCATTGCCAGTGAGGAGATGGGAAAGATCTCCCTGGGACCTGCTCTGCTCTATTTCTCCTTGCCTACAGGTACATGGCCCCGATACATTACTCTCCCTGCTGGCAAACACATGCATGTGTATTTCAACTTTGGGGTGCACACCTTAATGCAATAGGCTGCGCACACCTATGGGCGGTGTAGGTGGAAGCGGCGGTGGAGGAGGACCAGGGCCGGATTAACAGCATCATGGGCTTGGTGCTGAGGATTTTGAAGGGCCTTAAGGGCCGTGCCTTGCCATGCACCCAGAGGAGGAAGGGTGCAGCCATGCATGCCTAATTCAACATGGGATGCTGTCTCTGAAGCCCATAAACACATCCATGCATCGCCAACTGTCCCTCCTTGTCCGGCCTTCACGCTGTGTGGGGAGGTTCTGAGGGTGCTGCCTGGGGAAGCGAGCATAGAAGCCAGACTTCTGTGTTTACAAGTGACAGAAGAGCGGTAACAGTGAATATGGCCAACCCGGGGCCTATATAAAAGGTAGGGGCCTGGAGCTGCAGCTCCAATAGCCCCTACATTAATCTGGCCCTGAGGAGGAGGACGAGGTAGCCAACACTGCTTCTTTTCAAAAATTTTAAATGAGGGTACACCCCAAAAGAGTGAGAAAGAGCAAAAATGGAACAATGGGTGGGTAAGGTCGGTATCCATTGCTATTCTGCATAAGGTACGGAAAAGTCCCGTGGGATCCATGCCTGGTTCATTTTAATGAACGTGAGCTTGTCCACATTGTCTCTGGACAGGCGGCTGCGCTTGTCTGTTATAACGCCCCCAGCCGTGCTAAATACCCGTTCAGATAATACACTGGCTGCAGTGCACGCCAGCACCTCCAAGGCGTAAAGGGCAAGCTCAGGCCATGTGCCCAATTTGGAGACCCAGAAGTTGAAGGGGGCAGACCCGTCATTCACTACATGTAGGCGTGTGCACACATACTGCTCCACCATGTTGGTAAAATGCTGCCTCCTGCTAAGACGTTCCATCTGAGCTGCTGGTGCTGCTGTTTGTTGTGGCGTGCTGACAAAGCTTTTCCACATTTCGGCCATGCTAACCCTGCCTTCTGAGGTGCTGGCGGTGCCCTGGTTGCGTTGGCGACCTCCTCCTCCTCCTCCTCTGCCTTGTGCTTCCACTGTGGCCCCGCTGTCAGATGGGAATGCCAGCAGCATGGCGTCTACCAGCGTGCGCTTGTACTCGCGCATCTTGCGATCGCGCTCCAGTGAGTGAATTAAGGACGGTACGTTGTCCTTGTAACGGGGATCCAGCAGCGTGGCCACCCAGTAATCAGCACAAGTTAGAATGTGGGCAACTCGGCGGTCGTTGTGGAGACACTGCAGCATGTAATCGCCTTATGTGTGCCAGGCTGCCCAGAGGCGACGAAAGGCTGTCCTCTGTGGGAGGTGTATCGTCCGTGTCCTCTGTATCCCCCCAGCCACGCACCAGTGATGGCCATGAGCTGGCCTGGGTGCCACCCTGCTGTGAACATGGTTCCATCTCCTCCTCCAGCTCCTCCTCCTCCTCATCCTCCTCATCCTCCAGAACTGTGCCCCTGCTGGACAATTGCGTCCCTGGCGTTTGCGTGTGCAGGAACCCACCCTCGGAGCCCCTTGCGAATGACTGCCCTGAAAGCCTTGGAAATGTTACCTCTTCATCCTCCTCCTCCTCCTCATCCTGTGCCACATCCTCTTCCATCATCGCCCGAATTGTTTTTTCAAGGAGGCATAGAAGTGGGATAGTTAAGCTGAGAACGGCGTCATTGCCACTGGCCATGTTGGTGGAGTACTCAAAACAGCGCAACAAGGCACACAGGTCTCGCATGGAGGCCCAGTTATTGGTGGTGAAGTGGTGCTGTTCCGCAGAGCGACTCACGCGTGCGTGCTGCAGCTGAAACTCCACTATGGCCTGCTGCTGCTCGCACAGTCTTTCCAGCATGTGCAAGGTGGAGTTCCACCTTGTGGGCACGTCACATATGAGGCGGTGAGCGGGAAGGCCGAAGTTACGCTGCAGCGCTGCCAGGCGAGCAGCAGCAGGGTGAGAACGCCGAAAGTGCGCACAAACGGCCCGCACTTTCTGCAGCAGCTCTGACATATCGGGGTAGTTTTTAAGGAACCTCTGCACCACCAAATTCAGCACATGCGCCAGGCAAGGGATGTGCGTCAAACCGGCTAGGCCCAGAGCTGCTATGAGATTTCGCCCGTTATCACACACCACCAGGCCGGGCTTGAGGCTCGCTGGCAGCAACCACTCATTTGTCTGCTGTTCCATGCTCCTCCACAACTCCTGCGCGGTGTGTGGTTTGTCCCCCAAACAGGCAAGTTGTAAAACTGCCTGCTGTCGTTTACCCCTGGCCGTGCTGAAGTTGGTGGTGAAGGTGTTACGCTGTCCGGATGAGGAGGCGGTAGAGGATGAGGAAGCGGAGTAGGAGGAGTTACGAACAGGAGGCAAACTGAAGCGCCCTGCAATCCTCGGTGGTGGAAGGACATGCGCCAAATTGCTATCCGCCTCAGGCCCATCCGCCACTGCATTTACCCAGTGTGCCGTTAGGGAGATATAACGCCCCTGACCGTGCTTACTGGTCCACGTATCCGTAGTTAGGTGGACCTTGGCACAGATGGCGTTGCGCAGTGCACACCTGATATTTTCCCCCACTTGGTTGTGCAGGGAAGGGATGGCTTGCCTGGAAAAGTAGTGGCGGCTGGGCACGACGTACTGTGGGACAGCCACCGACATACGGTTTTTAAAACTGTGCGTCTCCACCAGACGGAATGACAGCATTTCAAAGGCCAATAATTTTGAAATGCTGGCATTCAGGGCCAGGGATCGCGGGTGGGTAGGGGGGTACTTCCTCTTCCTCTCAAGTGTTTGGGAGATGGAAAGCTGAACGCTTCCACGGGACATTGTGGAGATGGTTGTTGGTGACCCAGGTGGTGGTGTTGCTGACAGATCGTCTGTTTGCGGGGTGGCAGGTGCCGGTATCACTACAGATGTGGCTGGAGCGGCCGAGACTGCAGCAGAAGAGGAAGCAGGATGAGCCAGAGACGTTTCTTGGTTTTGAAGGTGTGTACTCCACTGCAGCTCGTGCTTTGCACTTAGATGCCTGATCATGCAGGTTGTGCTCAGGTTGAGAAGGTTCATGCCTCGCTTCAAGCTCTGATTGCACAGGGTGCAAACCACTCGTGTCCTGTCATCAGCACATTTTCTAAAGAACTTCCACGCTAGAGAACTCCTTTGAGCTGACTTTGGTGCGCTCGTTCCCTTGTTGCGTTGGGCAGTAGCGGGCGTAGTGTCTAGGGCACGGCTGCTCCGCTTCTGCACCCTGCTCCCTCTTCTGCTGTGCTGGTGGCTCTGTGCGACCACCGCCTCTTCCTCCAAACTACTCAGGTCACCTGCATGACGTTCATTCCATGTGGGGTCGAGGACCTCATCGTCCTCCACATCATCTTCCACCCAGTCTTCACCCCTGCCCTCCTTGTCGGTCTCCACAATGCTGAACGCCGCAGCAGTTGGCACCTGCGTTTCGTCATCATCGGAGACGTGCTGCGATGATCCTTGCATGTACTCATCTTGAGAAATAAGTGGTTGGGCATCGCTGCACTCAATCTCTTCCACTTCTGGGGCAGGGCTAGGTGGATGGCCCTGGGAAACCCTGCTGACAGAGTCCTCAAAAAGAATAAGAGACTGCTGTATGGCTTGGGGCTCAGACTGCTGGCCTGATTTGCAAGGGGGTGAGGTGAAAGACGGTTGGACATTGGCTGCAGGTGCCAACTCTGACCTTTCTGCAGTAGACTGGGTGGGAGACAATGTGAAGGAACTGGAGGCACTGTCAGCAGCAAACCAATCTACTATCGCCTCAACTTGTTCTGGCCTCATCACTTCTAGGGGCGTTTGATGCCCTACCAAATACTGATGCAGGTTCTGTCGCCTACTCACACTTGAGGAAGGTGTTTCACTTGTGCGTGTAGCTGGCACAGATCGACCATGTCCTCTCCTTGCAACAGGAGCTCTACCAGCAGCACCACGACCCAGGCCACGGCCCTTATTTGACGGTCTCCTCATATTTCTGTAATTTAAGATCTTGCCCTAGAAAGGTTTTTATTGAATAGCGGAATAGAAAATATGATCCAAAAAAAGTGTATGTATATCACACGTACACAACCACACTAGGCCCCAATTACTATTGTTTGTACCCCTAAAAGGCTAGATGAGGAGTAGGGGGAGTATGGAACAGGCAGCACCCTCAAACCTTCAGAAGTATGAGATGAACCCCAACAACTTGGAAAGGTGGATCTCTCTCACACGTACCGACACAGACTATCCCGCAATTCAATTGATCCTCAAAGGTTTTTATTGAATAGCGGAATAGGAAATATGATCAAAAAAAGTGTATGTATCTCGCACGTACACAACCACACTAGGCCCCAATTACTATTGTTTGTACCCCTAAAAGGCTAGATGAGGAGTAGGGGGGGTATGGAACAGGCAGCACCCTCAAACCTTCAGAAGTATGAGATGAACCCCAACAACTTGGAAAGGTGGATCTCTCTCACACGTACCGACACAGACTATCCCGCAATTCAATTGATCCTCAAAGGTTTTTATTGAATAGCGGAATAGGAAATATGATCAAAAAAAGTGTATGTATCTCGCACGTACACAACCACACTAGGCCCCAATTACTATTGTTTGTACCCCTAAAAGGCTAGGAGTAGGGGGAGTATGGAACAGGCAGCACCCTCAAACCTTCAGAAGTATGAGATGAACCCCAACAACTTGGAAAGGTGGATCTCTCTCACACGTACCAACACAGACTATCCCCCAATTTAACTGATCCCCAAAGGTTTTTGATTAAATAGCGGAATAGAAAATATGATCCCAAAAAAGTGTATGTATATCACACGTACACAACCACACTAGGCCCCAATTACTATTGTTTGTACCCCTAAAAGGCTAGGAGTAGGGGGAGTATGGAACAGGCAGCACCCTCAAACCTTCAGAAGTATGAGATGAACCCCAACAACTTGGAAAGGTGGATCTCTCTCACACGTACCTACACAGACTATCCCCCAATTTAACTGATCCCCAAAGGTTTTTGATTAAATAGCGGAATAGAAAATATGATCCCAAAAAAGTGTATGTATATCACACGTACACAACCACACTAGGCCCCAATTACTATTGTTTGTACCCCTAAAAGGCTAGGAGTAGGGGGAGTATGGAACAGGCAGCACCCTCAAACCTTCAGAAGTATGAGATGAACCCCAACAACTTGGAAAGGTGGATCTCTCTCACACGTACCAACACAGACTATCCCCCAATTTAACTGATCCCCAAAGGTTTTTGATTAAATAGCGGAATAGAAAATATGATCCCAAAAAAGTGTATGTATATCACACGTACACAACCACACTAGGCCCCAATTACTATTGTTTGTACCCCTAAAAGGCTAGGAGTAGGGGGAGTATGGAACAGGCAGCACCCTCAAACCTTCAGAAGTATGAGATGAACCCCAACAACTTGGAAAGGTGGATCTCTCTCACACGTACCAACACAGACTATCCCCCAATTTAACTGATCCCCAAAGGTTTTTGATTAAATAGCGGAATAGAAAATATGATCCCAAAAAAGTGTATGTATATCACACGTACACAACCACACTAGGCCCCAATTACTATTGTTTGTACCCCTAAAAGGCTAGGAGTAGGGGGAGTATGGAACAGGCAGCACCCTCAAACCTTCAGAAGTATGAGATGAACCCCAACAACTTGGAAAGGTGGATCTCTCTCACACGTACCAACACAGACTATCCCCCAATTTAACTGATCCCCAAAGGTTTTTGATTAAATAGCGGAATAGAAAATATGATCCCAAAAAAGTGTATGTATATCACACGTACACAACCACACTAGGCCCCAATTACTATTGTTTGTACCCCTAAAAGGCTAGGAGTAGGGGGAGTATGGAACAGGCAGCACCCTCAAACCTTCAGAAGTATGAGATGAACCCCAACAACTTGGAAAGGTGGATCTCTCTCACACGTACCAACACAGACTATCCCCCAATTTAACTGATCCCCAAAGGTTTTTGATTAAATAGCGGAATAGAAAATATGATCCCAAAAAAGTGTATGTATATCACACGTACACAACCACACTAGGCCCCAATTACTATTGTTTGTACCCCTAAAAGGCTAGGAGTAGGGGGAGTATGGAACAGGCAGCACCCTCAAACCTTCAGAAGTATGAGATGAACCCCAACAACTTGGAAAGGTGGATCTCTCTCACACGTACCAACACAGACTATCCCCCAATTTAACTGATCCCCAAAGGTTTTTGATTAAATAGCGGAATAGAAAATATGATCCCAAAAAAGTGTATGTATATCACACGTACACAACCACACTAGGCCCCAATTACTATTGTTTGTACCCCTAAAAGGCTAGGAGTAGGGGGAGTATGGAACAGGCAGCACCCTCAAACCTTCAGAAGTATGAGATGAACCCCAACAACTTGGAAAGGTGGATCTCTCTCACACGTACCAACACAGACTATCCCCCAATTTAACTGATCCCCAAAGGTTTTTGATTAAATAGCGGAATAGAAAATATGATCCCAAAAAAGTGTATGTATATCACACGTACACAACCACACTAGGCCCCAATTACTATTGTTTGTACCCCTAAAAGGCTAGATGAGGAGTAGGGGGAGTATGGAACAGGCAGCACCCTCAAACCTTCAGAAGTATGAGATTGTGTTCACTGTACCCCACAAAGATTGAGTTCACTGCACCCCACAATGATTGTGTTCACTGCACCCCACAAAGATTGTGTTCACTGCACCTCACAAAGATTGTGTTCACTGTACCCCCCAAAGATTGTGTTCACTGCACCCCACAAAGATTCTGTTCACTGTACCCCACAAAGATTGTGTTCACTGCACCCCAAAAAGATTGTGTTCACTGCACCCCAAAAAGGATGTTGTTCACTGCACCCCAAAAAGGATGTTGTTCACTCCACCCCAAAAAGATTGTGTTCACTGCACCCCACAAAGATTGTGTTCACTGCACCCCAAAAAGATTGTGTTCACTGCACCCCAAAAATGATTTTGTTCACTGCACCCCAAAAAGGATTTTGTTCACTGCACCCCAAAAAGGATGTTGTTCACTCCACCCCAAAAAGATTGTGTTCACTGCACCCCAAAAAGATTGTGTTCACTGCACCCCACAAAGGATTTTGTTCACTGCACCCCAAAAAGATTGTGTTCACTGCACCCCAAAAAGGATGTTGTTCACTGCACCCCAAAAAGGATTTTGTTCACTGCACCCCAAAAAGATTGTGTTCACTGCACCCCACAAAGGATTTTGTTCACTGCACCCCACAAAGATTGTGTTCACTGCACACCAAAAAGGATTGTGTTCACTGCACCCCAAAAAGATTTTGTTCACTGCACCCCAAAAAGATTGTGTTCACTGCAGCCCAAAAAGATTGTGTTCACTGCAGCCCAAAAAGATTGTGTTCACTGCAGCCCAAAAAGATTGTGTTCACTGCAGCCCAAAAAGATTGTGTTCACTGCAGCCCAAAAAGATTGTGTTCACTGCAGCTCACACACAGAAAAATGGATGTGGATCACTGACACCTGCCTATCTCCAATCCCACACCACACAGCAATATCGATTGTAGTTTGTAGAACACAGTTTCCCTAAAATTCAGCAGACTCTGTCCCTAACAGGATTGAGAAGAGATCGTAGATCAGGATTGAGTGCAGACCCCACCCCCCACACAGCAATATCGATTGTAGTTTGTAGAAGACACTGACCCTATAATTCAGCAGACTCTATCCCTAAAATGCCTACAACTCGCCCTGCCTAAACACTCCGACCTGTCCCTCAATTCTATCCGGACACAAATGGTTTTTTCCTGCCTATCTTTCCCTAATCAGCAGCCAGCACGTTGATGTGTGCTCTGTCCCTGAATCTAAGCAGCATAATGACGCCGCTGCGGCTGCCTCGAACTTATAAAGACTTGGTCACATGCTTCAGACGGCCAATCACAGCTACTGAGACATTTGCAGGCATGGCTGGGATGGCTTAAGGCACACCAGTTAAACGATTGTTGATTGGCTGTTGAAAGCCCGCCATGAAAAGAGCGCCAAAGCATGCAAAACCCGGAAATAAAACGACCGAACACGGATTTTTACCCGAACATACAGTAAAGTGTCCGTGTCCGTGTTCGGGTACAAAAAATCCAATTATTCGGTACGAACACGAATAATACAGTCCGTGTTCGCTCAACACTAATCAGGAGTTCTGCCGTTTGTTTGGACGAAGGTAGTCTGCGAATAGCAATGAAATGTGCCATTTTTGTCAGATGGTCCACTGACACTAAGATGGTATTAAATCCTTTGGAAGGAGGCAATTCCACTATAAAGTCCAAGGACACAACTTCCCATGGAGTTTGGGGTATTGGTAGACTGCATAGTAGACCGGATGGTCTCGTAGTGTCAATTTTGGACCTGGCACAGACATTGCATGAAGAGACGAATTTTTGTATAGATGTTTTCATGTCAGGCCACCAGAATTGCCTGGTAATCAGATTAAGAGTCTTTGTCATACCCATATGTCCTGCCATAGGCACATCATGTGATAATTCCAAGATCTTGGTGCGTATGGTAGGTGGTATGTAAAGTTTGTCGTTGTAGTAGAGGAAGCCTTCTGCATCAGTATTTAGTTGTGGTGGGGGTGAATCCAAACTTATACCATGCAAAACCTCTTCCTTTAAGGAACGGACAACTCCAATAATGCGTTTGTGAGGTATTATAGGAACGGAAGGGATTTCGAAGTAGTTTTCTTCAGTTAGTCGTGATAGTGCATCCGCCTTTTTGTTCTTATCTGCAGGTGTGTAGGTCACTAGGAAGTTAAACCTTAAAAAGAATAGTGACCATCGTACCTGTCGGTGCGAGAGAGTTTTGTTAGTCTGAAGATATTGGAGATTTTTATGGTCCGTGTATATAAGTATTGGTAATTGGGTGCCTTCGAGTAGATGTCGCCAATTCTCCAGAGCCAATTTTATAGCAAGCAGTTCCTTTTCACCCACGGGGTAATTTATCTCGGGACTGCTTAGGGATTTAGAAAAAAAGGCGACTGGATGAAGTGGTGAAGTGTGAGTTGGTCGTTGGGAGAGTATTGCTCCTACTGCCATGTTTGACGCATCTACTTCCAGAATGTATTGGAGGGATGGGTCTGGATGGCGTAGTATGGGAGCAGAAGTAAACCTTGTCTTTAACAGGTGAAAAGCTTTATTTGCTTCATCTGACCATTTGAATGGTTTTTTAATGCTAGTGAGCTGTGTGAGGGGTCTCACAATGGCAGAGAAGTTTCTAATGAACTTCCTGTAGAAATTTGAAAATCCAAGGAATCGCTGTAGCGCCTTGCGTGTGGTTGGTGTAGGCCAATCCTGAATGCAGGATATCTTACTCATGTCCATCTCGATTCCTGTTTTGGATATGATGTAGCCTAGAAAGAGTACCTCTTCTTTATGAAACAAGCATTTTTTCAGTTTCACATAAAGGTTGTGTGCAAGCAATCTCGATAATACTAGTCTTACATGTCTTATGTGTTCAGACAGGGATCTTGAATATATAAGTATATCGTCCAGATATACCACAACACAGACATCTAGTAAGTCTCTGAAAATATCGTTTATAAATTGTTGAAAAACTGCAGGGGCGTTGCATAGCCCGAATGGCATTACAAGATATTCGAACAATCCGTATCTGGTTCTGAATGCAGTCTTCCACTCGTGTCCATCACGGATTCGAATGAGATTGTATGCTCCTTTCAGGTCCAATTTTGAAAAATAGGTAGCTCCACGCACCTGCTCAATGAGCTCAGGGATAAGCGGTAGAGGATAGCAATCTTTTATTGTAATAGCATTCAATTGCCTATAGTTGATAATAGGCCTGAGACTTGAGTCCTTATTGCGGACAAAAAAGAGTCCTGCTGCTGTGGAAGAAGTGGAAGGTCTAATAAAACCTTTTTCCAAATTCTCATCCAAATAGTCTTTGAGATGGGAAAGTTCATCCTGTGAAAGAGGATAAACATGACCGAACGGCAATTTGCTATTTGGGAGTAGATCAATGCTACAATCATAGTCTCGATGGGGAGGTAGTGCTTGAGCATTTTTCTCAAGAAAAACCTCAGAGAGATCCTGATAACATAGTGGTGCAATCTCATCTGTCACCACAGACAGGATCTTCCCGAAAGACGGGAGGTTACACGTACCCTCGCAATAGCAAGAGAGGAAGGTCAGGGTCCGTTCCTTCCAATCTATGGTTGGTTGATGTGTGTGCAACCAGGGAAGTCCCAAAACAATAGGAAAGTGGGGTGAAGGTATTAGATCGAAGGTAGTGGTCTCCATATGAGACCCGTTAGTAGTGACTAGGAGTGCCTGTGTCTGATCAGTGATCAGACCGGAGGATAAAGGAACACCGTTAATAAGACTCACTGAGACAGGTTTAAGTTTAGAAATAATAGGAACTTTATTTAAAGCAGCAAAACGTATGTCAATATAATTTCCACAAGATCCTGTGTCAATCATGGCCTTAGTAGTAATCCTGTTCTGGTCCCACTGTAATGTCAAGCAAACAGAAAGATAAGGGTTAGTGATTGAAGTTGTCAATCCCCCTAGGAGGACATGTGAACACTCACCCTTCTTTTTGTAGACTAGGGGACAGACGTTTATCTTGTGATCCGGGGATGCACAGTACAAGCAGAGATTACCAGATCGTCTTCTGGCTCTTTCCATAATTGATAGAGGTGGGCGTATGGTTCCTACCTTCATAGGAACGGGGTCAACGGCCGAAATCCGAGAAGAACTGGATAATGGCATTCCCATTTTCTCAGCCTTTCTTTCTCGTAGTCTTCTATCTATGGTGATATCAATGCATCCAGGGTTTTTGGCAGATCCGCTCGGGCGAGCTCGTCTTTAACGGCCTCTGATAGGCCAAGCCTAAATTGGGTTTTCAGAGATGCATCATTACATTCTGAATCAAGGGTCCATCTCTTGAATTCTGCGACAAAGTCTTCTACAGGTCTCCCACCTTGTTTCAAGGATCTTAATTGAAGATCGGCAGTACTCTGCCTATTGGGATCATCATATAGGCTAGTGAGTTCTGCTAGGAACAAGGCATAGGAGTTGAGAAGCTGATCGCTTTTCTCAAAAAGAGAGTCTGCCCAGGCCCGAGGATCGCCTGTTAGGTAAGAAATAATAGTACAAACCTTAATGTGATCAGTAAGGTAGGTACGGGGTTTTAGCAAGAAAAGTAACTCACATGCGTTTTTAAATTCACAAAATTTTTTGCGATCGCCTGTAAATACCAAAGGAGGATTTATTTTGGGTTCAGGGGACTGAACAGTGGTAAGTTGTGTCAGTCTAATTACCTGCTGCGACAGAGCCTGATTGTCTTCTTTTAATTCAGCAAGTGCGTGTATTAACGCAGTTACTTGCTGTTTTAATTGTGTCATCTGAGTGGTTATTTCTGCTGAATCCATTTGTGGTTCGTTCAATCTGTAACGCTCCTGCGTTTTATGTATGATGTGGATTTTCAGCTGCAGAAATATTCCACTTCAGTAGTCATGTAGAGAAACGCTATCAATCATGTATGGTAGCAGATGACAGAGTAGCAGGTGGACATACAAGAGAGATCAACCCAGCGCAAGAACAGGTGGTAGTAGGCTCAAGAGCTAGCAATCTTAGATAATGCAGATGTAGTAATAGTCCTTAGTATGCAGAGCTAGATAGTGTAAGCTTTAGTATGAAAGTTATAGAGGTTTCCCCTGTGGGGTACTTATCACTAATAGCAATGTAGTAGAGGAGAGGTTCGGCAAGAGCGGATGATCCGGTAGCGGGATACAGGGATCAGCGCAGCGTGGTTCCGACAGCGAGGTATGCTTGCAAGCATGAGAGCTTCAAGACAGGTTAGCATCAAGGCACAAAGCAGTTTGAACGAACACATGTGAGTGAGAGCCGGCGATCTAAATAGCCATCCAGTCCGGCGCTCAGTGATGACAGCATCAGTCTTAAAGGTGTATGCGCACCTTACCAAAAGAGAATGGTGGGGCGCATACACTTATGAAAGAGTAATTAGGGTACCCAAAGGTACCAGAACATTACAATCACAACCCCCCAAAACCTATTGCTCAAGCATCACTGTTTGTTCTCTTCATCCTCTGATATTCTGGGGATTAGTGATGTGGCGAACATAAAATGTAATGTTCGCGAACGGCGAACGCGAACTTCCGCAAATGTTTGCGAACCGGCGAACATTGCGAACCGCCATATACTTCAATAGGCAGGCGAATTTTAAAACCCACAGGGACTCTTTCTGGCCACAATAGTGATGGAAAAGTTGTTTCAAGGGGACTAACGCCTGTACTGTGGCATGCCGGAGGGGGATCCATGGCAAAACTCCCATGGAAAATTACGTAGTTGACGCAGAGTCGGGTTTTAATCCATAAAGGGCATAAATCACCTAACATTCCTAAATTGTTTGGAATAACGTGCTTTACAACATCCAGTGTGTGTATACGATCAGGTATGATGTTGTATCGATCAGGTAGTGTAAGGGTTACGCCCGCTTCACAGTGAAAGACCAAACTCCCCGTTTAACGCACCGCAAACATCCGCAAACAGACCAGAACTGACCAAAATGGGACAGGAACTGGGCTTTAAGGGTTAGGTTTAGTGTTAGGGGATAGGGTTAGGGTTATGGTGAGATACTTAGGGTTAGAGTTAGTAGCCCTACCCCTACCCCTCTAACCCTAACCCTCTAACCCTAAGCACTAAAAATAACCCTAACCCTAGCCCTAACCCTAATTCTATTTTTTTTCTGGTTGTGGACATGCTACAGAGCTGAAACTTCACAGGTACACTTTTTAGACCCCCCAGACACAAAATCACACAAAAAAAGTTCTTAAAAATTGTAATTTTTGATAGAGAGCCAATTATTGGAAAAATAAAAAAAAATAAATAAAAAAAATCTTTGGATTTAGTGTCTGGGGGGTCTAAAAAGTGTACCTGTGAAGTTTCAGCTCTGTAGCATGTCCAAAACCAGAAAAAAATATGAATTAGGGTTAGGGCTAGGGTTAGGGGGTTAAGTCTAAGGTTGGAGGGTTAGGGTTAGGATTAGGGCTAGGGTTAGGTTTAGGGTTAGGGTTATTTTTATGGCTAGGCTTAGAGGGTTAGGGTTAAGGTTAGAGGGTTAGGGTTATGGTTAGAGGGTTAGGGTTAGGTTTAGTGTTAGGGGATAGGGTTAGGGTTATGGTGAGATACTTAGGGTTAAAGTTAGTAACCCTACCCCTACCCCTCTAACCCTAACCCTCTAAACCTAAGCACTAAAAATAACCCTAACCGTAGCCCTAACCCTAATTCTATTTTTTTTCTGGTTCTGGACATGCTACAGAGCTGAAACTTCACAGGTACACTTTTTAGACCCCCCAGACAATAAATCCAAAGATTTTTTTTTTTTTTAATTTTTCCAATAATTGGCTCTCTATCAAAAATTACAATTTTTAAAAACTTTTTTTGTGTGATTTAGTGTCTGGGGGGTCTAAAAAGTGTACCTGTGAAGTTTCAGCTCTGTAGCATGCCCAGAACCAGAAAAAAAGATCATATAGGTGTAAAAAGGAGGGTCCCACCATCCCTGCTCTACTGAAAAATGATCTACACTTTTTAGACCCCCCCACCGACACTAATCCCAAAATCACGCCTGCCTCCAAAAATGCCTGATAAATATATAGAAAAAAATAAATAAAAGCAGACTGAAATACCAGCCCTTAAAGGGGCTTTTTGGGGTGCTGTCAGGATGCTGTCCTTACAGCAGGAGTGGACACAGAACACTGGCCTAGCTAATGATTTCCCTATCAATTCAGCAGCAACAGCAGCCCTCTCCCTGCTCTAACTAACTCTGCAGCTTCAGAATGAATCTAAGATGGATGCTGCATTTGCTTTTTTATAGGAGGTGGGAGGGTCTGGGAGGGAGGTATGCTGATTGGCTGGAATGTGTCTGCTGACTGTGAGGTACAGGGTCAAAGTTTGCTCAATGATGATGTATAGGAGGCGGACCGAACATCGCATATGTTCGCCCGCCGAGGCGAACGCGAACATGCAAAGTTCGCCGGGAACTGTTCGCCAGCGAACAGTTCGGGACATCTCTACTGGGGATGTGGTCTAGCTACAGGAGACATCCTATACATATTCTGACAAGTGATATACTGCAGACTTTCTGGTCAGAGATGAGATGTATAATGCAAAACTTTACAGGTTTTACAATTCCCATGGACCCTGCCTTCTTTCTGCCACACTGTCGCAATATACCAAGAATGCTTTATAAACCTTTGGTTCCATCACATTTGATCAGTGCAGCTAGAAGCTGTATCCCAGACTTATGGAAACAACAACACCCACCCACCATCGCTATGTGAATGAAGGTGCATGGCATTTGGTGAATTGAGGATTTAATCTCTTCTGACAAAGGTACATATAATAAATTCTAGCGCATGTAGTTCAACTGGTATGAGTTCACCCTACCTTTAAATATCAAGCACTGCTAAATACAGATCAGACACAACCCAAAGAAAAATTTCTGTCTGTTAAACAAGAGGCCGGATTGCTTGGCAGATTGAAGGAAGTAGACCTTACCTCTCATTGTTGCTTTCTCTCACCGCTTCCTTCTATGCTCTTCATGACCTCGTTATTACATCATCAGTCCGTACCTCTTTACCTTAACTCCCAGATACTTCCCGAGCCCCCGGGAGCCTGTAGAATTCTAACTAGCCTATGCCTCCCCACAAACCCATTCTAAAAATGAAACGCTCATGCACTGGTGATTCAACAGATCAGATATGTGTAGAGACAACCTTAGGGCATCTACATAATGAGAGGCCCCTATGCTTCATAAAGTTTACTGTAAGCACCTTATAGCTGAGAGACCTGCAAAAAATCTCTGTGGTAGCTTAGTCAGCTCCCTGGGACTCTTTCAACATCCGGTTATACAAAATCTGTTATACATTCAATGATTTCTTAGTAACCAGTGTATGTTTCTTGTTTTTAAATTATGTATTTATTTAAAAAAAAGCCAGCATTTTTCGGAGATTCAAAATGCCTGTATTTATCAAGGCCTGGTATGGACTGGGGTAGTACTAACATCTGACAGGGCTCATATGTTATTGGATTTTTTTAAAGACAGAATTGTGTTGCTCACACCAACCAATGAAAAGCAATTTTCCCTGTTCATAACATATAATTAATCATCATATTTTTATAACCCATGCATAATAACAATAAAAAAATAAACTGAAAAAATATTATAAATTAGCATATTAAATAATTCTGGTTATGGCTGCCAATAAAGAGGTTTCATCTGTCAGATGGTTTCATACATGGTGAGATCCAACCTGTGTCAGAGATTTCACTCGCTGCTGAACTGAAGCAACAGATATTCAAAATGGCCCCTCAAATGCTGACAATGGATGTTATTTTATAAAAACAATTAGTATACCTTTAATAGACAAGACCAGAATTCTGCATAACCAACACAGGCCACAGCCTAGGGTAGGAGGGCTGCCAGGGTCAACACACACAGACAAACATCATGTTGCTGATGGTCAATAACATATTGCTGTGTAATAATAAAAGGTCCCAGTTGCTGCCCTGCCTTCCAATACAATCCATCTGGTCTCCATTGTAGTGAATTCTGAGCAGTATATGCATTCCTGTTGGGGGATTTGTATACTGTGTATTTACAGTTCACACACTCTGTTGCCACTAAACAAGAACTGAACTGCTGGCATGGCAGGGTGGCATTTCTTTTCTGGGTTCTTGGTGTATGGATGCAAGACAGACAAACTGCCTACTTTAGTCTTACTATAAACCTTGGTATGCTTTTTTAATCACTTGACCCCTGGAAGATTTACCCCCCCCCCCCCTTCATGACAGGCCACTTTTTGCAATACGGCACTGCGTTACTTTTACTGGCAATTTCGCCGTCATGCAACACTATACCGAAATAACATTTATGTTCTTTTTTTCCTACAAGTAGAGCTTTCTTTAGGTGGTATTTGATCCCCTCTGTGTTTTCTATTTTTTGCGTTATAAACAAAAAAATACAGACAATTTTGAGAAAAAATAATAATATTTTTTTACTTTCTGCTATAAAACGTATCCAATAAAAAAGTGTTAAAATCAAATTTCTCCATAAATTTAGTTAAATATGTATTCTGCTACATATTTTTGGTAAAAAAAATCTCAGTAAGCGTATATTGATTGGTTTGTGCAAAAGCTCTAACATCTACAAACAATGGGAAATTTTTCTCTATTTATGTATTAATTTTGTTTTTCTTTTTACTAATAATGGCGGAGATTAGCATCTTTTAGCGGGACTGCGATATTGCGGTGGACATTCTGACATTAACTGACACTTTTTGCAGACTAATGGCACTAATACAGTGATCATTGCTAAAAAAATATGCACTGTCACTGTACTAATGACACTGGCTGCGAATGGGGTTAACATAAGAGGAGATTAAAGGGTTAACTGTGTGCCTAGCCAGTGTTTTATTATACTGTGTGAGGTTTTACTTGGGTTTACTTGGGTAAGAAATGGAATGTATTCCGTGCTTTGCAGGGACACAAATTTCATCCCTTCCCTCCTGTCAGAGTGGTGATCTGCCTTGTTTACATAGGCAGATTTCCGTTCTGTCTCTCTGCCTGACGATCGTCAAGTGCCAGAGGACATCGGGTACCCTTCACCTGCCGATCTGCTTCTGCTGTGTGCAATCACAGCGAAAGTGAGCCGCCGGTGGCGCACTTGTACGCCCTCTGTCCAGAAATGTTGGGTTCTGTATAGATACAGGATCCACCACACAGGTGCTGCCCTGTAGCAGTAAAACTGCTATAGGACAGACCTAAAGTGGCTAAGATATTAAATGCAATAATATAGAATGTACAGGACTCTCAGAGACTTAGGGGCCCAATTATGAAAAACTTTGCTCAGATGGTAACTGGGACCCCCTCCCGCACCGTCATGTAGACCTTAGACAGCTCACTTCTGCCCAGCTGTTAACTAATACACAGTTATTAGGTTTTTTTGCATGGTCAGGCCCACTAACCAGTCTTTCGCAGAGACCCCTTGATTTGTTACAGACAAATCCTATTTAGGCATGCATTCAATTGAGTGATTATTATTTTATTCATATATAATTTAATATTCTTACCATGGTGAACCTGGAACTGGCGTTGATGCCACTGGCTTGTTGCCTTTAGCCGTATAATCCTCACTACTTGATACCTTCATACCAACATCCTATAATCCAATACATGAAAAGGTTTAGTAAAGGCCACAAAGCAAAATTTCAAAGTTCGTATTATTATCTAATAAACTCGGAAAACTAACTTACACAAATTAATTCCCAACCATTTTTTATTATACATAATATAGTTCAAAATATATGCAGTTGCTGAGTTCACATTAAAACACTAGTTTCTGGGAAATGAAAAAGGATTAGACTAGTAAGCCTCTAATAGCTGATGATTGATTAGTTAGGTACATTTCCTATCATAATAATTATGGGGCAGACATTTTCAATTAAGAGAAATAAATAACTAGGTAACTAGGCTTCTGTATTTGACAGGCTAATAAAAGTTTCTTAGTACTTGAAGACTGGAAAAGACAAACCTTTTCATCTGCCTTGGCAGTTTTATTTTTCCTCTCTGAATGTAAAATGAAGGTGGCTGAGCAAGGTGCTCTGTTTGCTTCCTTGTTTTTATCTGTAAATGTGAAAAGAAAATAGATTTAAACAAACCTGTATATGAATTTAACAGTAAGTTATTTTATCCTGCAGATGTATTTTCAAGCGTATCTAAACCCAAGAATCAAGATTCAATATATTGCAGCTTACCAGTCTTTATATGTGTTGGCTGCATTACAAAATTTGACGTAACTTGCGGTATCGAGTTGTACTGACGTCACTTCCGGTTGCCGTGGAACACATGGTGGTCATGGCGTTCGCGGAAGCTTATTGCTGTTTACATGCTGTTTTACTGCTACCATTTTGTAAGTCTGTTTTTATTGCGCCAATAAACTGCAACCCTACGGTACTTCACTATTGGCTTCTTCTCTTTGTTCCCCACTTGAGGATTACTGGAACATCTTAGAGGCTACTGGGGAGTTCTTGATCCATTCCTTGTGACCTATCAGTCCTATTTAAATCAAGCCTGTTTGACTCCCAGACTGAAAAGCTGGAGGTCCATTGTTTCTGGTAAGGAGGAACACAAAAGGGGGCGTGTGTCGTATCACAGAATGGAATAACGTGGAGCACTTTTAAAAAGATTGGATCACAAGAGCACTTTACATTAATTATATCACTTTATTTGGACTGTTATATACAGTATCTCACAAAAGTGCGTACACCCCTCACATTTTTGTAAATATTTTATTATATCTTTTCATTTGACAACACTGAAGAAATGTCACTTTGCTACAATGTAAAGTAGTGAGTGTACAGCTTGTATAACAGTGTAAATTTGCTGTCCCCTCAAAATAACTGAACATACAGCTATTAATGTCTAAACTGCTGGCAACAAAAGTGAGTACACCCCTAAGTAAAAATGTCCAAATTGGGCCCAAATAGCCATTTTCTGTCCCCGGTGTCATGTGACTCTTTAGTGTTACAAGGTCTTAGGGGTAAATGGGGACCAGGTGTGTTAAATTTGGTGTTATCACTCTCACTCTCTCATACTGGTCACTTGAAGTTCAACATGGGACCTCATGGCAAATAACTCTCTGAGAACCTGAAAAAATAAATGTTTCTCTTTATAAAGATGACCTAGGCTATAAGAAGATTGCAAAGACCCTAAAACTGAGCTGCAGCATGGAGGCCAGGACTATACAGCGGTTTAAAAGGACAGGTTCCACTCAGAACAGGCCTTGCCATGGTCGACCAAAGAAGTTGAGTGCACGTGCTCAGCGTAATATTCAGAGGTTGTCTTTGGGAAATATACATATGAGTGCTACCAGCATTGCTGCAGAGGTTGAAGGGGTGGGGGGTCAGCCTGTCAGTGATCATACCATACACCGCACACTGCATCATATTGGTCTGCATGGCTGTCATCCCAGAAGGTAGTCTCTTTCAAAGATAATGCACAAAAAAGCCTGAAGTTTGCTGAAGACAAGCAGACTAAGGACATGGATTACTGGAACCATGTCCTGTGGTCTGATGAGACCAAGATAAACGTATTTGGTTCAGATGGTGTCAAGCGTGTGTGGCAGCAACCAGGTGAGGAGTACAAAGACAAGTGTGTCTTGCCTACAGTCAAGCATTGTGGTGGGAGAGTCAAGGTCTGGGGTTGCACGAGTGCTGCCGGCACTGGGGAGCTACAGTTTATTGAGGGAACCATGAATGCCAACATGTACTGTGACATACTGAAGCAGAGCATGATGCCCTACCTCTGCAGACTGGGCCGCAGGGCAGTATTCCAACATAATAATGACCCCCAAACACACCTCCAAGACGTCCACTGCTTTGCTAAAGAAGCTGAGGGTAAAGTTGACGGACTGGCCAAGCATGTCTCCAGACCTAAACCCTATTGAGCATCAGCGGGGCATCCTCAAACAGAAGGTGGAGGAGTGCAAGGTCTCTAACATCCATCAGCTCCGTGATGTCGTCATGGAGGGGTGGAAGAGGACTGCAGTGGCATTCTGTGAAGCTCTGGTGAACTCAAAAATGGTGGCCATGCAAATATTGACATTTTGGGTCCAATTTGGACATTTTGACTTTGGGGTGTACTCACTTGTGTTGCCAGTGGTTTAGACATCAATGGCTGTGTGTTGAGTTATTTTGAGGGGACAGCAAATTTACACCATTATACAAGCTGTACACTCAATACTTTACATTGTAGCAAAATGTAATTTCTTCAGTGTTGTCCCATGGAAAGATATAATAAAATATTTACAAAAATGTGAGGGGTGTACTCACTTTTGTGACATACTGTATATGTTTATATGATGGTAGCGCTGTTTTATTTATTTCATGTGTTGGCTGCATTAGTTTACTTTTTTAAGCTTTTTGTTTTCATTTATTTTTGCTAAGTGATCCTGCCAACAACACACTTCCTGTTCCAGGAGGGCAGTACTTACTCAACCTATGGGATAGAATACCTCACCCTTCTCTCTTTTCTCTATGATAAGGATGCAGCACAGGCAAGGAACACAGTTTATCAAACACTTTTAATAGCATATTTAACAGACCAAATAAGAGAAAATAGGAGAAGCAATTCTTAAGGTTTATATACACTTTGATACTTTCTTGAACCTTTTAATTTTTTACAGTGAACCTTTGTTCAAGTCTGTTCATTAACCTTGCACTATGACTTTAAATAGCACATAAAGTAAAGCTTGTCTAAATTTGTAGAGTCCTGGCGGAAAAACAGGATCTTTATGAATATGCAAATAGTGACCTTCTTCTAAGTGACTAATGGAACCTTCCACATTTTCCTTCCAACAGCTCCCCCCATTGGGTCAAATTGCAGTCTTCATTACCCCAGACAGATTAGAAGAGACTATAAGGATTTCTGCTTTAGTCTTGTTTGGGGAACACTGAATGGGCATTCAGTATCCTCCCGTAAGACACAAGCAGAGATCTTCCCTGGCTTTTTATGTGGTTCAATGGAGATTATTTGGTGCACATTTTAACTTGATGCTTCCTTCTATGTGTGATGGCTTATCTTAATTCATAGTCACCCATAAGCCTGTTAAAGGGTAACTCCACTTTCGTGGGGAAAAAAATCAGCAAATAAAGAAAAAACAATATAGCGTATACAATTGCGACACAAATCATATTTTAATTGAATGGTGTTAAAATGACCTTTCCTTTTTAATCTGCAGATAATTTAATTTTCTGAAAATGCAATATAGCTGCCGGGAGCTGTTCTGTACACAGAATGTATACTGACCACACCCCAGAAACATCATTTCCTGCTTGTGTGCTTGGCTCACCAATTTTCCCAGAAGTCTGCCTAAGATACAAGTCAGATTTCAGGCATTCCCTGTAACAAATATGTCATTTTTGGTGAGATACTCCCAATAGGAACACATCTAAAGGGATACAGGCCCAGCAACTTTCCTCATAAGAGCCTTGCAGCTGCCACAGCTGATAGATAATTATGAAACCCCTCCCATTTGACCCACTCAGCACAGAGGAACAAACAGTCATTTCTTCAGAATAACAAAAGGTAGGAATCTGCAACAACATTTGGTAAAATCCTTGTAATGTACAGAGATCACCCAGAGGGGAATGTTTTTTTTTCTCAACAAAAGTGGAGTTATGCTTTAAAGTGGTTGTAAACCCCAACATATACCCAGTGTAGTAATTAGCCTCAGGTGATACAGAGAAGTGAAACAAATCCTCATACATAAGTTGTACCTTCTACAACACACATATCAAAGGATTTTTCTCAGCTTCCAATAGCAAGGGTGGGGATCTGACATCACACACTGCAGTAAAGCACAGAACTCAGTGTCATTTGAAATCTGAGTGGAGGGAATGGACACGCACCCCTCTACACAGAATCATAAGGAAACAGGCATGGCTGAGGCTGTCAATCATCTGCTTTGTGCTAGAGGGGTCCCATCAATTGTCTGGTGTCGACTCATGCAGAGAGAAGTGACTCATGCAGATAGCAGAGAAAGGAGACAGCAGAGAGAAATTAAACTTGCATTGGATTAAGGCTAAGGCACACTATAGAAGGATATGCTTTGTTAATTCTTACAACCCCCTTTAAGAGTGTATGATTATACGAGTTATCATACATGCTAATGATGGCCATGGTTTAGCTTTTGCTCCTGATTGCTCCACTTAGCAGAACTAATTATGATTAAGAGCCCATTCACATTAGCGTGACTTGTCAGCCTGACAAGTCACGGTATGTCGCGGTCCATTGAGTAGTACAGGACCCGTTCTAATAGGAGCGACACAAGTCGCTCCGACTTAGAAAAAGGGTCCTGTACTACTTTGGGGCGACCTTGGAGCGACTTGCATAGACTTCCATTATGTGAAGTCTCTGCAAGTCGCTCCGAAGTCGCGGTGCACGCGACTTCACAGGTCACCCCCCGAAGTCGTGTCGCCTCAATGTGAATGGGCTCTTAAACTACCACCATTTATGGTTATCTCTTCCCTGTGTTTACCACTGCCACTTAGGAAGTTCACCAAAGCTTGGGGTTGTGTCCTCTCTGCTCTGAGTGCCCCTACACTTGCTGTTGGGAAGGCATGTGCTCACCCTATTGGTACAATTTACTGGAGCAGTTATTACTTATGTCCAAAATATTCCCGAAGAAGCATAAATTATTATATCTGTGAAACGTGTTAAGTATTATAAGTAGCCCCCACTTCACTGAAGAACCAGCATTAGGATATGTTAAAATACTGTATATATGTAGGGAATGGCCTTATACAGAAACACAGCTGAGCAGTGATACTTAGGATGCTAAAATAGGGAGATCTTATTACTGTAAAATCTAATCTGAAAAATTGTTTTTAGCATATGGGATCTTACTTGATTTTAATTTTTGTAAAAAATAAGAATTAAAATTCCATATATAGCTTATTGTAAGTATTGCCTTAAAAGTCTAAACTCCCTTTTGAAAGAATTCCTATCTGATATCATTGGTCTTACACTTTTTTTATACATTCTTTGCTCCTGTCACAGCATCCCGATGGTAATAAAAAAAGTAACATATTGGTCTTACACAAAGTCTAACCTGCGCAGTGAATCAAAGGCTTTGAAGCAGAACACTTAATTATGTTCCCCGGCCCAGATGGAACATTACAGGCCACTAATCATCCTGCTGTAACAATTACAAAATAAAATAACTCAAACCTTAACCTCCATTGTATACGGGGAGAGATTGGCCCCGGATCATAAACTCGATGACTGCAATCATTTCATTGTAAAGGTGCAGAATGGGCAGTAGATTTCTTAAGATCACAAATATCACAAAAAAAAAACCTTTTTATTCCTCTAATGGTCTTTGCTACATGCAAGTAAGTTACTTTTGGAAAAAAGTTAAAAAAAATAATAGTAAAATTTTAGAAGAAAGGATATACAGCTATTTTACATAATTTAAATCAATCAACTTCCACAGATTGAAATGATAAAAATGATGACATATACTGTATAAATATATGCTGAATAAATTGTAAGCTGCAGTAACGTTTATATTGAAAATAACATAAATCTTCTGGTAGCTGTGGGAGAATGAAATAAAGTGTATC
Source organism: Pelophylax lessonae (assembly GCF_965119305.1). NCBI lineage: Eukaryota > Metazoa > Chordata > Amphibia > Anura > Ranidae > Pelophylax > Pelophylax lessonae. The sequence goes on from NC_138776.1 coordinate 71,845,511, forward strand.
TGAAATCAAAATGTCTGATGCCGATGTCGATAGTTTGAAGTGGTGAGGGGTTATATAGGTGAGCACAGCTTGGGGAGCTGTCATTTGGCAAGCTGGTCTTTTTTTTTAGAAGAGTTTGTGGGTGACAGACATCGTGATTGACAATGGATTTAAAATGAGGCACACTTTCTGTACGTTCATCACAGAGATGCACACCTTCACAGGCAGTTATTTAAAGGAATTGGACTTTTTAATTTTTCATTTTAAGTATTTTAAAAAAATCACTGCTCCTGGGCAAATGGATATTTCAAAAACATATTTTTGCATTAGTACATGTTTCCAAGGACAGTGCCCACATCTCATACAATTTTTTTGGGGGGATGCTCATGACATAACTGACCTATTATGGCCATGTATTCACATGAAAGAACTAATTTAAAAATGCTATAACGACAATATTGTTACTCTATGTATTTATTAATGAAGCCCACAAACAGTGTTTGCAGGTATCATTGGCGCATGAGCCATTGTTTACACTCCTACACAGAGACTAGGATCTGCTTGTAAACGTTATAGCTGCCACCAATGATTTCTATTGGTACATGGGATGCAGCGGAGGAAAAAGACCAGGGCATCTGATGGACATCCAAGGTTTTTTTGTGAGGATTTTTATAATTCTCCTTGTATGTCCAAAGTCCCAACTGGTTGAAAATACACTAATGTGTCCATTGGTGCAAGAACTAAGTATCAAGTGTATGTCCAGACATGGTCAGCCTCTGAAGCAGCCAGGACACCCGGCGAAACCGTTCAGGCTAACACGCTTTGTCGTTCCACTGCGGGCTTACCCTTATGGATGTATATTTAGGATGAACATGAGAGCTATACACAAAGGAATGGATGCTCATTTGGAAAATGGGCTATGAAAAGGGGACTTTAAACGATAAGTACTTCTCTAAGTTGTCATTATGGATTATTGCTGAGTGTCTGATATAATGATATGGGCATGAAGGACTGAATTGTGCTTTAGGCCACAGAGAAAAATATACTGCTCTAAAAGAGGATTTTTTGCTATGTAAGCTATATGCACAACATATTATGTATATGCATCATTGAAAGTTGTCCTTTTGCAAGATATACTCTACAAATGCTGGATGTCTTGACATATACCAGGACTGTGTCTGTGTGATATACAGTATCACACAAAAGTGAGTACAGCCCTCACATTTGTGTAAATATTTTATTATATCTTTTCATGTGACAACACTGAGGAAATGACACTTTTCTACAATGTAAAGTAGTGAGTGTACAGCTTGTATAACAGTGTACATTTGCTGTCCCATAAAAATAACACAACTCAGAGCCATTAATGTCTAAACCACTGGCAACAAACATTAATTTCCCCCCTAAGTAAACATGTCAAAATTGGGCCCAATTAGCCATTTTACCTTCCTGGTGTCATGTGACTCATAAGTGTTACAAGGTCTTAGGTGTGAATGTGGAGCAGGTGTGTTAAATTTGGTGATATTGCTCTCACTCTCTCATACTGGTCATTGTAAGTTCAACATGGCACCTCATGGCAAAGAACTCTCTGAGGATCTGAAAAAAAGAATTGTTGCTCTGCATAAAGATGGCCTAGGCTATAAGAAGATTGCCAAGACCCTGAAACTGAGCTGCAGCACAGTGGCCAAGACCATACAGTGGTTTAACAGTACAGGTTCCACTCATAACAGGCCTCGCCATCGTTAACCAAAGAAGTTGAGTGCACATGCTTAGCGTCATATCTAGATGATGTCTTCAGGAAATAGACATATAAGTGCTGCCAGCATTGCTGCAGAGGTTGAAGAGGTTGGGGGGTCAGCCTGTCAGTGCTCAGACCATACGCCGCACACTGCATCAAATTGGTCTGCATTGCTGTCGTCCCAGAAGGAAGCATCTTCTAAAGATGCCCATAAGAAAGCCACAAGAAATGCCACAAGAAAGCCCATAAATTGCTGAAGACAAGCTGACTAAGGACATGGATTATTGGAACAATGTCCTGCGGTCTGAAGAGACCAAGATAAACTTATTTGGTTTAGATGTGGTCAAGCGTGTGTGGCGGCAACTATGAGAAGTACAAAGACAAGTGTGTCTTGCCTGTCTTGCCAATAGTCAAGCATGGTTGTGGGAGTGTCAGGGTTTGGGACTGCATGAGTGCTGCCGGCACTGAGGGAACTACAACTACAGTTCATTGAGGGAACAATGAATGACAACATGTACTGTGACATACTGAAGCAGAGCATGATCCCCTCCCTTTGCAGACTGGGCCGCGGGGCAGTATTCCAACATGATAACAACCCAAAACACACCTCCAAGATGACCACTACCTTGCTAAAGAAGCTGAGGGTAAAGGCGATGTACTGGTGAACCATGTCTCCAGACCTAAACCCTATTGAGCATCTGTGGGGCATTCTCAAATGGAAGGTGGAGGAGTGCAAGGTCTCTAACATCCACCAGCTCAGTGATGTCATCATGGAGGAGTGGAAGAGGACTCCAGTGGCAACCTGTGAGTCTCTGGTGAACTCCATGCCCAAGAGGGTTAGGGCAGAGCTGGAAAATAATGGTGGCCACACAAAATATTTACACTTTGGCCCAACTTGGACATTTACACTTAGGGGTGTACTCACTTTTGTTGCCAGCGGTTTAGACATTAATGGCTGTGTGTTGAGTTATTTTGAGTCGACAGCAAATTTACACTGTTATACAATTCACTACTTTACATTTTTGCAAAGTGTCATTTCTTCAGTGTTGTCCAATGAAAAGATATAATAAAATATTTACAAAAATGTGAGGAGTGTACTCACTTTTGTGAGATACTTTACACCCTGTGCGAGGGAGGTGGAGTTTTTTACACTGCCCATAATCAACAGGACATTCCAATGTTTATAAAAACCTTCTCTAGACCACAGTGTGAATGGGCCATAACCTTATTCACAGCAACTAGGGATGCGACTACAGTGCGACATGTCAGCACATAAATCATAAGGAGCACCAACATATTTATAAAAAGTGTCATTATGAAGTTGGTCTATTTCCCTCTTTTATGCATGACTTTATAAGGATCTAATATATGCTGTACTCAACACTGGCTCTTGTGAACATGTCCCGCATCCAAGAGACAACTCAGGAGGTCATGAGCCTTCAGGAATGAACTTCCATCCAAATCATATTTACAAGTCATTTGACAGTTAACTGTCCTTTCTACATCAAAAATCTTTTTTCAATATCAGTGGATATATGTATATATATATATATATATATATATATATATATATATATATATATACAGTGGGTACGGAAAGTATTCAGACCCCCTTAAATTTTTCACTCTTTGTTATACTGCAGCCATTTGCTAAAATCATTTAAGTTCATACTTCTTCCTCATGAATGTACACATAGCACCCCATACTGACAGAAAAACACAGAATTGTTGACATTGTTGCAGATTTATTAAAAAAGAAAAACTGAAATATCACATGGTCCTAAGTATTCAGACCCTTTGCTCAGTATTTAGTAGAAGCCCCCTTTTGATCTAATACAGCCAGGAGTCTTTTTGGGAAAGATGCAAGTCTTTCACACCTGGATTTGGGGATCCTCTGCCATTCCTCCTTGCAGATCCTCTCCAGTTCTGTCAGGTTGGATGTTAAACGTTGGTGGACAGCCATTTTTAGGTCTCTCCAGAGATGCTCAATTGGGTTTAAGTCAGGGCTCTGGCTGGGCCATTCAAGAACAGTCACGGAGTTGCTGTGAAGCCACTCCTTCGTTATTTTAGCTGTGTGCTTAGGATCATTGTCTTGTTGGAAGGTAAACCTTCGGCCCAGTCTGAGGTCCAGAGCACTCTGGAGAAGGTTTTTGTCCAGGATATCCCTGTACTTGGCCGCATTCATCTTTCCCTCAATTGCAACCAGTCATCCTGTCCCTGCAGCTGAAAAACACCCCCACAGCATGATGCTGCCACCACCATGCTTCACTGTTGGGACTGTATTGGACAGGTGATGAGCAGTGCCTGGTTTTCTCTACACATACCGCTTAGAATTAAGGCCAAAAAGTTCTATTTTGGTCTCATCAGACCAGCGAATCTTATTTCTCACCATCTTGGAGTCCTTCAGGTGTTTTTTTAGCAAACTCCATGCAGGCTTTCATGTGTCTTACACTGAGGAGAGGCTTCCATCGGGCCACTCTGCCATAAAGCCCCGACTGGTGGAGGGCTGCAGTGATGGTTGACTTTCTACAACTTTCTCCCATCTCCTGACTGCATCTCTGGAGCTCAGCCACAGTGATCTTTGGGTTCTTCTTTACCTCTCTCACCAAGGCTCTTCTCCCCCGATAGCTCAGTTTGGCCGGACGGCCAGCTCTAGGAAGGGTTCTGGTCGTCCCAAACGTCTTCCATTTGAGGATTATGGAGGCCACTGTGCTCTTAGGAACCTTAAGTGCAGCAGAAATCTTTTTGTAACCTTGGCCAGATCTGTGCCTTGCCACAATTCTGTCTCTGAGCTCTTCAGGCAGTTCCTTTGACCTCATGATTCTCATTTGCTCTGACATGCATTGTGATCTGGAAGGTCTTATATAGACAGGTGTGTGGCTTTCCTAATCAAGTCCAATCAGTATAATCAAACACAGCTGGACTCAAATGAAGGTGTAGAACCATCTCAAGGATGATCAGAAGAAATGGAAAGCACCTGAGTAAAATATATGAGTGTCACAGCAAAGGGTCTAAATACTTAGGACCATGTGATATTTCAGTTTTTCTTTTTTAATAAATCTGCAACAATGTCAACAATTCTGTGTTTTTCTGTCAGTATGGGGTGCTGTGTGTACATTCATGAGGAAGAAGAATGAACTTAAATGATTTTAGCAAATGGCTGCAATATAACAAAGAGTGAAAAATTTAAAGGGGTCTGAATACTTTCCGTACCCACTGTTTATATATAAATAGATGACAGGTCTGGGAAGGGAAGTCTGTTAGTTGGAACTTGGTTTTAAATGTCTTGTTATTTTTTATGTGTTTTTTATTTTTGTATTATTGAATAAAGATGGTGATTGTTTTTGCATAGCAATGGAGGATGGGCACACATTCTTGATTTGGTTTCCCACTTGTGAGAGTCAATGCATATAATGCCTAGATTAATTAACATTTTTTTGCACATTCAAACATAGTTTTGCAAAACAAGGGGGAGGTCGAGCTTACATCCATTTAAGTTGAGGTTTGTGTATGTATGTCCAGACAAAACGTTTCTCATAGTTTTCAGGTCCTCAAATGCATACAGGGTGCTTTTGGGAATCCACACCTGCATGCACCAGTATGTCATATTAGGACACAGCAGCAGACGCTTGTCCCAAAATAAATGAATAAAACACTGTCATGGCAATTCCGTGCCAGTAAACGATAGCCCTGCTGCATGAGAGTCGCATTTCTGAGCCCCGTGTAAATCAACCCTTCAACTTCAGTTTCAAAGAAAACCCTTTTTAGAGGAATAGGTGAGCCCCTTAGCTCAAGTGCTTTTCTGAAAATACCAGTTGCCTGGTTGTCTCGGTCATTCTTTGGCTTCAGTACTTTTAGAGTTTATGATCATTTTTAGACACTAATGTGCTGCACACTTGTTCTGGTTTGTGACTCAGAAATACTAAAGTAGACACATCAAGGCAAATGAAGGAGAAGAGAAATTGAAGGAAGAAGGCAGCAATCGTAGACACCAGCAGAGGGAATCTGCACTACGCAGGGTTAAAAGGGTGTGCTGACACACTGAGTGCATGCCTATGAAGGAAAGAAAGATTTTACAGCAATGCTAGTGAAGCACTCTCCTAGGTAGTTTCTAGTGAGAAAGTATAGTTTTGAGCTCTGTCTGCTTACCAGAGGGGTTGCAGATAAATCTATATTGTTCCCTGCCTACCAGAGAGCAGGATCTGTCAGAGAGGTCTGCTCATTGTGCTCAGTATGCGATTCATTCAGTCTGGATAGTGTTTCACGCTGGTCCAATAGTGAGGCATGTTGGACAGTGGGAGGAAACCTGACGAATGGTTGCATAGGCTTTTGATACAGTCTTGATGAGGGCAGGTTGCCTTAGTGCATTCTAGTATACTGTATAAAAGCCAGGAGCACATGCGCTGAGGGGTCTTTCGTTGAAAAGCGGAGTCCTGGAGGAAGGGGGTGACTGCCTCCTCCTCTGTAGAGGTACGCTGGAGGTTGTCCTGAGGGCCAGAGGAGCGGTTGAGAGGAGCTTAACTCAGAGGTCCAGGGAAGCTGATTGAGATGGGAGACACTAGAGACCCTGTGGCTGCAGTATTGTGAGTACAGGGACTCATGTCAAGGGGTCTGACCTGAGGGGGGGACCACCCGTGCTCATAGAATAGTCAGTGGTTGGGTTTCAGCAGAGAGAGGATACTAGGGAGAGTGTACTGAAGATAAAAGTTTGTCTACTAAGTCGTCTTGAAGGAACCAAGAGACTTAATTCCTATTCATTCAAAGTTGCAGGGTGGAGTGACAGCCTGGCTGTTCCACATCTAAGAACAAAGTAGAGAAGATAGAAGTCCTCAATACTATGAATAGTTAATTGGAGTATCCCACTATTTCCTTCTCCTATCCCCATTATAAAATAAACAACGAAACAACAAAATACCCCTGGACTGATTATTGAAGTGTGAGCCGAGAGGAAATAAGAAACTTCATTTGCTTATGGCCATGTGTTGGTAACCAGGGGCACCCGCAGAGTGAATATCTGGCAGCTCTGACGGGGACAGTGCTACACTAATAAGGCTTCCTTCTGTGCAGCTCTGCCTGGGAGACATCACATGATCAGAATCTGCTTGCAAACTGATTATGTTGCAAGAACAACACCAGAAATAACTGTAAAATCTTGTAAACCAGTTATATGGTTCCCAGGTATAGCTGCCTGGGTAGTCATTTTGCTAAAAAAAAATACCTTTACTCAGCATATTGACTTAGTGGCAAGTTTGTATTAATGGTATTATCCAAGGTTTTTTTTAGCTCGAACTTGGTGGAACTCTGTTCCATAACCTCTGACTCAGGCCCTTTGCTTCCCGCTCACCACCATCACTTGTAAACACAGAGGTCCGGCTTCTGTGTTTACAAGTAACAGCTTGTCTCCCAAACGCACCCACAGATCTGATCTCCTGAGAGGCTCCCACTAAGTGCAGAATGGAGATAAGGAGGATGCAGGTGCCTGGGGTGCAGTGCAGATTTTGACACCCCCACTGGATGATCTCCCTGCAAGTGAAGGCGGAGCTACAGTGTACTGTACTGAATGGGTGCTTAACGCAGCAACAAAAAAGTAAGGCATGTGGAAGATGGTAAAAACAAGCGCTCATAATGCAGTGTGTATTTTATTTAACCTCACAACAGGGCTTCTTACAATAGATTGTTAAAAAGAACAGGCATAACAATAAGTGTAGATGTGGATACAGAGGTATGCAGCTGTGGAAGAAGGCTGAACTTTGCATTTCGTATGCAGCGCACCTTGAACTCTGCACTCTGTACATAATGCAACTCTGAACTCTGCACTCTGTGTGTAACCCTTACCCGCTGCACTCTGTATGTAACAATTACTCAGTCATGCAACACTATACACATATTTTTGTCTTTTTGTTCACACAAAAAAAGAACTTTCTTTTGGTGGTATTTAATCACCAGTGTTTTTTTTTTTTTTGCGCTATAACTAAAAAAAGACCAACAATTTTGTAAAAAAATTAATTTTTCTTTGTTTCTGTTATAAAAATTAGCAAACTGGTATTTTTTCTTTATACATTTTGCCCAAAAGTTATACTGCTACATATCTTTGGTAAAAAAAATTACCCAAATCAGTGTATATTAATTGGTCTTTGTGAAGGTTATAGAGTCTACAAGCTATGGTGCCAATCATTGAAAATTGATCACACCTAATGTACAGACGGCCTGAATCATTTCTTGACAAACCAACAAGCCAGGAAGGTATAAATACCCCCCAAATGACCCCTTACATGTAGCACTAGCCCCGTGGGGGCTGCTGAATATAGTCTTCCCTGGGCCTCCCCCTGATTATTCTGCAGCCAGACACTTGGGGATTTTTACACGACCACCCATACACTCTTCCGCTCATTATCCAATGACCAGTCTAGGGTGTTTTTTTTTTTTTTTTTTTTGTATTTATTGGTAGAACTTGGATAGGAGAAGGAATTAGTGGGGTAATCCAATTTGAACTATGCACAGGGAGGACAACTCTCACTTTGCCTCACTTGATTGAACTGAATAGCAGGCCCTCTGCTGAACCATACTGTATTTGTATGGAAGAAAAATTCCTTTGCTTGCTCTGACAGCAGGCTCAATGAAAACTGACTCTTCAGGACACTAACCAGTATCCCCTTTAGCTGGCACCCATCCATTGACTTTTCTCGCTTGAAGGGATGGCCCTAACTGGAAAGGCCCCTAGATTTGGATCTGTACTCAAAGTAACCTAGAATCCTTCCAGGTATATTCCCCTCTCACTCAGCTCTGCAGGATATCTGGGTTGCAGCTTCTATAGCTCTGGTCCTCAGGTCATCCACCTGAGGCCGCATGGCAGCCTGTACAGAGGAGGGGCAGCAGCCCCACCCCCTGGGACTCCCACGTAAGACCCCATGCACACATGCTCTCTTGGTATAAATACAGTCACCCAGCATGCCTTGAGGCACTTTCCTCTGCCAATGGCCAGGGCTGTATCTACACCCATGCTCCCATTTGTCAGGTTTACTTCCACTGTCCAATATGCCCCATCCAATTGGACCAGGGTGAAACAGTCAGACAACATAACCAACATCTGATCACACTGAGCAGACCCTATCAATGGATCACTGCTCCCTGTTAGGCAGAGTGTTTAAACTTGCCTGACAGTTCCCCTGGTAAGCAGGGAAACCCAAAAACTATTCACTCTCTAGAACCTACCTAGAAGGGTGCTTCATAGACATTCCAAGTTATTTAGTAAGAGGCATGGTGAGATTTTGGGCCATACAGCTGCATAAAGATTTTGTAGTTTTGAGAAACAAAAAGTATATCCATATACGTAGCTAGCAATATACCTGTGGTATTTTTTTAGCATGATGCAATTTATGGAATGTCCAATATACTTAAAGCGGAGCTTCACCCAAAAGGGCAAGCTCTGCTTATTTTGACAGGTATCTGCTCTCACTTCTGAGTAGATCATCGATCTACGACATTTTCAGCCCCTCCTTCTCCTCCCCCTGCCTTCTGGGACACACACAGGCCCCAGAAGATGGCATAACCATTCAGAATAGTAAAGCCGTAAGGCTTCACTTACTGTTTTCCTTACTACAGATGCCAGCACCTGCAACCTGAAGCCCATGCCTGCGGCCTGAAGCCGATTGAAGATTCAGCTTGGGGTACTGACATCAGGGGATGCATAGCTAGGTAGTTGTCCTTATATTAAAAGTCAGCAGCTACAGAATTTGAAGCTGCTGACTTTTATTTTTTCCTGAAGGAGCCTGGAGCTCCTCTTTAACTTGCTCAAATGACAGTTTTCAGGGCTTAGTACTTTCTATAACAGTTGACCTGACAATCTTTCTGCATATCTCCATATACCCTATAATCTCTTTCGTATTAATCCCCTCATCCCTCCTGGAAAATCCTTCATTGATTCAAGGCTTCAGCTACTAAACAGTGCCCTGCAGATGAGTTGCTCAAAAGTTAAGTTAAGCTTTTACTGTAGGTGATTGTCAGGCTTAGTGTTTGAATAAGGAATTATAAAAATGACAGGTGTTCCTGAAATAAACAACAAACAGTTGTTTTTTTATTGGTTGAGCTAGAGGGACTTGTGCCTTTTTCCAACTAGACTAACTATGTAACTGTGGACAACTTGACAAAGAAGAAAGTTTTCAGTTCAGTGCTACCAAAATCTTGATTTATATCATCCTTCTAATTAATCACAGTTGCCTTTGATTTGGTGACTATGACTCAGCTACTGTCAAATCAAAGAATGCTTTCATTAACAAACTGTGTGTGAGAGTCACATCGGCAGAAAGAATAATGTTCCAGTACACTTGGCCCTGTAGGGTGAATGGAATCAAGGGAAAAGCCATGCTGTGCCATTAGTCTGAGCAACGACTCCAAGAAACAAACAGAGGGAGAAAGTTTATTATCTCTATCCAGTCAAGGTACCAAACAATCCATCAGTTTATCTTTAATAATAAATATGTTGATTCCTCTCTAAATAGCAGCAAGCATTATGCTTTAAAAGCATAAAATAGTAGTTGACCAAGGCGTGAATAATCTCTGGTTTAGCCAAATATACAATTAGTGGTAATAGGAGAAACAAAGTTTGAGAATGAATGTGTCCAGTGTAACATTCCAGTAATTTCTTCAGAACACTAAAGCTGGCCATAGACGGTTTCAAAGCTTGGCTGGTTCAGCAGGGCCATGATTCAAACAATGTATGGGTAGGCTGATCAATTAACTTGGGTACAACCAGCCTGTTGGATTTTGTATGCGATTATTACCAGTGGCAATAGGTGCTGGCAATAATCACTATGTGTTTTCCCCGCTGGGACAGCTCCCCCCGCCCCCCCCCCCCCACGCCAGGTGAACCCAATAGCTCCATGGGAGCAATTCGAACTGAGCAATTTTCTTTCCTACAGCTCCTGGTTGCAGGAAAGAAAATCAAATCATACATGACCAGCATAAAAGGGAAGAAATGCCAAAGCTTTTTTGCCTGTACTTCTCCTGTGGATCACAGGAGTGGGGTTCGTTCTGCACTCCTGTGACCCTTTTTCAGCAGACAACGAGAAGCTGTTGACCGACATCATACAGCCAATCCAGGCTCGGGAAAGATTGCGACCATATGGTTGGGATCCGCCCACATGCCTGGACTGACACCCCGCTCAGCCTCTCAGCAAGCCACTGAGAGTCTAAGCCAGAAGTTCCTGCAATCTCCATAGCCCAGCGCTGCAGTGCGCATGGTTGGTGGTGGTGGTGGAGGGGGGGGGGGGGGCTCTAGGTATGTATGATTCAAGAAAAAACTCTTTACCATACTTTTCTTTTAATGCTTGAAAAAGAACTGTAGTAAAGTGCCAATTTACTCACTATATGCAGAAGCTGGTGCAGCCCCTTTTTTTCTATTTCCCACAACTCCCTGGATTCCTGGACACTGTACAATTTACCCAGCTTGCCTCCTTGAGCAGCAATAAAAAAGCCACACATAATAAGACAGAGGTAGCTGGGTAAGTGATCTGCAGGCAGGTGAGTGGCCCTTCATTGTCAGAAACAGCATGTGGCTGCTGAGCCAAAGTTTAATAGAATTCAGCTTTTCCAAAAGACCAAGCTACTGTGGGGAGCATTTCCCTGACTACTACCAAAGTGCTTCTGTTCCAGTGGGGTGGCCCTTTGTCATTGGATCCCTCCAGCTGTTCACCTGTGTTACTAGGTACAAAATTAAAGAGGGGAACTTTAGTTACCATAGGATCTGGCTGTTGGGTAAATATATGTGTAGCAGGATTTCCAGGCATTGGGCCTGATGTGGGTCTGCCATGGTTACCGGTGACACCTTCAGCCCATTTAAACTGAATACCCAAGTGTGAGATTTGAGTCAAAGACCAGTTCGGCATCTTTGGTTTGTTTTGTTTATTTGATATTGTTGATGGGAGAAGGGAATGAGTGGGATACTCCTCTGGCTCAACTAGGTACAAATGGGACACTTTGGAGAAAAAAGGCCTTTCAGCGCTGTCCCGGACACTGCTCCCTCCAGTCCTTCCTGACTGAGGTAGCCTCTGTATACTGCTTCTGCTGCTGCAACTCTCAACACTTTACACTGCACACTGTACACTTTAACACTTCAGGGCCCAACCGCTGGTGCCCCCTTTGTACTTCAGGGTCCTCTCACTAGGCACCCCCTCTACACTTCAGGGTCCTCTCACTAGGCACCCCCTCTACACTTCAGGGTCCTCTCACTAGGCATCCCCTTTGCTCTTCAGGGTCAACACTGGCACCCCCTTTACACTTGCACCAGCTAGCTAGCTCCTGGATCCCTCTGATCTTAACTGGAGTGGTCCCCTCTCTCTAAGCAGACCCCCAGGGGCAGTTTACAGTACTCACGAACTGGGAATGCTTTCCTGAAACTTGACCCCTCTCTGCTCCGCTGGTCCTTGGCATACCGGAACCTCTCTGCAGCTCAGCCCTCTGTCCCCTCAGGCAAGCCGCCTGGGACACCCGATTCCTCTGACAGGAGGAGAGACAGCCGTACTCTCCCTCCTTGGACTCTGCTTCCCGCCATCATGTGCTCCCCTCAAACTTATACCCACTCTCAGAATGCTGTGCAGCGGAATCTGCCTTTCTGGGGTAGATACAAGCCTGGGTGAGCCATTGGCTGGGTTTCCTCCACGGCCCAATGAGAAATCTCCCTTTAAGTACAGTGGGGAGACTCCCCAGTCTCAACAGCCACACCTGGGAGACATGACAGCCCAGCTGAAAATCATGCATGTCACACAAGGACATTGCAGACTACACATAAGCATTAAAAATATTATGGCAACGTTGCCACATAAAACACGCACACCTGGGGTTTACACCACATGTACACAATATGCTGTTGAGTATATAAATTAGTGTATCAAATACATAAATTATTTTAAATCACTCTCAAAAATTGTCCATCCAGTGTGTAGTGATAAATAATCAATAAAAATTAAATAAATCAAAAAATAAATAAATAGTAGTCCAAATTCAATATAAATGGTTAAAGTGCTGGTGCTTCTTCCTTGATCATTTAGTGCTTCCTTCACCGTGAAAATATATAAATTGCCCACTCACCAGATGCTGTGGGTTCTATATGTCTTATGACATTAGAACCAACCGTGCTTCAAATAAAGGATCCTTTCCTGGTTCGGATTCCCTCTCCCTGGGTATGGACAGTTGCTGCGGTTAGCCTTCCACCATGGGATGAGTCTCCTCCAACCTCGATCCACTGCACAAGATGTGCTCCCCTATAAGTCACCTCCACCACAAATCGTGATGGGGGAATAAACGGATAGTGTGGTATTGCTTTCCAAAATTTTATTTCACACACCCCGTACAAACAACGGTATAAAATCCATAAATTTCCAAAAGGTGAAATAAAACAGGTGCCACGCTCATCCACAGTTAAAAAATATTCAGCAAGGTGAGGTAAAAATGTAAATCCAAAATCAAGTGAAAAACAAACAAACAAACGGACGGGAACCGTCATACACGTGCACTCAGGTCGTGGAGAGTGGTAGTTCCGGCTTGCGTTCCACTCGAGTGCGTATGACGTCATGGCATGCGTTCCACCTAACGCGTTTCGTCATTGGTTAGACGTCTTCAGAGGTGGAGTCACACGTCTAGCCTCTATCTTATATGCCGGAGCTGCCGCTCTTCACTCCGCCCAACTCCGCCCATATGCTAACTAGGAAACAGGAAGTGACTCCGTGTCCCCGCAATGTTATTGTGTTATATAAACTATACAGATATATATGTGCAAATCTTCAAACTTTTTTTGTAAATCCACTCTCCCCTAAACTGATAACATTTGGCTTTCATACCATATGTTAATCTTATCTGTTATATTTGTTCGAATTATATGCATATGTAAATAGTTTGATACCTCTCAGTATTACTTATAATTAAATGAAGCTTTTTATTTTATATTATGGGTTGCGTTGCTATGCAGTTTTCAATCTTTAATGCTGTCTTAAAAAAACTTTATTGTTCAGACTCCTGCACCTCGCGGGAGACTTGGGATGTCTGACATAGGTTGTGTCTGACTGCCCTACAGCAGGGTCTGAAAAAATATTGTAGGGATATCAGAATTTTTACTGCTGATTCACAAGCCTGTCAATCAGCACCTGGCTACACCAAGCCCTGCCCATTGCTTTCTAGATTGACTGCACTAGACATGTGCATGACTAAAAAGTTTGTTTCATTTTGTTTAGATTCGTCAATCTAATTATTTTGTTTCATTAAATTCGGTTGAGTCGTTCAATTCGTATTCGGGATTCGTATTCGGAATTCGTTTTATGTCTTTTTTGAATTTTTTTCGAATTTACAGATTTTTTTCCGATTTGAAACGTTCGAATCTATAAATTTTAAATCGGTTCAATCTAGAAAATGTTTTTATTTATTTATTTTTTTTTTTATTTGAATGCGGCTAGTAAACAAACAAAAGAAAATTCTTCATCAAATCATTACAATGACTCTTTAAATCATCTTTGGCTTAACAAAAACAGCATTATTTCAAAATGGTACTCTAATAACACAAACGGTCTTTGATTTCAGAAATGTGTTTACTGTTCGAATTTGAATGGAATTCGATGTAAAATTTGATTTGAATTCCAATTTGAATTTCGGTTTGTTATTTGGAACATTTGGTAAACTTCGATTATACTGTAATTTAGATATTCGGACATATCCGAATCTCCGAATAACGAAAATGTTGTCTGAATATTTATTCAGAACGAAACAATCTGCGCATGTGTAGACTGCACTGCCTGTGTTGCTGAAACCCTCCCACTATGGGCTGCAGTGTCTGGGATAAGTATCAATGCATCAATGCTGGGGGATATTTAATCCATACACTGACACCGATGCTGGGGGAACTTTAATGCATACACTAACACCAATGCTGGGGGATCTTTAATGCATACACTGACATCAATGCTGGGGGTCTTTAATGCATACACTGACACCAATGCTGGACCATATTTAATGCATACACTTACACCAATGCTGGGGGGTCTTTAATGCATACACTGACATCAATGCTGGGGGTCTTTAATGCATACACTGACACCAATGCTGGGGGATATTTAATGCATCCACTGACATCCATGCTGGGGGCCTTTAATACATACACTGACATCAATGCTGGGGGGTTTTAATGCATACACTGACACCAATGCTGGGGGATCTTTAATGCATCCACTGACACCAATGCTGGGAGGTCTTTAATGCATCCACTGACACCAATGCTGGGGGATCTTTAATGCATACACTGACACCAATGCTGGGAGGTCTTTAATGCATCCACTGACATCAATGCTGGGGGTCTTTAATGCATACACTGACACCAGTGCTGGTGGGTCTTTAATGCATCCACTAACATCAATTCTGAGGGGTCTTTAATGCATACACAGACATCAATGCTGGGGGATCTTTAATGCATACACTGACATCAATGCTGGGGGTCTTTAATGCATACACTGACATCAATGCTGGGGGTCTTTAATGCATACACTGACACCAATGCTTGGGTGTCTTTAATGCATACACTGACACCAATGCTGGGGGGTCTTTAATGCATCCACTGACATCAATGCGGGGGTCTTTCATGCATCCACTGACATAAATGCTGGGGGGTCTTTAATGCATCCACTGACATCAATGCTGGGGGTTTGATTGCATCCACTGACATTAATGCTGGGGGTTTTAATGCATCCACTGACATCAATGCTGGGGGGTCTTTAATGCATCCACTGACATCAATGCTGGGGGTCTTTAATGCATACACTGACATCAATGCAGGGGGTCTTTGATGCATACCCTGACACCAATGCTGGTGGGTCTTTAATGCATCCACTGACATCAATGCTGGGGGTCTTTAATGCATACACAAAAATCAATGCTGGGGGATCTTTAATGCATACACTGACACCAATGCTGTTTTTTTTTAATGCATTCACTGACATCAATGCTGGGGGTCTTTAATGCATACACTGACATCAATGCTGGGGGTCTTTAATGCATACACTGACGCCAATGCTGGGGGATCTTTAATGCATACACTGACACCAATGCTGGGGGGTCTTTAACCTTCCTAGCGGTATTCCCGAGCGTGACTCGGGGTAAGATTTTAGTGCCAAAAGCGGTAACACCGAGTCACACTCGGGGTAGCGCTAAGAAGATGGATGCTGGAGGAGGTTTTACTTACCTTTTCTCCGGGATCCAGCGAAGACTGCGAGCGGTATGCGGCGGCGGAGCTTCCTCCCGATCGTCTGCGAGCCCCGGCTTCCGTCTCCGGTGGGTGGAATCGGCGGCAAATTCAAATGTAAAATGCACCAAACACACTGATACCGTTCAAAATAAAATAAAATCACATTAGATTGCCCCCCAGTGCCCTTTCCTGCAGTTTTACTGTACTTTTTATGTAAATATATGTATATATATATATGTATATATATATATATACAGTATATATATATATATATATATATATATATATATATATATATATATATATATATATATATATATATATACAGTATATATATATATATATATATATATATATATATATATATATATATATATATATATATATATATACATATATATATATACGTATATATATACACATATACATATATATATATACACATATACATACATATATATATATATATATATATATATATATATATATATATATATATATATATATATATATATATATATATATACATATATATGTATATACATATATATGTGTATATATATATATATATATATATATATATATATATATATATATATATATATACACGGAATTCTTGTGAATGAGCAGCCCAAACCAACTGTATATATATATATATATATATATAATATATGTATACATAATATATGTATACATACATTATATATATATAATATATATAATAAATGTATACAGTTGGTTTGGACTGCTCATTCACAAGAATTACATGCAAAATAATGGTACCGCTTTCAGCACCTAAAATCCAAAAGAATCATACCGCCAGGGAGGTTAATGCATCCAGCCATCCACTGACATCAATTCTGGGGGTCTTTAATGCATACACTGACATCAATGCTGGGGGTCTTTAATGCATCCACTGACATCAATGCTGGGGGGTCTTTAATGCATCCAGTGACATCAATGCTGGGGGGGTCTTTAATGCATCCACCGACATCAATGCTGGGGGTCTTTAATGCATACACTGACACCAATGCCGAGGGATCTTTTAAACTGACACCAATGCTGGGGGGGGGGGGGGTTCTTTAATGCATACACTGACACCAATGCTGGGGGATCTTTTAAACTGACGCCAATGCTGGGGGGGGGGGGGTCTTTAATGCATCCACTGACATGAATGCTGGGGGTCTTTAATGCATACACTGACGTCAATGCTGGGGGATCTTTAATGCATACACTGACATCAATACTGGGGGTCTTTAATGCATCCACTGACATCAATGCGGGGGGGTCTTTAATGCATCCACTGACATAAATGCTGGGGGGTCTTTAATGCATCCACTGACATCAATGCTGGGGGTTTTATTGCATTCACTGACATTAATGCTGGGGGTTTTAATGCATCCACTGACATTAATGCTGGGGGTTTTAATGCATCCACTGACATTAATGCTGGTGGTTATTAATGCATCCACTGACATCAATGCTGGGGGTTATTAATGCATCCACTGACATCAATGCTCGTGGTTATTAATGCATCCACTGACATCAATGCTGGGGGTTATTAATGCATCCACTGACATCAATGCTCGTGGTTATTAATGCATCCACTGACATCAATGCTGGGGGTTATTAATGCGTTCACTGACGTTAATGCTGGGGGTTAATAATGTGTCCACTGGGCAAGGCAAAGGGGGTAGAGTCGGGGGGGAGCCGGGGGGGGGGTGGCAAAATAAGGTTTTGCTGAGGCTGTCAAAAACCCTTGTACCAGCCCTGACTGTGACCTGCTGGGTAAGCCAAACCATGTGAAAGATTGTAGCTCTGGCTAGAGCTATGAAGTTTGCCAGTTGCCTGTTTACTACAGGAACAGCACAATATTCGTGTGAGGGACTGTGTTTCAAGACAAGACTGTTGTTTTTCTTTTTGTTTTGCCTTAAAGCTGAATATAAGCACCTTTTACTTTTAATGGACTGTCTCTGAGCCGGCTGTTCACCCCACTGATCCCTTACAACTGTCATGCAGGATCCTTTAGTTGTACTTTAATATTGATTTAATGTCTGATTAAATGAACCTCTGTGCCTGAGCGCTGGAATTTAAAGCATATGTAAACTCAATCACCAAAATCTCATATGAGGTTAAACGTGTTAAAAAAAAAAAAAACACTTTCAATAGATTTAATCAAGCATAAGAGGTAAAACAAGTATTTCATTAAAAAAAAGGGAATTTTATAACACACAGTGACTTAGCAAAATAAATGTCATTCAGGTAGGGTTTACTTCTACATTAAACAAAGTTTTAAAATAATTGACAGGTACAGACTGTTTCAGCATTTTTAATTTATTTCTTATCTGTTCAATAAAACTAACAAAATCAGTAATTTAAAAACACATCTAATCCTTTAAAGCTGGACCTCCACCACCCCATTAAACAGTCATTATGAATGACCTCAGTATTAGAACATATATATATATATATATATATATATATATATATATATATATATATATATATATATATATATATATATACAGTGGGTACGGAAAGTATTCAGACCCCCTTAAATTTTTCACTCTTTGTTATATTGCAGCCATTTGCTAAAATCATTTAAGTTCATTCTTCTTCCTCATGAATGTACACATAGCACCCCATACTGACAGAAAAACACAGAATTGTTGACATTGTTGCAGATTTATTAAAAAAGAAAAACTGAAATATCACATGGTCCTAAGTATTCAGATCCTTTGCTGTGACACTCATATATTTAACTCAGGTGCTTTCCATTTCTTCTGATCATCCTTGAGATGGTTCTACACCTTCATTTGAGTCCAGCTGTGTTTGATTATACTGATTGGACTTGATTAGGAAAGCCACACACCTGTCTATATAAGACCTTCCAGATCACAATGCATGTCAGAGCAAATGAGAATCATGAGGTCAAAGGAACTGCCTGAAGAGCTCAGAGACAGAATTGTGGCAAGGCACAGATCTGGCCAAGGTTACAAAAAGATTTCTGCTGCACTTAAGGTTCCTAAGAGCACAGTGGCCTCCATAATCCTCAAATGGAAGACGTTTGGGACGACCAGAACCCTTCCTAGAGCTGGCCGTCCGGCCAAACTGAGCTATCGGGGAAGAAGAGCCTTGGTGAGAGAGGTAAAGAAGGACCCAAAGATCACTGTGGCTGAGCTCCAGAGATGCAGTCAGGAGATGGGAGAAAGTTGTAGAAAGTCAACCATCACTGCAGCCCTCCACCAGTCGGGGCTTTATGGCAGAGTGGCCCGACGGAAGCCTCTCCTCAGTGTAAGACACATGAAAGCCCGCATGGAGTTCGCTAAAAAACACCTGAAGGACTCCAAGATGGTGAGAAATAAGATTCTCTGGTCTGATGAGAGCAAAATAGAACTTTTTGGCCTTAATTCTAAGCGGTATGTGTGGAGAAAACCAGGCACTGCTCATAACCTGTCCAATACAGTCCCAACAGTGAAGCATGGTGGTGGCAGCATCATGCTGTGGGGGTGTTTTTCAGCTGCAGGGACAGGACAACTGGTTGCAATCGAGGGAAAGATTAATGCGGCCAAGTACAGCGATATCCTGGACAAAAACCTTCTCCAGAGTGCTCTGGACCTCAGACTGGGCCGAAGGTTTACCTTCCAACAAGACAATGACCCTAAGCACACAGCTAAAATAACGAAGGAGTGGCTTTACAACAACTCCGTGACTGTTCTTGAATGGCCCAGCCAGAGCCCTGACTTAGACCCAATTGAGCATCTCGGGAGAGACCTAAAAATGGCTGTCCACCAACGTTTACCATCCAACCTGACAGAACTGGAGAGGAACTGCAAGGAGGAATGGCAGAGGATCCCCAAATCCAGGTGTGAAAGACTTGTTGCATCTTTCCCAAAAAGACTCCTGGCTGTATTAGATCAAAAGGGGGCTTCTACTAAATACTGAGCAAAGGGTCTGAATACTTATGACCATGTGATATTTCAGTTTTTCTTTTTTAATAAATCTGCAACAATGTCAACAATTCTGTGTTTTTCTGTCAGTATGGGGAGCTATGTGTACATTCATGAGGAAGAAGAATGAACTTAAATGATTTTAGCAAATGGCTGCAATATAACAAAGAGTGAAAAATTTAAGGGGGTCTGAATACTTTCCGTACCCACTGTATATATATATAAATAATTATTTTTTACTGGCCTCTTTGCTTTTAATCTTCCCAATCCCACAATCCAATGTCCAATGTTCAGCCCTACCCCAACAAGGAAACCCCTATTATAAAAGCAGATATCATTGTTAGCCAGTTTCTTCCTATGTGTTTTCCGTGTCATCGTCTATGATATCAGCACCAGACCTCATGCTTGCATCATATGAGATTTGGATGAGTTGTCATCTTTGGGTAAAAAAAGGTCCCCACCAACGTCCAGACTAAGCTACGCCATACCAAAGTGAAATCCGTTAATGTCACCAGCATCACATGAAGCCATGCCTAACATGTCCCGAAAGGAAGCCAGTGTAAGTCAGAGATGGTGAAGTGGTTTTGGAGATCTGGGAACGACAGGGCAGTACTGAGAGGTTGCTTCTGGCGGAACTATTACAGCCAGTAGATGTGCAAAATCAATCCACCAATAAACTGAAGTGCACAGAGTGGTGAACAGTCCAGGTGTACTATCAATGAGGGTAACATAAAACTATCTACTGCCCTGATATCCGGACAGTCACACAGTGCCAGAGGGTTGATAGCCTGTATGGACATAGTGGTTGTCTACTACCTAGTGCTATAAACCAATCTGCTACTCACTTTGTTTACCATACATGTATGGCAGTACAGCTGACTGTTGATAATTATGAACATAGTAAACTTTTGTGCAGTATCTGCAATGATAGTGGGATTCCCTCCAACTAGCATTTGACTGTTCTAATGTGCATTGATTGTTATAGGAATTCTAAATTTTTTCCACATGTTTTTCATTATATTACAGCATTATACTACAGGAACTTATGTCAATTCCACCTGCTTATTTAAAATAAGCTACCACTGTGGAAACATGACATTTATCTACCCTTTGAACCAGCTAGTCCATCAGGTTTGGAACACACTTGAAGCAACCTGTTCTCCATTGAACTAGCCTGACCCAATTTCCCACTCCCCCACCCCTTCCCTTTCCTCCAGTGGCTTGAGCACCCAGGGACCTCTGCACTAGCGGATAAACCAGCACACAAATACATTTTTCTCATTGATCATATGGCTTTTTGCCGTAGTTTAATCACTCGTGCATGGACCATCTGGTGTCCGGACGGTCTTTTGTCATACATGTTATGTGTTTAATGTTACTGTTTTTTTGTTTTTTGATTTTTTGTTTTGTGGTACAGTTGCTACTATTTGTAGGGCCACTTTGTAAAGTGGCCACTAGGTACACACCAAGTCTGTTACCTTATTAACCTCCTCTTTATCATTAGAGGTAGATCTACATGATCCTTTTTATCATTAATAGAGAATATTTTTGTAAACCCCAACACTGTATTTTATAACAATGTGGCAAGTGGTGGCACCCTATATGTAAAACAGGTGAGTATCTGCCACTTTTAAAGGTGATAAATTACTGTTAAATTGTGAGAAGAATAGAAAAGGTGTTGGTGCTTTACCATGTGTACTCATAAATGGGCATATCAAGTTATTAAGGGGCCATCTGAGACCGCATTACCCATAAAAATAGTAATATACAATTGATGCAAAAGCAATAATCAACAAATTTTAAACAAACAATGAATAAATCCAATGTGACTATGCCCAACACCAATAACAAAGTGCTTCTGGATGTGTATGTCTTCTAATTGCTTCACCACGGGTGCTCAGGAGGTAGTTGGTAACTCACCATGATGTTTGACCCCTTTTTACAGAAGGTCAAAATGTGCTTTTTTAGGAAACCAGATTGGTTTCTTAGCTGGTGCCATTCCACTCCAATAGGGGCCTGAAGATGCCAAGTACAGTGAAACGTACGTCGGAGCGGGGATTCGTCAGTTCCGGATTCCCATTTTACTCTATACTAGTGATGGGCCGAACACCCCCCTGTTCGGTTCACACCAGAACATCTCGAACAGGGAAAATTTTCTAGCGAACATGCAAACTCTATTAAAGTCTAAGGGACACGTACATGAAAATATCAAAGGTCCTCATTTAAAGGCGTATATGCAAGTTATTGCCATAAAAAGTGAAGTGTATGGGGACCTGGGTACTGCCCTAGGGGACATGTACTAACCCCCCCCCCCCCCCCCTAGCGGTATTCCCGAGTGTGGCTGGGGGTTAATTTTCAGTACCAAAAGCGGTATCCCGAGCCACACTCGGGATTACTCCAGAATGTTACTCACCTTCCCTCCGATCCCACGCCGTCCTCCCCAGCATCCTCGCACTCTCTCCCCGCTCTGTGCACGGCCGATTGCCGGCACTTGCCTTCCGGTTCCCTTCGTTGCGAGCATTGCGACACAGGGGGTTGGAACCTGCGGCAAATTCAAAAGTGTAAATACACAAATGTTATGATACAAAGCTGTGATCCTAACGGGTTACATTGTATCATGCCATTTCAGCACAGGATTGCACCTGGATACTTTTCCAGTGCCCTGCCTGTGCTTTTCCAGTGCTTTGTGCCTGGAAAATTTTGAACGACCATGGCGTCCAAAAAGTGCTTTTAGACGAACTGGAAAACAGCGACAACGAAACTGAGTTACTTGAAGAACTGAGGATTGGGCAGAGGGCAGCTTTAGTTTTTTTCTATTTTTCGGGACCGGCGGGCATTGTGATTGATGATGGATTTACATTGAGGGACACTATTTTTTTCTTTTTAATAAAGGACTTGTCAAAAACTGTTCTGTGGTTTTTACACTTTTACGGTGAATGGGTACAATGTACCCGATACCCCTTCACATATGGGGGCTGGGATCTGGGGGCCGCTTGTTGAAGGGGGCTTCCAGATTCCAATAAGTCCCCCACATGCAGACCCCGACAATCACAGCCCAGGGTTGTCAGGAAGAGGCCCTTGTCCCCATCATCATATGGACACCTTCAAGCACCCTCCCCATGTTGAGGGCAAGTGGCCTGGTATGGTTCAGGAGGGGGGGACTCGCTTGTCACCCCCCTTTCCTGACCTACCAGGCTGCATGCTCAGATAAGAGTCTGGTATGGATTTTGGGGGGCCCCACGCCGTTTTTTTTTTTTTTTTTCCATTTAAATTTTGGCATACTCTGCCTTTGGCCAATCATGGCTCTGACAGGACATTGTGCTGTGATTGGCCAAAGCATACAGGTTAGGTGCATGATTTGGCCAATCCTCAGCAATCAATGCACTGCAACAGCGCAGTACATTATAGGACGCTCATCGGTGGGCAAACTTCCCCCTGAGCAAACACAGATCCCATCCCTACTCTATACCAAGGCCCTGAGCTGGAAAAGAGGTGTGGAATGCACGCCGACACTCAAACTGACAGGCCACATCCGCACATGCTGTAGATTCCCCAGTACCAGCCTTAGGCACTGTTACATGTGAGTGCAATATACTGTATATATTTTTTATGCCTTTTTAACATCAATCAACTTACTACATCATAAAGTCCTATTTAGCTACAACCTAAGGGAACTTTGGAGTGGAATGGTGCCAGCTTAGAAACCAATCTGGTTTCCTAAAAAAGCACATTTTGATCTTCTGTAAAAAGGGGTCAACATCTCTGGTGAGTTACCATCTACCTCCTGAGCACCCGTGGTGAACCAATTAGAAGATATACAAAACCAGAATCACTTTGGTATTGGTGTTGGGCATAGTCACATTGGATTTATTCATTGTTTATTTTCAATGTATTCATTATTACCTTTGCATCAGTTGTATATTACTATTTTTCTGGGTTATGTGGTCTCAGATGGCTCATTAATAACTTGATATGCCCATTTATGAGTACACATGGTGAAGCGCCAACACCTTTTCTATTCTTCACACTGTATTTTATGTCAGTCATGTGGCTGTCTTTTTTCTCCACTTCCCTTAGTGGGGACAATTTTGTTTTGGGGAAATAAAGGCCTTTTCTACGTAGATGTCTCAAAGTGTTACTAAACCCAGGACCCTGCATTCACTATATCTGGTCTTCCACAATACACAGAACATGGAAATGCAATTAGAAAATATAAACTGCAAAATAGCTTTTCTCAGCAGTATATAGCAGTCGTGTTACTTCTTTCAGTGTCTGGTTAAAGCTTGTAGGAAGAGTTCATTCTCCTCTGACTGTCCTATGAGGCTTCAGGAATCCCGACCCTCTGTTTTGACAGTGCTGATTAGTCCTGTGCTGATCACATGCAATCCAAAAAATAACTCTCTAGCAATACACACCAAACGGAGCATGTGCAGAGTGCCTCCTAGGGATCTGTTCTATCAGGAGGTGGATTGGGGTCTGTGGAAGAAGGGGAGGATCAGAGAAGACAGGATCAAACATCCTTTTTACACAATGCAGAGGATTAACCCTTAGGTTCCACAGTGAGTATAACAAGTATGCTTTACTGAATATACAGACTAATTCTATTGTTGTGGGTTTAGTAACACTTTAGGATTTCATGATCTCAAAGTTTGACCATAAAAAATCTCTGGCACAAGTGATGTATCCTTCCCAGGGGGCAAATGGGAGGCACTGGGTAATTCACCAGTGCTTCAGAAAATCACAAAGGAAAATAAACACAAATTTTCCCTGCTACTGCTACTTTTATTCAATTTAGCCTTTAGAGCTGCATGCACCTGGTTGAGGGAAAGGTCTGCATAGATCCATCCTGGCAACATCACAAAAGCACTGCACCGGCCCCATACAGGTCAGGCAGTTAAAATCCAAATGTTTTGATATTCTCATTTTTAACAGTATATAACTCCCTGTTGCAACACTGTGCTTTGACAGAAACATGCACCTATTTATT